>NC_090931.1:904022481-904325511 GCF_040938575.1 Ambystoma mexicanum | reverse complement strand
AACTGGGTGAAATTGTGACCTAGGCAGAAAACAAACTGTTTTGAAAGTGACACTGGGACAGAGAAAGAGCAGGATTTCAAAATGGGCTGTCTCACCGTTGTCCCGAGCCTCGGAAACATAACGGCACGCGTCGCTGCCTGCTGCTGCTGGCTTGTTGTGAAGGTGAGGAGGAGGCTGCAAGCTGCACACTCCAGCCCAGTGGGCTGGCACGTGCCGTATTCCCTGGGGGTCGGGGAGGGGAACGCACAAGCAAGAGTTGTCAACAACTCTTGCTCGTGGTCCTGTCGTTCTCCTCCCCCTCCACCACTGTTGTTGTTGTGTGAATCGTCCTGGGAATCGAAACCACGGCCCCTGCCTGCTTCAGTGTCAAGATTCAGGAACAGGGGCCGGGGCTGCACGCACACACAAGACACACAAACTGGGGGGGGATAAAGGCCATTGTATCCCCCCACTTAAGATTGTGGGGGGATTTCCCCCCTGATATAATTGTACACATTGATTTAATTTGATGCCACGCTGCAACAAAAAAAAAGAAATTAAAAATAAAACACACACAACTTGTTCAGCACTTCTGGGGGCCCCCTCCATGGCCACCAGGATGGGGGGCCCTGGGCACGTGCCCCGTTTGCCCCCCCCCCCCATAGAGACGTCACTGAGTGGTGCTACCTTTTGGGATTCCGTCCTGAACCTGAAATAGCATCCCATTGTGGATTTTCCAGTAACAGTAAGGCGATTCACTATTTTGCTGGCCATGTCTTCCAAATACGAATCAAGTGAGCGTTACAAAAGATGAGGCTTAACCTTGGCAAGCTCCTGGGCCGTTTTAATTTTAGTTTTTGTTGCCCTTTCTGCCAGCGCCCCGGTCTCCGATCATCCCTTGCTTTTCTTTTCACCATGGTGGAAATGCACCTAAGAACCGTAAAATTGAGCCATTATAAAATTGGTTAAAAAGAGTAAACAGACTGCTAAAACGTCAATGTCTAAATGGTGACTATACAGTGGGACCTTCCGGCATGTGCCAGTGTATAAGAAACAAATGGTAATGGGCTGCTGGCCACAGAGGACCACAACCATCCGTGGGACAAATACAGCCACCCGCCACCCTGTATTGATTGCTTAGTAAGGACTGTTCGGCTCCAAAGGCAGCTACAACACCCACGGTCACAGATGGCCACAGGCAGCCAGTCCTCAGGAAAAACCTCTAGAGACCCAGAGAGGGGGGGGGACAGGAAACTCCTGATGGCTCAAGGAGCAGCCTTAGTCTGTCTCCCCCTAACCCCACTCTCAAAAACACAAAACTTGAAACAGTCAGAGGCATTGGAGAGTGATAGATTTCGGCAGCCAATCAATAGTCAACCAGTAGCACAGCTCTCGGGAGTGATTCTAGCTTGGCACACTCCTCCTTATCCAATTGCCAGAATAAGTAAATAGCCACTCAGTTGGCTGGATGTAGAGTAGCAGGCGAAGGTGGAGGGGAGTACAAATATATTCACATACAGTTTTTCAACATTCCAGCTTTCACTTTCCCGCTTTCGGGTTACAGGTTTTCTGCACTTCACTATCATGCGGAAGTACCAAAGTGCAGAGGTGTGAGGAAACCCGGGTTACCAACGGAGGCCGGCTGATGACTGACTTGCAGACCTTGGTGACTGGAGTAACCCCCTCCATGCCGCTCCACCAATAACCACTTGTGCCTCCACTTCACCTCTGTGCAGCACTCCACACTCGTGTTAGGGTTAAATGCTCCTCCTCCACCACCTCACATGAGCATAGGCAGCAGAGACAGACTGTAAAGGCTGGCAGTCCCCCACCAATAATCACTTGTGCCTCCACTTCATCTCTGCGCCATGCTCCGTGCTTGTGTTAGGGTGAAATGCTCCTCCTCCACCTCACGTGAGCATAGGCAGCAAAAACAGCAGTAAATGTGCTAATCATCTTCATACCCAGTTTATAAAGGCTGGAGATTTCAACACCATTTTAAGCACCTCCCTAGGTAGATCCAGCAGAGTTCCTAGAGCCCTTTCATTGTCTGCACAGGGAATTAACAAGGGCATGTATGATTTTTAGCTTTGACCTGTGGAGGACACTCCATCCAAGTGATAGGGAATATTCATATTACTCTTCAGTCCATGATATGCAGTCACGGATTGAATGTATCTTAATCGGGGCGGGACTGTTACATAGGTGTCGGGAGTGTATTCTGCTCCTTAGGACGCTATCAGAACACCCCCGTTTATTGTGACATTTCTTCTTCAGGAAAATGTGATTGAGCAACTTCTCTGGCATTTTAAATTGCATGCACTGTCGGATGTAGCATTTAAAAGTCACATCAATGTGGTCATTAACACCTTTTTTTTAGACTAATATTGGCTTGGTCCCCCGGAATATCTACTATCTGGGACACAGTCAAGGTTTATCTTCATGCTACATAGGCATAGAGAATGGAGTCCATAAGGCCATAAGGAGGAGTTTGACGGAATTCGACGTAGAGATCAGACACCTTGAGATGGATCAGGTCCAGCAATAACATCATGCTTCCATCCATAAAAGTTCAACTGGACCAATTCTGATCACTGTTAGATCAGGAGGTGAAATTAGTTTCTGCCCAGATACAGACCCGAAATATGGAGAGGACGGAAGACCTGCTGCTTACTAGCCTTACTGTTGTGTTCTGAAAGAGCCATCGCCTCTTTTGTTTTGCTGTAATCACCTCGAGTGGGATGGGTATGCCCAGACGTGGGTCCTGTGACTGCTCGGCCGAGATACCCAAGCTACTCCTCACTGATGAGGCCCAACAAGACCAAAACATGTTTCTGGATGCTTGTGGTCTCGTGCAGAAGGGATGTGACCTAGTAGTTCGGGCTAGGCTGCCCTTTTTGGGGTGGGACCAAGCATGAGTTGCATATGGTCTTTACCCTTTTGTAATGGCTTGGCAGGCAAATAACAATGGCCTGGAAGGTTGCCCAGAGCAATGCCAGTAGTTAAGATTAATTCTAAACCTCCCAGCCATCCCCAAACATAGCAACCATATTGAACGATGAAGGGACACTTATGTCAGATCTGAGTGACTTAGTGTATATGTTTCATACTTCCAGCAAGACACTGGGCATCATTACGGCTTTGACTGTAGCCATGCAGCTATTGGCGGCATGGCTGGCGCCAAAACCAGGTCCGGGTTCCTAGAATGGAGAATTACCGGGCCATTCCAAGTTCGGAGTGCCCGCTAATTCCTCTCTCTGGGAACCCGGGCCCGGACCTTCCTCATTCCCATCTGAGCCCCCATAGGGCTCAATGGGAATGGGAGAGGGAGCTAACAACTGGCCGATTACGAGCGGCCCGTTGTTGGCTCCCTCTTCCCCTTGTGGGACCCGGTAAGGACGCCTGGTTTTACCAGGCGTCCTTACCGGGTCCCGCGATGGGACCTCGTAATCAGGCGGAATGGTGTTAACGGGCCCGTCACCATTAGCGGAGCCCGTTAGCCCATTCCGCCTGACTTGTAATGAGGCCCACTGTATGCTGGGAAGAATACACAATTCCCTATGGAACTCAAAGCAAACCTATGCGATATACCAATGCGCAAGTTAAATCAGAGCATCCTATACTCTTAAATGGCCCAATCATGGAAAATGATATAATGAATGCCACTGCATCGCTACCCACCTCCAAAAGTCCTGCTATCGGATGGTCTAGCAGCTGTATTTCTTAACGAATTTAGTCCTAACGTGTCCATGCACTTGTTGAAAGTCTGGCTAGAAGCTTTCCAGCAAGGCTCCCTCCCTCCTTCTGTGGTGAAGCCATGATTAAGCTAATCCTGAAGCCCAGGAAGGACCCCACTAATTGTGCCTCCTGTAGACCCATAGCACTATTACCTACGTGTGGTGGCACATATCTAGTTGGCAGATATGAACTCTTGTTAGGAAGTTCTGTGGATGAGGGGGCAGATAGAAAAAGGGGAGGGCGGTGTAAGGAACTCGTGGTGGCAACAGTAAAGACAGACACAAGTGATCACAGTTCAAGGGTGTTTATTAAACCATGCAGGTTGGAAAAACGCCTAATCTAAACCTAAATCTGAGATGGGAGCAAGCGTCGACCATAAAATGAAAATAAGATAGTTTTAGTGCGTTGTGGCAAATAAAAAAGGGCCTATACTAAAAAACCTATTGACAAGCCTTACAACTAATAGAAAAAGGGTGTGGGATAGGTTTCAAGAAAGAAGTGTTCACAAATAATATGTCAGGATATGGTAGCCTGGGTCTTCCTTCCCCACGTTTTGAGCACGGGGTAAGGTGGGATCTTGGAGCACAGCACAGTCTTGAGCTCTCCCACCATGAGACGACAGTTATGTTTTAGCTTATCAGGAGCCTCGATGGCCAAGCCGCTTATCTTCAAAAAGTCTCTTCCTTCTAGGGTGAGTAAAATAACAAATACAAAGTTCCTTTTCAGGTACCAATCGCTTTCCACAAATCATATATACAGTGCCCTTTCAGTGGGTCTTGGGTGATGAATTCCACCCCGGGAACCCCCTCTTCCGGGCTTGGATCCTAAAACTGTTCCTATCGATATCAAGGCCTTCAGTGGTTGAGTCTCTCGTTTCCGAGGGCCTGATAGGTTTACAAAAATGACTAACAAACGCAATGTTCTGTTCTACGTATTCCTCGGGGGATGGCTTCATCCCTGGGTCCCGCTCTTCCGGGCGCAGACCCCTCGTTGCTTTCAGCCTCCCTCCACTGGGTTCACTATGGCTTATTTCTAAGGTGATGGCTTCACCCCTGGGTCCCCCTCTTCTGGGCGCAGACCCCTCTTTGCTTTCAGCCTCCCTCCACTGGGTTCACTATGGCTTTCTCTTGGTTGCCAAATCTTAATGTCTTTTCTAACAGTTCATAGTGGACATCCCTCTACCAAGTGCATGTTTGTCAAAGCACTGTTTCTTTTGACTTTAGACTGTGTCCCCTCTTCGTCAGCATCACTCTTCCGGGTTCACTGTGGCCAACTTCACATTTACTTTCAGTGTTTGCAGGATTTACTTCCCTTGCTTTCTTACAGTTCTTAGGTCAAAGGCTTTCGACTGTACAGGGATTTTGCTTGACCTCCTGCATGACCACTTTGAGCTATCTCGACGGCTCTCCTACGGCCTTCTGGTATCTGTAGTTTCACTCAGATGGGGATCGATCAGAGACGACCAGAGTTTTTCGAAGCAGCACCCACGTGGTGCTGGTCCCCTTCTGCAGCTAGTCTCCCCTTTACGATTTTACAGTTCTTTGAACTTCTTTTACTTTGCCACTTTGCGACTTTCATTCCCCACAGCCCGGTTCTTATCAGTTTTCCCTTCGACTCACTGGCTGTGATGAACCGCTTGGTTTTCTTTGCAACTGGAGTCAAGGCCGGTACCATGGTAGCAGGAGTCTCCCTCGATCCAGCTTATCAGCGTCAATACTCTCGGTGTACCTTTGACATCTGCTGCAGGACACTTGGGCTATTGTCCTCAGTTTTACGATTCCTTTTGCAGAGGTTTCCCTGGATTTTGTCGAGAAGGGCAAGGTTGTGTCTCTCCTCATCTGCCTCTCGATGTTTGTCGCCTTTCTCCTCCTCTTGAACTGCCTGATCTTGGTAGCTGTCTCATTGTGCTGTCTGCCTCGCTCGTACTGTGCTCTTCTGCTCCCCTTTTTATCCCTCTGTGGAAGGAAAAGGGCTGTCATGTGTGTGATATTCTGATAAATTGCCTGACTTTGCCTGACCCTGGTATTGGGTCAAGTCGGGTAAACAGCTCTGGTGTTAGTCCTTTGTCTTTCACGTTGTGCGAAAGTGTTTGTGTCAGAAAAGGGGGGGCAGTGTTTTTGAATGTCCTACGGAAGAGGTTGAGAAAAGGGTGTTGAAGGAAGGGGGATACCACGTCTCACCAGTCAGTGTCCCACTCCCACTCCCCGAGGACACCCCATCCAGGTGATCCTCCCTCACTAGTCCACCCACAGGAACTGGATCCAATAGCGATGGCCATGTCCTGGCCACCTGGAAGACAGATCTCCGGGATTTAGCCAGGGTGACACCTTCGGGTTTCTCACAGCGGGTAAACCGGCATAAAATGCAAGCTTTAATTGGCCACTCGGTGACTACTGTATGTTTTTTATGTTGAAGGGAAAGTGTGAAAGGAAATTGTATCTGGGCAATCGCAGAAAATGGAGGCTCTGCCAAAACTAGGTTGAGTTGGCAGTTAGTTGACAAGTTGTCCCACTGAGCTTGATCATAACCCTGGGGAGTGGCTTCCTCTGAAGGTTTGACAGCTGAGAACTAGGTCTGCCTCCCATCAGTCTTCAGCTACAACCCAAACAGACTCGTTTTTGGGACACTGAGAATGCTAGGATCCCTCGCTGATAGGTTCAATGTGTCCCTCTTCATCACACGAGTGAAGCGGCTACATCCCCCACGCACAGCCCCCACCCACTCGCACAAATACTGGAGCAGCGTCTTCTGATTCTAGAATAGGTCGCTGAAGTACAGGCAAGTCCCAGTTCGGTCCAGAACCTTGCTACGGCCCACCTCAGCAAGCTCTACCCCATGAGGCAGATGGGCGGATGTAAGCCTGGTCTGCCGCAGTGCGTCCCTCTGTATATGGTGGGTGATAGGGCACTGCTGCCACACCAGCTCAGGGAAGCCTTCCAGAAGCTACCCTGTACTGGTGTAGCAGCAACGTCCTATTTAAATGAAAAGTTCCAAGCTGCTGTGTAGGAGTGGAGAGCTTATCACTTAAATAGTGCGCTGCTGCCACACCAGCATGGGCAGTCTTTCAAAGGCTGTCCCATTCTGGTGTAGCAGCAGTGCCCTATTTAAATGAAAAAAGTCCTGCTCCAGTGCTGGAGCACCCAGAAGAAGGGACATTTGTTTTTATGAGGAGCAAATCGTAATATATTTTTCAGTTTGTCTGGGGTGGGCTGCAGGGGCCACAGCTCTTCCATTATTTATAATGGTAGGTACGTGCAGTGCATGTAACAGACAAATCAGAGCAGGCATATTAACCCTTTGTGTAATCTAACTTTGAATGGGAAATTCGGACCTGTAGGATACAAGTATATCTCTGCAACATAGACATTAAGACCCCTGGCTATATTACAGGGACTCGCTTACTTTTATCTTATTTGATTCATTTTTTATTTGACTTTTTATTTTAGTAGAATTATTTGAGTACTGACTACATTTGAATTTTTTGGTTTTGGCTCCATGGGGTGGTGGTTTAGTTCCCCTATGCATGTGAGCCAAAATGAATGCCCTAAATGATGACTAGGAGATAAGGTGTCAGATTCAGTCCTTACCTCTTTGCTTCTGGACTCCTTTGCAGGGAAGAGGTAAGGTCTGTCTTTTCAGGTAGCCACCATGCAACCCGATTACAGGATAACAGGTAAGCACTACGGCTACCCCGAGAGCCAGGTCCCAGGGGGAAAAAAACTTGAGGGGGAAAAAAAACAAGGTGCCGAGAAGACGTTCCAGGTAAGTTTGTTATTCCGTGAATTTGTCTTTAGAGGAACCAGGAACAAGTAGAAAACACAAGGTTGCAAGGTAAACTAGCGTTGCGCAATACAAAACAATTACAATGAGAGAAGCCTTCTGAATTACCTCTATTTATTTCCGGCTATCAGATGTTGCCAAGCATGTCTACATGATGTCACCGCGTGGCAAGAGCGGCTGGCCGCCATCTTGGATCGGGACGCAATTTGAAAGAGTTTCCAAAATTAAACCTGATCAGATAAGCGCCAGGTAGACGAAAGCATGACATAAGGGCAGAGGCAGATATAGAGTCTGGCTTTTGTTTGGCTGAACTGTCTTTTGTCTTGGTTATCTGCTGTTAAAAGGTTTTGCATTATTCATATTACCAAACGTTTTTTAGGATCAGACAGCAGGCGACCATTGCCAAACACAGTTGGCCATTTGTGTTGTATTAAAGGTGTTTACCTTGTTAGAGGGTCGGTTAGTAGTGGGCAGCTTTTTCCCTCTACCTCTCTTTTTGTGTTGTTGGTTTCGAGCATGGTCGCTTGACCCTGAGGTATTTGAGCTTGAATTTAGGCATACTTGGGAGTATTACGAGACTTGAACAACTGACTATAGCTGTAGATCTGATAACCTATGCAGCCACATTAACAAAAAAGGACATTACATAATGCAGTGGCACCCTCAACCCACGGCGGTAACCTCATAAAAAGTAATAGCGGTGTGTCTTGCCTCTAAATCTAGAAATGGCACTGGAACGGTGCAGAAGCTATGACGAAAATTACGTCAAAGAATTGCTTGAGAAAGCATCGGGCCTAGGGGGTCTACCAAAGCAACATCAAACATTACCAATTGGGACGAACTCGGCCAACTAAAAAAACGTCTCATACAGACCGAACTACATGGGTCAATTATGTTGGAGTACTTGAGGAAGGGCACCCTGCCACAAGGACTAGTCGTCAGGAATGAGCCAAGGCTCTTCCTCGACAATAAAAATGTCATCTTTCAATGGAGTTATGTAGCCAACAAATGTGGCAGGGATTGGGTCATCCTTATCGACACAGAAACTGAGATGACAGAGAAAATTCTAGTGGATCTCAAAACCCTGGAGGAGGAAATACAAAAACTGGTTCCCTTGGACGTCTACAAAAAAAGACTTGAAACGCTAATAACTAAAATGACAGCTTTCAAGGACAGCACTCTAACCGAACGGATCCGGAGGATGGACAAGGATCTAACACATTTTTCACACGAAAAAGCATTCAAATACACTTCAGAGAACTATTTCCAAAATAACACCAATGGAGGCAACCAGTCGGGCGGCCAAAAAAATGTCCAATTTAGGAACACATCCTTTAGCTCCAGCAATGGGAGTTCAAATGGGAATCCAACCCCAAAACGAGGCAAATCTAAGCGTCGACCTAGAAACTCAAAGAACAACTATTGGGCAAGATTAACTCTACCCGTGGGATTTACCAGAATAAGGGGTCAGCTCCTCCCCCGCCCCCCACCTGCTCAGCCTTTTTTTAGATAGCAACCCGGAAGATTGGGATTTGGAACCACGTATCACCCGGAGCATGCAAGCATTAGGCTACATACCAACGGAGGAAGAAACCAAAGTTATCGAACAAGGAATGGGTTTTGTGCCTACCAATAGACATGACCCCTTCAATTTCAGACAAGAATTCCACACATTCATGAGAAAAATTAATCTCTTCCAACACTTTCAAGGTATAGACTACGAACCTGAAACATCGGATTCTAAACTACACATTAAGTCGACATTTTGTATTCCTAACCAAGCACAAAGTGCTGAGGCTAAGGTCTTTCAGTAATGTGTACTTCACGATTTAGAACTACTTGAAACTCAAAACAAACACAAAACGACTTTCACCAACATGAGTTCTCATGAAAAAACAGCAATGAAAAATCTTCTCATGAATGAAAAAATTGTCATCCGAAAAGCGGATAAAGGAGGCACCATAGTGATACAAGACAAAGAGAAATATGTACGGGAATGCAACAGACAACTGCTCGATAAAGATTGTTATCGCTAGCTAAACGAAGACCCGACAAACAAACTTAAAGAATTTATTGGGCTGAAAGTTGAGAAAGCCAGACAAAGAGGGTGGATTACATCAGAAGAGGCTGAATTTCTGACAAAATCTAAACCAAGAATTCCCCAGTTCTACACCCTTCCTAAAATACATAAGTCTTTGTCCGACCCACCAGGCAGACCAATCGTGTCGGGAGTGAAGTCGGTACTGGAACCTTTATCTAGAGTTACCGACGCATTTCTCCAACCTATGGTCCGGAAAATGGATTCATTCATGCAAGATACCACACAAATTATCAAGGAAGTTGAAGGATTCCCTTTCGATACCGACACAGAAATCCTGTTAGGACTGGATGTGGTGGCGCTATACACCAGTATACTGCAGAGAGTCAATAGAAATATTAGAAGAAAAACTACTCGCAGACCACGTGGTAGGGAAAACTCCAGTCTCATTTATTCTCTGGTAAGCTGAAATTAGCTTACAAGAAAGCTACTTTCATTTTGATTGTGACTTCTACCAACAGATACAAGGGACCACGATGGGAGCCACACTGGCCCCTAGCATCGCGAACCTGTACATGGAATATTTTGAGAAAACCAAAATCATGAACATCGGTAATCCATTCTTTAAAAACATTTAAAAAATGGAGACGGTACATAGACGACATCTTCGTCATCTGGCATGGCTCCCCAATAGAATTAGCACATTTTTTGGACTGGATCAACGCCCAAAACAGGTTCCAAAAATTCACCTCTAGCTTGAGTAAGGATGAGCTCAACTTTTTGGACATTACTATTTCTATCAATAAATCGTCCAAAGAGTTATTCGTGAAACCATTTAATAAACCAAAAGATAGGAACTCAATGCTTCACTATGAAAGTTTTCATCCTAAACATGTCCGCGATAACCTTCCCTTAAGCCAGCTCCTGAGGCTTAAAAGAAATAGCTCAAACAAAGAGGACATTAAAGAGACGGCTGCAAAAATGCACACAAATCTGGAAGCAAGAGGTTACTCAAAACAAATAACCAGGAAAGCATTAAAAAGAGTAAAAAATAATCCTGTAGATTCTCTCTTAGAATATAGAGAACACAGCTCTCAGAAAAATCAAAACACAAAACTGGTTTTTGTGAACACGTACAGCAACATGTCCAACAAAATCAAGAAAATGGTTCTCAAAAACTGGACAATACTTGATAAAAGGTGAGATCCCTGTACCGAGACCAATTGTAGCCTTTAAATGAAGTCAAAACATAAAGGACCTCATAACTCGGAATGACATCACTCGGAGGATTCAACCACAGAAGAGGATGACAGAAGTGGAATATGCCCCCAATTTTGGGCCACTTCCCCTGTGGGCACTTTATTTATTGTAAATCTACAAGTAAAAGCACAGAGGTCGACCTCGGTTTACGATCGCCATGGAAACAAAAGGGGCACACTAATTGTAACGCCTGTATGGTATTTTATGCCATATGGTGCCCGTGCAAAAGACACTATCGGCAAGACCGATAGAAAGGTGAAACTCAGAATTGGTGAACACACGAGCTGCTTGAGGAACAGAACTGTGAATGCCCCATTGGCAGACCACTGGGTGGAATACATGCAAACGGCGGAGGAATTGAAGTGGACCGTCCTATATAAACTTCCACCTAGCACAGACACGTATAAAGATAAATGCCTTTTATTACGGAAAGAACAGATGATTTTCCTGACGAAAAGTGCCATCTCGGGATTAAATGAAAAAATGGATTGGCTCAATGGGCAATAGAGTTCTGATAAGAACAACATTGTCAACGGTAAGAAGTATCGTTCCCAAAATAGGTCATGTTCAATAATGTGATTTCCACACTTGCCAACAGTATATGGGAGCGCCGGGGACTCTATCTTGACAACGTAGCATTGGACTATAGAAACCACCATGCCAGCATAAAGAGAATAGCATCCAGTTTTAGAGTAGTAGCAAGACTGGAAGCCTATCGTCTCCATGTAGTCAGAAGTCTCTAAAAGGTCCCGTAATTGAAGTATTACAATGTGTCATGCCGCCGTGGCTAATTAAACATCCAGCAAAACATCTTCTTGCTCAAGGTGCAGTGATGATACCAGTTACTAGGGGCAATACTCGTAACCACGTGACTTTTTTGACCAATTGAAAACAGATGAGAACGATGTCCTCGCGCATTTAAGGCTGACGCTATGATACCATGATCAGCGCACTTCGGGACCATGCCCATCTCAGACCGCGATATCAGCGAGGACGGGAGCAGTGCTAATAGGTAAGAGAGTAGCAACCCTTCGAGCATCCACGTCTACTTCAGACACTCGCACAGGCAGGAGGAGAACTCCCATTAGTGGACTTCATACGTCTATACGTATCGAACCGTTATCCATTCTGTCTTATTTCTTGTCTACCCGCACAGTGTCCCTGCCACTCGCGAATACCGGCTGTATCATCTAACGCACCACACGGTCCACCGTTCGGCATTTTGCCAGCCAGACTAGCCACGCCCGCTGGAATCTAGCGTGTAACAGCACGAAGAAACCAGGATCCACTAGCAGGATTTGTGTTGTGTTGACAATTCTTAAGGTAAACATTGGCCTGTTTCGGTGACTGCTAGCACAGTTTCCCAAATCTGCCGCCCGATACTATCGTGCCTGCATCCTCCCTTCCTTCACGTTTCTCCTCGCAATCATGCATATGGTGTAATCTAGGGACTTGAGCCGCATATGGCTTTAACCCTATGTCTATTGTGCTCTCTTCCTGCAGTAATACCCTTGCAATAGTGACAGCAGTCACATTCTTAGCCTCCTCACAGAAGTAAGGCTATCCACAGGCGGAGCCTTCATTGACCAGCCAAACCAGCTCATTAGAACACCCATGGGAGGGTAAGCGTTTCTCTCATGGAAAACACCCGCAATTAACCTTCGCCGCACTCTGGAGGTGGTGGAAGGTACTTTTTTATGACCTCATTATGTTGAGTCATTCGCTATACCACCATACGCTGACCCATTTGAAATACACGTGACTAAGAGTATTGTCTTGGTCCTGTCTGTTGTTTGAAGTTCTCCTAAAAACTTCGGAAGCTTGCCAGAGTGTTAATTTAGATACTTACCTTAGCCATGCCAGGATCACGTAACAAGCCTGGAACTGTTGATTAAGTATAACAGCATTTGGTTAGACATATAGACGATGTTCCTGATTGTCCTCCTCTTTCTCTCTCCTTTTTAGGTAACGCGTGGTATTAGAAGGTGTCGCATTGTTGACGCGGATTCAACTCATCATTATCAGCAGTTGTTGATGGTGTGCTCTTTTGCCTTTTGCATTTTTGCTAATTGTGTTTAATACTAGCAGCCAGTAGACAAGCTGCTATGGTGTTATGATGCAGCTCATTGATACTTACTGCTTTTGACAGTGTGTACTGACTACCCCAATACCCTGGACAGTTCCCTGACGAATTTCCCTTTACTTATTGTTCACCTTCTTTTTGTTTGTTGGAAAGAAACCTGTTGGATGAGTTGTGTTGAGAGTATGTGTATGAAATGGTCATGGTGAGAATACATGAAATGTTGTATGGAAAACTTTGTTTTTAAACTATTGCGTATTTGCACAGCATATGACACTTTCTTTGACTTCATGGACATTAGAGGGCAACACATAGGGTAAGCCCTTTACATCAACTATGCTACTGTCTCTTTGTAGTAAAAAAACACTGTTTGTTACTGTTTTTTGGATTAATATGTTTTATGTACATTAATAAAAATTGCAGATGTATATTTTTCATTAAGTTGTTTTACTGCCTGGTGATTTAATGCAATAGCAGGCAGCTTGTTTTGAAAGCGCTTTGGTTCTTCTACTGTGTTACCAAGATAAATTGGAGATTGATACCCACCTAAACCTTATGTGTTGTATTAAAGGTTTTTACCTTGTTAGAGGGTCGGTTAGTAGTGGGCAGCTCTTTCCCTCTACTTGGCTTTTTGTGGTGTTCATTGCTGACTTTCACCAGTGTCCAAACTAACCACGGTTGCCTATCTCCAAGTCAATCATTGCCAACCATGGCCCACTGTCCTCAATCATAGCTAACCATTGCCAAGCATCGCCAATCATGGTCAAGTCTTGCCGATCATGGACAGCGATTGTGAACCATGGCCGACTATAGCCATCTGTTGAGCCAGTAAGGTTGTTCTGTGGGTTGAGTCCCCATCACAGAGATCTGAGGATCACCTCTAGACTGCACCTTTTATACTTTCAGGGTCTATCAAAGACCTTGAAATTATGAGGTTAATAGTCAAGGTGTATTATTGAAGTGGCAAGAGTACATTTAATTTATGGAGGGTGTTTTGTCAAAGATTATGTGAGAGAGACAGGTAGAGAGAGATAAAGACAAACACTTACCATTCCAGCACCCAATATGGCATCCTGAAAATCATCATGGAAGGGATAAACACATGTTATAACTATAATCCCCACCTCTGGAACACAAACAATCACTAGGGCACCCTTGAACGGCTTTCCAATTAATCTGTTTTTACATACTTCCTGTGCCTGCTGTATGCATCTCCTTCTTAACAAATGTATGATATACACAGCCTATAAGATAGCTAGACTGGTAATAGTGCTGTGGAGAGGATTAATACACTTGCTACCGTGATCTCCATGTGAGCAGGAGTAGGTAAAATTTTTATTTTATTTATTTCAAATATTTTCATAGTGAAACCTATTCTAATGAGGCCTCACAGCGTTGACACCATTGGCAGCTTCCACGGCCGCAAGGTTGATAAAATGGGAACAGTTCCATTTTCTAAGAGTATCATCGGGTATGGCAGACTTTGCTAAACCAGGGGATTGCACCAAGAACTGCACTAGAAGCAGCGAACATGCTTTAACAAGCTTGTGACAGTGGGGTTTGAAAGGGAAGGCTGTATCAATCCTACTCACTGACTAATAATCCAGCAGGGCTTCTGTATTGATCTGCACAAAAGAGGAATACATCAGTACAGTACTCCACTCATGCACATCTTCTGAACTAAGGACGTGAGACCAAAGGACATGCAGGAGAGAAGAGGTGGCACTTTGCAGCAGCACACCATCTCACTTTTCTCCTGACTCAGGGTCTGAGCCCAGACCATTGTAAAAGGGAGGCAACATAATGCGTGCCTGCTACACCCATGCACCAAAGCAGTATCCCACTTTTGTTCGGAATTGAGGGCTTCTTACCTGCAGATGCTTTAAGGGGTGAGAAGCACAACATGTATGCCTACTGTGTTGATGTTTCTGCACAGCATACTGTGTTGCCTGCATCGCTCTGACCCACGCCACAAGGGCATGCCGCTCGTGGTCGAGGTGTGTGGGGGTGTCACAGGGCACTGCCCAGAAAAGCACAGAGCAGCAGGCTGAGAAGTTGCTCTCATGGGGCTCTCCCGCTTGTGGAGGGAACTACACTATGCACACCAGCCGGGTGTGATAGCAGCATAGGTACTTTATGAAGAATAATACTGTATCTTGTTAACAATAACAAGACTATGGGCCTCATTACGGGTCTGGCGGTAACCCTGCCGGTAAAACCGGCGGGCTGCCGTCCGACCTGAAAAAATAACCAGCAACTGATTTCCCGGTAACACCAAGGTATTACAACCCCGGTGACCGGAAAGTCAGGCGCCGGTAATTCTGTTAGTCCCCATTCCCATTGAGTCCAATAGGACTCAATGGGAATGGGGACCACCGAAGCAACATCACTGTTAATAATGGTTTTGGTGCTTCCGTAAAACTCTGCGGGTGGGACGGCACCTGCCCGCAGAGTCATACTGTGCCGGTCTGGTAACAGTGCCGGTAGGCTTACTGGCACCGCTGTTACCAGGCCGGCACAGTCGCAAGTCAACTTTATGTGTAAAAATGCTAATTTCCACACATCTCTCAGGTATATTACCTCCATGTTCCTGTTACTTTACTTTTAAGGTATCAGCCTCTTTGACAGAAAGACAGAAACCCTTCAGGTGTCGGCATATGAGGAGGGCCACACAGCTTGTAGATGTTGTTTGACACACAGCTTGCAGACTTAATTGCTGCTGTAAACACGCTTCTGGTGTAATAAAAAGGCTGAAGCCAGGTCTGCATTCAGCCACTTGATTTATAAGCACTCTGTTTATTTCATTGAAGTCCTGTTAAGCACAAGCATTGGCAAAGCCAACAGTTTTGGCTTGTGTATAATATTAGGAACTTGCGGGGCACTGCTTAGATGCCCAGGTACTGCCACCATTTTGCACCTGCAACTACCAATGGGCAGTTAATACCAATATGACTGTGCCTGACGAGTGCCTTTGCCGTGCCTATAAAAAAGCCCACACTGTTCGCATTGTTAATGCTTGTTGTATCTGGGTGCTCCGTCTTGTCGATGTTGCTGTTTGTAACAGACACACCTTGTACCCACCGACTTTCCTTATGTATTGCTGTTTGTGGTTGTTTTTATTAGTGCCTGTTTGATGGAAAATTGTATTTGAAAGGTTGCATTTCTTGATTTATGTAAGGAATCTGTGGCGGTATATGATGAGGATGTATTACTTTGTTGAAATTACTGTTCAAGCTCTTTCTTGAATATAACATTTTGACAAAAGTGTAGACCCTAATGGAGGAAGTCTTATGTCGTGTGTTAAAGCCCTTCAATCAGGAGGATGGGTGAAATGCACAAGGGTGGTTCATGAACTCATAGGTGTGGCACCAGGGACTGTAAAGCTTCATATCTTGATCGGCTGGAGAACCCCTGGACACAGTGGCGTACCGAGCGGGGGCCATGGGGCACACTGCCACCCCACAGGCTCTTTTGAGAGCCTGACCGGGACTTTCATCAGTAGGCCACCTCTCCTGTTCGGCGCCTCAATGAGGGTGCCCAACGGAAAAGGTATCCCCCTGGCAGGACAATGTGTGCTGAGTAATTCCTGTTCAGCATGGTAATTGTCCTGGCAGCAGGACACATACCCTTTCCAAAACCTCTGCCAGGACAATGTCCCATGGAGCTCCAGGCAGCAGCAGAGGGGCTCTCAAGTTGCTCTGTGTCAACAGAGCATTTCCATGTGAACCATTAGGCACTGATGGAAGGGAGGGTGGACTATTGGCAAGGACTTTTGTCCCTTTTAGAAATGTGCATGGGAGAGAGTGATAAGGTGTGTGAAGGTTGCATAATGCTGCAGGCTTTATGTAATAATTAGTATGGCTTTACCCAAGGGGGATTTGATAGGCTCACATTAATCTGCATGTTGCTATTGTGACTTTGCATGCAGGATGGGGAAAATAAAATTAAATCATCCTCTTATTGCTCAACATATTTCTATAATTATGTATAGTTAAAGTTAATAATGAAAGGGTAGTTTCTTATGTAATGTGCTTTGCTTCCAAAGCATTGCTATAAATAAAGTATTATTTAAGCACATGAAATGCAAAGGGAAACATTAATACATATCTATATAAACTAAAACTTTGAAGATGTGCTCAGTTGCCTAAATTGTCCACATCCCGGTTTCACCATTTAACCAAAGTGTGTGATCCTGGGCACATCATGTAATTAGACTGTGTCTTATCTGCAGGTCTGTAAGTGATTCGCGTCAAAGCTTTAATATATCATGCTGTTGTATTTTTTTTTTTTTAAAGCCTGACTTGCTCCATATATAACAGTGCAATTTAGGTATTTTGCACCACAAAATTTGCCACTTGGCTTACTTATGGCAACTTATTCTAAAGTCACTTGCCTGGAGCCTCTAAGTATCAAAGACTGATGATGCTCCTTGCAGTGTGCTTTCTGTGAAGTAATGTCTGTTGGTGCAATCCATATGCAAATTAGGAGATGTGATGTGCATGTATTTTGCCCCAGACCGCCTGGACAGGGCTCAAATAGATGAGTTCCCTGCATCTGTAATGATTCTGCGTTTTTTTTTTTGTGTTAAAATGCGATATGCCACTAGTAATGTTACCAAAAAAATAGATTGGGGCAGGGGTGTGCGGTTTGTGGGCACAAATGAGACCACCTGGAATTGCTTGCACTGCAATTGAGGGGAAACTAGCTGGAGTTTCACTGTGGCTGTCCTCCCCCCCCCCCCCCCGCACCCCATCTTGCAATGTTGGATACTCCACTGACAGGACAATATAGTGAGGCTTTTCTTAAGATGTAACTGTCTTGTTATTACCACAAAGCGCAGTTCGACATTTCATGAACTGTAACAAGTCATTAATGGCTTCTATCAGTCAAATCCTCGTATTTTAATGACAAGTTAAAAGTTTATGTAATGCCGAGCTTCGTTCAGTTGTGGGTATAGATTATTCGGAGAGAAAGCTTTACATCAGCGGCTTCCTCAAAGACAGCCTTGCGTTTTAATGCAAAGCTTTTTCTCAGAATGAACATTGTTTTTATCGATTTCCACTACATCCCGCACAACAAGGCGAAGTACCAACAACCAGCAACGCCACCAACCACCCAACAATCGGACCCAATGAAGAAACCACCGCTGATCGTCATCAGAGTAGCATCACAGCAGAAACACCAAGACTAATCAGCTCTTATCAACTTACTAGACAGCTTCAATGAAGAAGCAGCTTTCGCCGTTCTTCATCCTACCGACTTCAATGCGGAAACACCACGAGCAGACAAATTCAAACTCGAGCAACAAATAACCTCAAAACAAAATCTCGCCCAGAGAATCCACTGTAATCTAATAAACGCAAGGTCAATGTCCAAACACTCAACGGAAATATACGACCTCCTGTCAGAAGAAGGCATAGACATCCCATTTGTAACCGAAACATGGCTAGACGACAACTACAAGATCACCCTCAACAACTGCCTGCCTGAAGACTTCAAATGCATCCAAACAAACAGAAAATCCAAAAGAGCGGGGGGGACTAGTGATCATCCACAAGGAACAACTGGCCATCAAAATGGAAGATCCACTAAACATTGATAAATGCAAATCTTTAATACTACGACTTTCAGTAAAACCCAAAACCCACCTGAAATTCATACTGATATACAGACCACCAACCTACGATGCGACTTTCGTAGATGCTTTCACAGAAGCAATCGCCACCCTAGCCATCAAGTACAATCATCTGATCATCCTCGGAGATTTCAACATCTGGTTCGACGAAGAAACCACAACCACACAAAAATCCTTAACCGCCCAACTAGCAGCCATGAACCTACAACAACTAGTCAAATGAGCAACCCACTCAGCAGGGCACACACTTGACGCAATCTTCGCCAACAAGGACCTCATCACAACGGCACCCCCAATTCAAATTCTTTGAAGCGACCACCTCATTATTCCGTTTATAATCACAACGATTGCTCCGACAAAAAAGCAACAAGAAAAACAACCCATCATGATGAAAAGAAATTGGAGAACCATAAAAAACTCCAACCTAACCGGGCTCCTAGAACTCAGCAAACCGCAAGCATCAACCATGGAAGAAGCAGACCTAGACAAAAAAGTTGCCATACTTCATACCTGGATCGCAACAACCCTTGACGACATCGCCAAAGAAAAGCCCTTCACCCCGACACACAAGAAAACTACAGCAAAATGGTTCACCCCACTACTCAAAACCATGAAAAGGAAAAACCGAAAACTAGATTCTGAATGAAGGAACAACAACACCACCGCTAACAAATTGAAATTCCTACAACAGATCCGCGCATATAAAAAGGAAATACAAAAAGCGAAGAGGAAACACTACGACAACCGAATCTTCAGAGCACCAAACGCTCAAAAAGAACTATTCAAAATCATAAACAAAATAAAAAACCCACCGGCCTGCAACAACACGCCAACACCATCGATGAAACTTTGCGAGGACCTCGGAGACCACTTCAAAAATGAAATAACCTCCATCCAACACACCATACAAAACAGACCAAGCGTACACAGCTCAAACCCCACTGACACAGACGAGGAACACGCAAACAAACTACGAAACTTCCCAGAAATATCAGTTGAGGCTTTCATCAAACTGGTAAACCAAAGCAACAAATTGGGCTCTCCTGAAGACCCTTGCCCCCCGGACATATACAAAATAATTCTCAAACAAGGAACCCCCATGGAATACCACAGAAACCTCCGCAACCTCTCAATCTCAACAGGTAAAGTACTACAGGCCTTCAAATCGGCTTACATCAAGCTGCTACTCAAAGACACAACAAGAAACGTAGAGGACTTATCTAACTACAGACCCATCTCCAACATACCCTACATAGCCAAACTACTAGAAATGTACGTCTATCAAATAACCCAAGAATTCATAGAAGAGCATTGCCTACTAGACCAGGCACAAGTTGGCTTCAGACCTATGAGAGGAACAGAATCGGCTCTCCTCTCAATATGGGACGACCTAAAAACAAACGCAGACTCGGACAACACCGTCCTTATCCTCCTTTATCTGTCTGCAGCCTTAGACACTGTCAACCACGCCATCCTCATAAAGAGATTAGAAGGACTAGTGATAACAGACACTGCCCTACTATGGATCAAATCCTTCCTAACAAACAGAACAGAAACAATATGGATGAAACCTTGTAAATCCAAACCCAGAGTCTCCACGTGCGGAGTACCACAAAGTTTTTCCTTCTCCCCGCTTCTATTCAACATCGACATGTACCTATTAATCAAACTCATCAAAAAACACAGCCTCACATGCTACAACTACGCCGACGATACTCAAATAATCTTCAACATAAAAGACACCTGAGAAGAAAACGCCACACTAGAGAATTGCCTTTGTGACATATTCAAGTGGATGAACCTCAACCATCTCAAAATCAACCCAGACAAAACAGAGATAACGATGGTCTCAAAAAAGGGAGGAGACATCAACTACATCCCCTGGCCAAGAGTGCTCGGCACCACACCAGAACCATCATCAACTGTAAAAAACCTACGGGTCCTGATGGATAACAACCTCACTCTGGAGCCACAAGTAAACTCGGTAATCAAGAAATGTTTCTTCCTCCTGCAAGCAGCAAAAAGGATCATACCGTTCCTGTCATTCCCCAACAAAACACTTACCATCATCGCTCTGATCATGTCCAGAGTGGACTATGCCAATAGCCTATACCTGGGCATGCACGAACAACCTCTAAAAAAAAAACTGCCATGCATAAAAAATGCAGCAGCCAGACTCCTCCTCAAGCTACCCAGAAGAGAACACATCACACCGGTGCTAAAAATACTACACTGACTACCACTGAAACAACGAATAAAGTTCAAGGCCATGTGCTTCACGCACAGAGCAATACCCAAACAATCCGCAGAATTCCTAAGCAACAAACTACGCCTACACCAACTGACAAGAACACTAAGATCAAGCACCGACATACGCCTGGAAACAAAACCCTACAACAGAAAAAAACTTGGAGGATCGTCTTTCTCTCACCAAGCACCCAAAACATGGAATCACCTACCCAAGAATATACAGAATACAACAAACCACCTAGCATTCAGGAAACTCTTCAAATCATGGCTCTTCAAAGCGTAACCACGACGGAGACGCACTAGAATGCCCAGACATGAAAACGATGACGAAATATCTCCAACCTCGACCACTCTCAAATTGGACAAACACTCAAACCAAATAACCAACCAATCGACAGAGCATAAGACATCATGGAAAATAGCCAATAAGGAAGGCTGCACAGACTGACCACATACCTAAACCCAGACAAAGGCCCCAGGTGACTTCCCCCACTCATACGTACCGGACGAACACATACATACCGGCAGACGCATCTAGATAGTTGTTGGCCTGTGTCGCATCTGGATAGGATCATTTGAAGGATACCATGCCCGCGCCCAGAAAAACGTGAATGCTAGCATGTGCCACGCCTAGAATTGTTAACACCGGCCTGCATGGCGCTCGGATGGAGTTGTGAATGCTAGCATGCCCAGACCTGGACGGGTCTCTAGACACTAGCCTGCGCAGCACCTGGATGGGGGTGTGAGGGTTGGCACGACCACACCTGGATGAAGTCCTAAACATTGGCCAGCGCTGCATCTGGATGGGAGTGTGGGGGCCGGCGGGTGTCACACTCGGACAGAGTCATGAATGTTAGCATGGTAAAGGTCAGGTAACCCACTAACCAATATAAGCTCAAACTCTGCATACTTATCTCTCTCAAACTCACACAACCATCTCTGCACAACAAGCTGCAAGCACTTCACAATAATGCAACAACACATAAGCTGGAACAACAGCACACGTGGACTGACTCCGATCCGATACCGGCACCAAAGCTCAGCACCCAGCATAGCTCTCAACCATTTGGGTCGCAAAGGCGGGTGAAAACACCCGATTTTAGTTTTGGCGGGTGAGACGCCCATTGAAATGAATGGGCGTGCTGGAGGCTTGGCGGGTGAGACAGCTGTTTACAAGGCGGGTGACACCCGCCAAAAGCGTGAGAGTTGAGAGCTATGACCCAGTGTATACTGAGCTGAAGCTGCCAACAGAACACCACTCCTCTCACTATCCTACTCCCTTCACCTTAGTAACCCATCCCACCTTTACCTTTTATAGATCCGCCTGGGGACCAATTCCGTTGGTGACGGTGCGCGGTACAGATAACTTTAACATTTAACATCTATTAAAGCAACAGAGGCAGCTCGCGCGTGCTCTGCTGCTTAGGTCTGTGACAGCTCCGAAGAGGGGCTGCTCGGAAGAGGGGCTGGTGCTGAGGCTTAATGCAGCCAATCAGCGATGAGCCGAACACAGCCTAAGACCAGGGGATACCGGATCGGTATGGGATACCAAATATTACAGAACACCTGTAAAATCCACGCTAACGCCATTTAGCAACTTTATTAAATAACCAATTACTGATAAACCTGCTACGTCCGTTTTGTACAGTCCCTGCTTGTTTACATTAGTCCTTCTTTTTTATCGAGATTCAACAGTTGTCACATAAGTGAACCGTTCGGCGAGCGTATTTTGATTGGAGGCAGTCTGGTCTCTTAAGATTTTTCTAGGACATGCTTATTGGCCGCTAGAAATGGTTGGAATGTTGAGGCGCTGCTCTTGGAGGTGGAAACGATACGATGATTGGTTATGAAGAGACCTGTCGCTGCTTTGGTTAGTTATCCCCATTCTCATTCGTAGGTAGGCGGGGCTAATTGAGGCGGCCATGTTGAATATCCCACTGACAGTTGTTTCGGCGGCGATTGGCGCGGGTAGTTTAGCTGGGTCATGAAAACTTTTTGAAGACCCAGTGCTAACAGCTGTACCACCCAGGACAGTAGAAACCAGGATACCCAGCCAGAAAAGAATATCGTACACCCCCATGGAGCTCGCAGAGGAGCGAAGGAGGAAGGTAGAAGCTGGAAGAGCTAAGGTGAGGGTGTTAAAGTGATTATCGTTTTTACAGTGACTCGGAGAAGCCTAACGTATAGGCTACATGGGACATAGATACGTGGGGTAATGACATAGCATAACTGAACGCTGTAGGTGAAGGGAGCCAGACTGATAGTTTGGGATTCGGTGAGGCTGGCATCTAGGTAGCTTCTGTGAGGGTATTTTTGATATACGTGAGGGTAGTGGCGGGGATGATGGGCTAGGCTGTAGAGGGACAGAAAGCAGTTGAATTATGTGGTCTCGTATTCCGTGGCAGATTCTTCTTCGAATTTTGGAAGAGAGGTCTTGACAGTTTGACAGACAGCTAGGAGGGACGCTATAACTGTGCTGTTGGCCCACCACCCAGCTGGCTTCATATTGAATATATATTGGACGACTTTGTTGTCACTTGCGGTGTGTCATGCCATCACACTCTCCCCGTCCGTTCTCCGGCATCTTTAGCTGGGATGGATTTGCTGAGCAGCAGCACTTATTTCGACCACGCTTTGTTTATTGGCAGTTCATTTTGTATGGTCTTAACAGAACCTGGCACGAGTGTAAGAGCAGTCCTCTTCTCGTTCAATCCCTTAGTGTTAATGTTTGGGATGTGTCCATATGCAGTTTTTAAAGTGCCAACGTCATGTGGACGACAGATTACACCTACGCTTACAACACCGACTTCTGTGTGATGTCTGTTTTTGTATGACACACGACAAATGTGTTCGTAATTTAACTTTGCAGAGCTCTCCCATTATAATGGGAAAAGCAATGCAGATTATAGACAGGAAATAAAAGCAACGTGGATGAGCTACACTTGTGTACATGGATCTAATTGAAAGCTCCTCCTGTGTAAAAAAGTTGAAGCTGGTGGCTGTGGCACATGTTTTTCTTTGGTGTGTAGAAGTCTTGTAAGTATTACAACCCACAGAACAGTTTACAGAAATATCAAGTTGCCCATGTCTGGTTTGAAAGAATCAACCAGTCCTTACCGTTCAGTTCACATCATATTGAATTTTGGTAGTTGTGAAAGAATTTGGGATTTGTTCTGGTACTTTTATTAATTCTGATACGTTTATAAGGGGCAACGGAATGGTAAAGGAAGGAAGAACTTTGAGAATAGAATTTGAGCGCTGCAGAATTTGGAGAAATAGAAGTGTTAAGCTATGAAATTAATATTTTAAGTTGCAGTGAATCCCCACCATAGTAGGTTTACAGCACCGAAACGTGTCCGAGAGTTAGTGCATGGAGAGCCCCCAACTAGAGATGTCCAGGCTGTGTAGTCTGTGGAGGGGAAAAGGAGGGTAGGGGTTCAGGTGGATTTTTGGGAGTCGGCGCACAGGGAGAACGTTTTGTAAAGGTGCATGCATAGTAACGAGGGTGGAAACGGATTGTGTTCTTTGGATGCTTGATCTACATGGAGAATCCATAGAGTGAAGAATTTTAAAATGTCTGTATTACGAGAATAACCATGAGAGTTTACCCGTTTGTACTTAAGATTCTGTAAACCCTCATTTCTTGTGGGTCTCTGTGTGAGTGGGTGTCATGTCCCTGTTGGGCAGACATTTTTTTATTTTTCCCTTTCTCATTCTCTCCGTTCACCTAGCTTCGCGCTCCCAGCGCGAACAGTTTGTTCTAGCCGACATGGTATGATCCGCCAGCAGGAGAAGCGGGTTGGTCTGTGAGGTGTTTAAACCTCAGCTGTGACGGGAGCTCCCCTGCTGGCAAACAGAGGTGGAAGGTCCCCGGGGAGCATAAAGCCTAGAGGGGATCCTTGTGGGGGGAGAGGGTAGCTCCAGAGACTCGCAAAGGGCAGCCAAGACCTCAGCTGTGACGGGACATCCCCCGAGGCCGTCCTCTGCCCTGAACAGCATTTCTCTCTCCCCTACGCAGGGTTGAGAGGTTGTGCTGAGGTCGAGAGCTGTAAGATAAAGTTGGCTACTGCTGTAACCAAGTACCGGCACCGCTCTGTGAGGGACAGAGCAGCGTCACTTTATCCGTTGCCATGTGTAGCTGTAAGGTAGGAGCGGGCAAGGGGCCCAGTATACAGCGTGCACTGGAATATAAGTGCGCATGTTTTTGTTTGTAGGCAAGCCTGAAGGACATTACACTGCGGCCATAAGGAATATGGAGAGGCCTTACTTTCAGGTAGTGCCTCTGTGGTATCGCTGAAGTGATTTCACCCTCAGGCAAGCGTCGGGGCAGAGGGGGGCGGGGGCTCTTCCAGAGGCCCATGGTAGACCTGGGTTTGTGTTTTTGTCCTCCCGGGGTGTTCTTTCTCCCTCTTTTTCCCCCATTCGGGGGGAGCGGCCTGATTCTGCATATGCCCTTCGCTTGAATGGTTGCTGAGGGAGGTTTACCTCAGAAAATCATACGGCGCTCACGCTGTGGTACTTGCTTGGGGAATGGCCATAGGGAGGGAGGGAGAGGGAGAGAGACGCGCGCGCCAGGGATCTTGGCGGTTTGGCTATACCCACATTCTTTTCAGAGGCCCAGCCTGGCCCGGGGTCGGTGTGATTTATTGAGGGGATATCCCTCTTCTAGCCTTTTCCCCCCTTATGGGGAGGTTGGGGGTTCGTGGCCGGTTTAGGTACACCACTGTAAGCTGCCTGTGTAGTTGGTTGTGGTCCGATGTGTGGAGAGTCTTGTGGTAGTTTGCAGCTACCATTATAAATGGAGCCCAGGGGTTCTGAGCAGAAGTGTTTACAGTACAGTTTATGTGGTACCATAAGAAGTTAACTTGGAAAGAATGCT
Source organism: Ambystoma mexicanum (assembly GCF_040938575.1). Classification (NCBI taxonomy): domain Eukaryota; kingdom Metazoa; phylum Chordata; class Amphibia; order Caudata; family Ambystomatidae; genus Ambystoma; species Ambystoma mexicanum. Next base: position 904,299,872 of record NC_090931.1, on the reverse strand, counting down.
ATTTAATTATTTACCAAATGTGAATGAACTTGCTCCCAGGTGACCGAATTGATGTTATATAAGTATTTAATATTGGAGTTAAGGGAAGGAGGGCATTTAAGTATTTATTTCATGTACTGAGAGTGCCTCCACTAGGGGCCCTGTGGTGTAACATTACTTGTGTATACTGAGTATTGGTTTTACAAATTCACTTATATAAACAAAAGCTATTCAACTGAAATAAGACGGTCTCTGTTTTATTTAACCCGCTGCACCTGTACATCTGTCAGTCATCAGGGCTGACCTGCCTGAGGGGAGGGCCGATTCTCCCTCGGGGCAGCCCGCACATATTCATTCCTGCCATAGGCCTTCGTTTGGAGGGTCCATCATTCATCCCACTGGGCTTTCATTTGCACATGTGTGTAGTATCCCCCATACTCTGGCCTTCGACAGGTTGCTGCTCCCCCTTCCTAACCAACACATAGGGAGAAACACCTTACAATTCGAAATACCATACTAACAACTACACGTCTTCATTTGTACTCTGGAGGATTTAAGCAGGTATATATGATTTTTTGGTTATGATCATGGAGGCTGGTCTGCAGGCTAACAGTTAATACCTTGATTACTTGTTATGGCATGTCAGTAATAGCATAGTTTAGTTTGTAACTTTTATGTGACTTCACCTAGTAAGTCCCATTTTCTACCTGTTTAGACTGCAAGCTTTCATATAGATACACTTTTATTCGTGTTGGTTATTGGGTGCCTCCTAGTAGCCAAAACTATTACATAGGAGGGGAGATGGCATGTGATGGGGGGGGGCGGCATAGCTTCTGGGTGTTTATTTACCCACCCGTTGCCTGCCCATGCTATGATTGTTCCGACTTCCTGGGAGACGCATCCTCTTGCATGGCTTGCAAAATCTACCAGACCACTCGCATTGGCGAGGAGATTTTATTAAAGGCGGGTAGCATATGCATGGTACTAGATGTTTCAAACTTTTATTTTTCCTCAAGGAAAGGCTTCCTCATCCCTCTTCTAGAGGACGGTGGTGTGCTGCCCATCTAGAGACAAGGTAACCCTTTTTTCATCAATTTGAAAATTCAAAACAAGTCTGTACAAATGTACACACACAATTCTTAATGTAAGTGGATTGGCTTAAAAGCCCTCTATCACTGATAGAGAGCAGTACACGTGGGGAGCTTCTTTACACTTTATTACCCCCCCCCTCACCTGTTCCAAATCAAACAGTGTTCCTCTACTAAAAAAACGAATTGTAAAAACACCTTTCTGCCAAAAATAGGATGGACGAAAAGGTACCATGGCTCCCATCGCTCTACTGACGTATTGGGGTAGCCAGTGATTTATTTGATATCCCACAACTAGAATGGTCGACCGGTTTCAGCATCTTTCTTTATTTTTTAATTTTATTGGTTTGTACAAACCTTTAAAATAAGAACAACATGTAAACACACATGTTCACATATGTCATATAACAGACACCAACAGACCTTCCATTTCCATAGCTTCCTCATCAAGCGTCAACGTACACTATTTCACCCAATGTTACTTTTTACAGGAATTGTTCCTTCCGTTGATGTCAAACAGTTTTCAATTATTTCCAATAACATCGTTCAAGGAAGTATTAGTTTTAGATCAGTTCCCTGAAACATCAGCCTCCACCAGTCGTCTGCACATAAAGATGGATGGTTTAGGCTCCAAGGACCCAAATGGATAGTCCTCTCAGATCTTAATTTAGTACAAAATAGCATTAAATGTTTAAGTGATTCATTTTCGCATGAACACAACCTACATTCAGGTGTCAGGTGGCCATAATCCTTCCATAGGCGAAGCCGATCAACAGTTGTAAACATGTTCAGTCGAAATAATATAAACAGTCTTCGTGCCTGTGGGTTTGGAAATAATACCGCATAGCTCTGAAGAGTGTTGAAAGCATGTGCCTCTAATGGCACGTCACTCATTCGACTAGCGGCTGATCTTTCTACACAAGTTTCATCCCAATCTGCACGCCAGATTTTGTTTGGATGCGTCCGGGTTCTCATGAAGCAAATCAATATTGATGTCATATTTTTTTAGGATTTCCTCACATCTGTTTGTCCACATATAAGCCATTTTGGAGTTAGTAGGTAAGATGTTGTGAAAGATATCAAACTGTGGAATCTGCGCACAAATGTTGGTCTTTCGGTGCAGGTTCAACAGGCTCCAACATATTCTAGCATGCAGTGATATCAACACAAGCTCATACCTATATACACAATGTCTTCACTCCCCTAGGGAGGTTTAGTACTTTAGTCCAAAAACAATTTTCTAAGGAGGCCCAGGTCTCGTAGGAGCAGCCAAGGGCATTTTCTGCCCCGTATATCACAACCGGAATGACCTTCTGTTGATAGGACAAGACCGGTCGTAATGAAAATGTACCAAATCTCTTATGAATGATCAGTGCCTGGCTTGCTAGTTGTTTACATTTCCGTTTAGTTTCTGCAAGCCAGGGCCCATCGTTTATGGCAGAGCTTATTGTCATCCCCAGATACTTAACACTCTTGGAGATCTGAAGCGTTTCTTGACCTAGGGACGATTTTATGTTTTTTCTGTTGGACGCTCCGCCGCCATTCAGGTTCTGCAGGACCAATATTTTGCATTTCCTGGTGTTGATCGCTAGGTTGTTGGATGTGACGTATCGTTGCATGGCATTTAGTTTTCTTTGCAACCCGATAGGCGTCACATCCATGACGATCAGGTCATAAGCGTAAAGCAACCAGCTTAGATGTGTGTTGGCGACTTTTGGCGGAAAAGTCTTAACCTCGTTGATTGAATCGCCTATATCCGAGATAAAGAGGCTAAAAATTGCTGCAGCCAACAGACAACCCTGTTTTACTCCTTTAAAGGTGTTGATGGAGGCGGATAGAGAACCAGATTGGTCCAGACGAACTCGAATAGATGTCTTTGTATGGAGTTCTCGGATGGCTGCAATTAAATCGGACAGGCACCCCCATCTCTTCAATTTGGCCCACAAGAGCGCTTTGTCAATGGTGTCGAATGCGTACGAGAAATCTATAAATGCTAAATACACCTTTGTGTTTGATTTGATAGCCTCCATTTTAATTATATTTAGCAATAATAAATTTAGCGAACAGCCCACGTGCTTTACAAAGCCTGCTTGGCGTTTATCCACATGGGTTGATGTTATCGACCAGGCTACTAGTTTCCGCTGTAACATTGTGGCGTAGATATCCAACAATGCGACAGGCCGGTAGTTTTTTGGATTAAGTTTGTCACCCTTTTTAAAGATAGGTACGATAATCGCACACTTCCAAGATTTGGGAGTCTGATGGGTTTGGACTATCCTTTTAAAGAGCGTCTCACAAAATTCTGCCCATATCTCTGGAAACTGGCTAATAGTAAAGTTTGTGAGCCCGTCGGGGCCAGGTGCCCGCAAGTTTTTTGCTTTTTTGATTATGTCCACTACATCATCTTTTGGAAAAACTAGAGCCCAGGGTTTGGACGTTTCTTTTGCTGGCATTTCCAAGTACTCAGTTGAATGATATAGTGGGTTATCCAATCAACTTCTTACACCATACATGCTTGGATCGCATTTTGAGGTGCATGCAAGTTGTTAATGAGGCACCAGAAATCCTTTGTATTTTTATTTTGCAAGATCCTCAGCATTAGTTCAGCATCGTTTTGCAGCATGACATGTTTGTGTGATTTTACCCAGTTTTTGTACCTTTGCTTTGGAGCCTTAGTTGTTTGCAAACAGGCATGTTCCTCTTGCGTCTTAGCGTATCTTAACTCACTACGTAACAAACGCTTGTGTTTCAAAAGCTCCAAATCGAAGCTGTGAGCACGTACGTAGGACTTGTTTTTGAAGCCCGCCTTTTTGAGTTTAAATTGCATCAATAGTTGGTCATATTCCAAGGATCGACTGACGTGGCGGTACTCGCTTGTTAGATGTTCAAGCTCGAGCATGTCCAATCTCGGGCAGACTCTATTCGATTGAACCTGGATTTTATGCTGCCACGTCAATGTTGGAGCTTTTGGTTTCGTGGAGAATTCTGCTACCAACATATCGTGGTCGCTGTCGTTTTTCTTTATGATCTTCATTGAACTTCTTATTCGCGGATGTGAAGGTTCCGAAACAAAGATATAGTCGATTGTTCAGACCAAGCTTGCCCGATGCCAGGTATGGGCTGGTGGCATGTCATGGAGGGTATTCCCATTTAACATCTGAAAATTACGGGCAGCCATTTCTTCTGTCCAGGATTGTACCAAAAGGTTTCTCTCCGCATCCGATGGTTTAAATAGGTCGATGTTCAAGTCACCACAAATAAATATATTTGGCCATCCAGAGTCCTCCATCAGACAATCTAATATGTCCATTACTTTGTCTATAAAAAATTGCTTTTTTGTGGTTCCAATACATGTTCACCAACGTTATTGAATCAAGACATGTTCCAGAGTGGCCAAGAAATTCCATGGACGTTAACTGAATAAAAGGGGAGTAATTGGTTGAATTTCCCATCCTCCAGCCTGAAGATCTTCTAACCATGGTGAGTAAACCTGCCATTGGGCGACCTTTTAAAGATTTAATTGCGGGATTTAACGCAACCTCAAAGTCGATAGAGACCGGGGGTTCTTTTAACCATGTTTCTTGTAAACAGACGATCTGTAGATGGTCAAGCCAGTTAGAATTAAATAAGGAGAGCATCTTTCTTTCTTTCTATCGGACCGCATTCTTCAGGACCCAAAAACCACAGTTCTTCTTCAGCATCGCTTTTCTGTGTTCCTGTAACTCAGGTTATCCTTTCTTTTTAATTTTTTCTTTAATATTTCTCAGTGTGTTTGTTTTCACCCCATGGATAATCAATCTTTGTCACTTGTACTGCCGAAGTCCTAATCAATTCTGACACCTTGAGGCATATTAACATGTTTAAAATACATTATCTTGGTTATTATGAACTGCCATTAAAACGAGTATCGTGGCTACATCATTGAGCTATTGAGTAATGGCATTTAGTGATTTCCTACATTATCTGGCGGGAATGTACCAGAGCCGTAAAACCATCTACCATTATTGCACATGTTTTTCGTATGTCGTATGCATTTTTTATGCAGACTTTTAGGTTAGCGTCCAAAAACATCATGTATATTTTGATCATTAACTCCATTCCCATAGGAGTTACATTACGTGTTTGTTTTAAAACCATTGTGTTTTTAGAGAAAATAATTCCAACCAGCCCACCTAATGGTAAGTCATAGGCGGTCACATCGATTTTCTACGGATGTTATCTCTAGGAATGACCCACACTTATGGTTCCATGTGCCATTTGGTGAGTCATTATATAAAAACCCCTCTCATTCTCTCATAATGTGGGATTACACTTCCTATAGATTGGCACGGTAATTTATCTGTTTAATTTTGTTTTAGTCGGCTATGAAGCCATAAAAACATACACGCATAAGACACATGTGAAACATACAAATACACAATTCATTAATTCATTGGCGACCAAGATCAATAAAACCACGCATTAATCAATAATGCAGCTATTATTGAGTTTGCTAATATAAATAACATGTACAGCCTATACATAGGTTAAAGCAATTTTTTCATCAGAGGTTACCCAGGCTGGCTTATTTACCGTGACGGACCATCTCGACCAAGCCCAATGTATTTACTTGGATACAAGGTACAGAACAGAAGGATCTGATTTTCTTTTATAGTAGGATAAGGATTCCACAGCAGATCTAACACCAGAGGCCCTAAGCAATCCCCTTAAACACTGGGTCCTAATAGCTTTCAATTCTGGACATAAACACATAAAATGGAAAACTGTTTAATTTTCCGCTCTGCACTTTGGGCATAGTCCTACATTTGCAACCCCCATGCCCTCGTAAACATAGTTATCCTGAGTGTACCCATCCTATATTTTAAGTATACGCTTTGTGCATAAGGGGGCACAATAACATAGAGGTAATTTTCATAACTAAAGTCCTGTCTAAACAAAACCTAATTTGGTCCTTTGCATTGCTTGCTTCCTCCATCTTACTTCTAGAGTACACCAGCGCAGCCTTCTTGAATCTATTGGAGGCTGTTTCATCTATCAAGGCCGGTGTTGTCCACATAGTGGGCTTGTCAAGTTTAGGCAGGGTGCTGTTCATGTGCTTAAACCAAGATAGACCCCCCCCTCCCCACGCACCCTCTTCCAGGTCCATTCTATGCTCTAGTGCCTCACGATAACGCACTAGCCCAGGGGTGGACCATAGTCTAATCCAGTAGACGCTGGTTTAAAGGAGACCTGATCTTCAATAGGGCATAGATCTGTTTCTAAATGTATCATTGCATTAGGAGAGCCTTGGGGAAGCAACAAGAGTGTCTTAAGGATGTTACTTTCACCACCGAAAGATTGTTTTGCATAGCCCGAAATGTCAGATTCATATAGGGCTGACAGAATAGCATGTCTTCGGTACAACTCTAGTGCTGGTGAAATTGCACTGCTTTAAAACACAAAAAGAGACTTGAGGGGAAAATATCAAACGCAGTTAAACAATCCCTCTGCAGGTTATTAACCTTAAACAAACTACAATGTCACTAGCTCGGGTCGTTTCTGAAGCTTAGGTGGGAATCATGTCTTTTTGATTCTTTTGTATTCAGACATTTTTGAAGAAAACTCTAAAACTCGATTTACAAAACAATCAACTTTCATTTAATTTGTCGCTATATTTATTTATTCGCATTTGTTAAGCACGCAGCAGCCCGGAGGCATCGTGGCGCTGGTTACAGACAATTTACTTAGTTACAGAGTGATGAACAATTGTTATCCTATATACAAGCATGTAGTAAGGCATACAGAGGGTCAGATGAAAAGGAAGGTCTTGAGTTTTTTGCGGAAGGTGAAAAGAAAGTTTTCTGTTTTGATGTCTGTGGGTAAGGTGTTCCGGAGCTTCGTGACTATGTATGGGAAACCTATTCCTCCCGCTTTGGACCTGTTGATGTGGGGAGTGAGTAGAAGGTTGGTATAGTGTGTTCTGGTAAGTCTGGAGTGAGTGGGTTTGGATAAAGTTTGTGCAAGATATGATGGGGCTGATAAGGAGAGGCATTTGTCGGTGAGGGTGAGGATTTTTAAGCTGAGGCGTTCTTTAACAGGGAGCCAGTGGGCTGCCTGTCTAGCCTGGGTGATGTGTTCCCTTTTGGGAAGGCTTAATGCTGCTCTGAGCACATTGCGTGATTTGAAGACTATTTAGATTATGTTTGGAGGTACCTGCTAGGCGGGCATTGAATTAGTCCAGTTTGGCACCAATAGTACCTCTGGCAATTGAGACACAGTTGGGCTTGGATAAGTATGGTTTTACTGCATTTATGAGTTTAGTAGTGTGAGGTAATGGCGCTAACCTGCCTAGACATGGATAGCGTGGAATCTAAGTAGACGTATTGCACGAAGAACTAAAGTGCTTTGTGCTTGACAATGCGTCGAATAACTAGATGCATACAGTACTTTAACCAATTTCTTACACAAGTTTCTAAAAATGAATACACTCAAACCTACTCTTCATATCTCATTCACCCAACATCTTTCATTCCTTCTTTATATGTTAAACTCATATAGGAAATTCTTCAGGATTTTTGTGTCCATTAGTTCCCTTCTTTCTACTTTCTCAATTAAAATAACATATCCGGTGCAATTCATCAAACAATTGTTTTAGTGTAGTCTGGGTATATTCAATGGCATTCCTCCCAACATGTGCTTCTGAAACAACATTATATACGTATCACTTGATATATCTTTTGCATTATTTTTATGCTTTCAAGTTTTTATAACATTTTTGTAACACCCAAACCCAGCGCTATCACAGCGTTTGTACAAAAAAACATATAGAATTGGTGGGAGCAACAAGTACTTAAGCAGTTCAATAGCAACTTGGTAGCGGTAGTAGCAAAGTGGTGTCATTATTCGTATTAATTAAATAGCCAGAATTTTACCAACTTTCCATGCCGGCGGTGGAACCCTCTTGCCACACCACTATATTTTTCTAGGCTAATGCATACTTTTTCCACCTGGGAAGCCCAATAGCAATTTTCTTGAATTCTAATCCCTAGGTAATCATAAAAGCTGATTTGTTCCAGATTATGGTCAGCAATCCTAATATCTATGTCTACCCTTCTAGACGACCTGGGCCTGAAGGCTTTGTCTCAGGAGAATAGCTCAGGGGCAACATGCTCGCCTTGGAAGCAAGACGACATGGAGCAACACAGGTTCGATCCCCTGGTCCGCGCTTGGAAACCTCTGGGTAATAAGCGTGTTATAAATAACCAATTACCTTTTTGTCTTCCCAACATTTAGGTTGCGACCCAATTCCTTGCATTTGCTCAAGAATATAGCCATATTGGATCTGAGGCCCATCGGAGAGGTGGATAAAAGAACAGCGTTGTCCGCAAAGAACAAAGCAGGAAAGCAATGTTTTCCCATTTTCGGTGGGTCAAGACAATAAGATAATAGTTCTGTAATAACTTTATATGGGCAAGGACGCAGCCATGCCTCAGGCCTTTTGGTAACATTAAATGGATCAGTAACTTCCCCTGCTAGTCCATAGTGGACGACTGCCTCATTATTTTCATATAAAGACTGGATTGTCCCAATCAAATGGGGAGGGATTCATATTTTGTAGAGGACTCGCCACAGTTGTTCACTGGGTAGAAGTCAAAATCAGTCTGAAGGTCTACAAAGACTGCATATAATTTCATTTTTTTAATGCAATATATTTTTGTACTACAAGGAACAAACTGAATCCCTGGCGAATGGTACTCTTAGTTTTCCGAAAGCCTGCTTGTAAGTGATTGATTGGCTCATGATCATTCACCCAGTCTTGTAGATGGTGCAAAATTACTTTAGCAAAAATTTCCCCATGCTGTCCAACAAGAAGATGAGACTATAGTTAGCTGATTGGTGCCTCTCTCCTTGTTTGTAAATGGGGAAAATTACTGCCTTGCCCCAGGAGGCTCGAACTACGCCGGCCGAACTGATTGGTTCATCTTTAAGGTCTATCAGCAGTTTATCAGGGACTGGTGACTCCCCTGCTTTTTGGCAAGCAAACGATTGTCGCACTTCTTTTAATTCAAGGCGGAATGCGGCCTCTCCGTTTTGATTTTCAATTTGGAAAGAAGCCCTCATATGAACTTCAGCAGAACTAGCTATTGGGCTATTTTAACATAAAGTTGCAAAGTGAGCATGCCAAATAATAGCTCCAATACAACAGTGTAGAGTTGTCGCCATTGACCTCCATTGCCAGCTATCAAGCCCCAATAAATTAAGGTGTCGCCCTGCTCATATACGACCGCAAGCTTATTCCATTTGCTTTTCATTATTCTTTTATAGAAGGCTCTGTTCCGTAAATAAGCCTTATGAACTAGAGGCCCTTCAGTTAAACACTTCGAGATAGCTTGCCTGGCTCCCTGCACTCCTCATCGAACCAATCGTCCTTTTTAAGGGCGTGTGTTTTAACCGTTGTGCTTTGTGTGAAGAGTCAGGAATGAAGCCAGGACTCAAAGTTGCCATGTTTTTGATTAGTGTTATTGAAAACAAATGGGTTGGGAAAAGGCCTCTGACCCTGCTCTTAGATGAATTCCCTACCTAAAACCAAGGACCAGGATGTCAAAATCAAAACTGTTGTCGTGTCCAAAAATTCTATTCTTTTTTTTTGTCCTGTGGTCCCTTCCCGACCCTCCCAACCAAAGAACCCCCCCACCCCCACATTATAGATGCAGTTAATATATACATATGACACAATGTGCAAGAGAAAAGCTAAAAAACATGAAAAAAATGAACCAGGACAGCCCTGGTTGTGCATTTGGAGTGGGACTCAGTCTACTATACAATGATGGGAGGCATGGGTGTCCATCCATGGAGAGACATTGACAGCGGTTCTGCTTCGCGTAACAGTGTCCACGATACTCTAGCTCACCCAGGGTTACCCCTGTGGGACAGGGTCATTTCCCCCAAGGGTATGCAACCTAAAGGGGGCCCATTATTCGACTGGTCTAGCATCGGCTAGTAGATTAGCAAAATACAAGGCTGCACAGCATTCACATATATACATCATATGCATCCATTCTTTCGTCGGGGGGTTGAAGGGATTTGATTTCTTCCATGTTTTGGCTATTGGGGCTTTGGCCACAACGAATGCCATGGCTAAAAAGCCTCCTACTTGCCTTAGTAGGAACATCAAAATATGCCAGCGGCCAGGCCACAGGAGTATCGTGTGGGCAGTCGGTGAACATTCCAACCATTGTCCTATACACACCTTCCCAAAAGGACTGTATGTGCTTACAATTCCAAACCATGTGCATATAATTAACAGGGTCAACCTTACAGTGTGGGCATGTGGCTGATCTCTCAGGGTAGTCTTTTAGAAGTTGAACGCTGGAGTGGTAGGCCTGATGAAGACATTTGAACTGTATTAGGTGATACCTAGAGTTCATGGATATCCTCTGTGTCATTTTACTGATTAACTGCCATTCCGACTGTGTATAGGAGGTGTCCAATGACCCCTCCCATTTGTCCTTAAATGACATTCGGGGCACTGGCTGAACGGTTTTAATCAGTTTATACAGGGTAGACACCAAACCAGTGAGTTTCGGGGGATTGGTTAAAAACTGGGCCAGAGGTGAGGGGGTGGTTGCCGCAGGAAACTCTTTACATATGCCCCGGAGGGTCTCTCGTAACCTGAAATATAACTGCATGGAGACAGCGTTCCAGGAGCCTCGACCCTTAAGGGAGTCCCATTGGATGAACCTTTCCTCATGAACCACTTCCCCCACTGAGTGGATTGCCAATTTTTCAAATTGTGTTTTTAACGATACCTTCATGTGCGAGTTCTAACCCATGGACACAGAACAGTGCAAAATTAGCGTGGTAGTTGCTCCGCATGTCAGCCCCGGAGCAGGCCTGGGCGCACGTCCAGCACGTAATATCAATTGGTTGTATCTCTCCATTAGTTAGTCGTCTGGGCGTGCCCCAACACATGCTCCTAAGGTCATCTGGCAAGGCAACTGCCTTTTCAAGTTTAATGTGAGGTCATTCCATGGAGGGGTGCCGCCACCATATGGCATACTTTTTATATTGATTTGAAACCACTCCCAAATTCACTTTTCACAGCTGCACTGAAGAGGTTTTGGAGATGGTCACCAATATGAAATCTACATCGTGTCTGGGGGACTCTTGCCCTCCTGATATACTCAAAGGCTCCTTGGATGTTTTGATCCCTTGGATTACTAAAATGGTAAATGATCAATCTATCTTTCGAATCAGGCATGGTACCTTCCGTCCTGAAGGATGTCTGGTTCACTCCCCTGCTGAAAAAAGGATTCTCTGGATCCTGCACTTCCAAAGAATTATAGGCCAATCGCCAATGTGCCCGATTTATTGAAAATGTTGGACTGAGTAGCATATCTACAGTTCCAGAAGTTCATAGATGAAAACAACTTATTGAACATCCACCAGTCCGGCTTCAGATCCCAACATGGAATGGAAACTGTGTTGCTGGATCTTAAATCTAACCAGATCTATGTGATCACTGCGACGGCCGAAAATGCTGACTTGTTTTCTTTTTTTAACCCTTTACACCACATATATATGCGGGGGGAGACCCCACCCACAACCCCCCATATTAATATCAAACCATTAACCCCCCCACATATATATGGTGTAAGGGAGGGGTTAAAAAGAAATAAAAGTCGCCATTTTCGGCCGTCGCAGTTCCCAGGTCGACATTTTTGTACGATTCCAATCTAACCATGTGGAAATCATTGAAGGAAGTCACCCAGCCCTTCTGTTATTGTTAGACCTCTCGGCAGCTTTTGACATCATTGACCATAAACTTTTATACAACAGACTGTTAACGGTAGCCAACTGCTCTCAATCAGCGGCAATTGGCTAGCCTCTTTTCTTGGTCCAAGGACCTCTAGAGTGGCCGTGCCCGGAGCTAAGGCAAACACAATCTCCCTAAACTGCGGCGTGCCGCAGGGATCTTGCCTGTCTCCTCTATTGTTTAATATCTACATAAGACCTTTTATTGATCTTCTTGATGTATCGGGTGTCCAATTTGCAAACTACGCAAATGACACCCAGACCTTATTTGAGTTGTTGGGGGATTACGCTAAGGATACCGACACAATAAATTCAGTTTACCATAAAATACAGGTCTGGATGGCGCAAAACTCTTTTGCTCTTAACGATTCAAAAACCGAGCTTCTCATTATGGCCTCTGGTTCTCGGTTGAAAAGGCTTCATACCCAATACGCACAGTTTGAAATTGCAGTTTGTACTATTGCTGTTAGTAACTCAGCGAAAACTCTTGGGGTATTTCTTGATGCTGAGTTAGCAATGAAGAAACAAGTTTCACAGCTTCGCTCCTCCTGTGGTCATGTAATTAAGCTGCTTCACCAGACCAGACCATATCTCTCTTGTAAACAGAGCACTCTTGGCCTCATCACTTGTGAACTCACGGTTAGACTACTGCAATAGTCTACTGGTAGGCACTTTTACAAACCACTCAAAATGGAGCGGTGAGAGCTGTCTTCGACTATCTAAGCGTGACCATGTCAAAGCATTTAGGAAGGAACTGCACTGGCTTCCAGTTAAGCAAAGAATAAGACCTAAGATATTGGGCCTGATTACAAGTTTGCCGGTCCGGTAACTACGGTACCGGTAAGCTTGCCGGTGCCATAGTTACCGGACCGGCAAACTACGAGTTCTGGCGGGCGGGACGGCACCTGCAAGCAGAGCATGTCGGATGCACCGGCACCATTGTGAATGGTGCCGGTGCATCCGGCCTCCCCATTCCCATTAAGTCTTATGGGTCTCAAATGGTAATGGGGGAGTAAAAGATTCCGGCCCCTGGCAATGGGGAAATACAGGGTCCGCCAGGGTTGTTATGGCCCTGTATTTCCCCATTGCCAGGGGCCGGGAGAATTCGCAAGTTTGGCGGCAGCCTGACGGATTTACCGGCAAGGCTACTGCCAAACCTATAATGAGGTCCCTTGTCTCTTGTTTTTTTTTTAAACTCTGTGCATTGAATTTAAACACAACGACAACGCAGATATTAAACATAGACATCCATCAGAAAAAGAAAAACAAGGCAGTATTGACAGCAGCAAGGGCACTGCAGGGCCAAGGGGCCGTGAGACGGTTGCGAGACAGATGAATGCTGGTAACGCAGATTACGACTTAAGTCCTCCGGTCAAGGGAGATTTAAGGGGGGGAAATGGGAGGGGATGGATTTCAGTGAGCATCGAGCCATTTACCCCATATCTTTTCAAATTTACGGGGGCAATCCCGCGCGTTATAGATCCGGCGCTCTGAAGCTGCGCATCTGTCCAGTTCATTGCTCCAGCGGTTCGGGCACAGTGGGTCTGCAGAGCCCCAGTTAGCCGCAATGAGTCTTTTGCCTGCCCTCAGCGCAACCGCCAAAGACATTTTTTCGTATTTTGTCAAGTCTACTTCTCCCCAGATGCCCAGAAGTGTAATTTTGGGATCCTTCGGAAATGGTGTCGCCATGACAGTAGAGATTGTGTTGATACAGTCCCCCCAGAAGACCTGTAACACTTGACAGTCCCAGATCATATGGTAGAAGGTGGCCGGTTCGGCTTTACATCTAATGCATATTCCATCCTCGGATCCCCCCCATCTGGCCATGACAATGCGCGAATAATAAGAGCGATGGAGGTTTCTCAGTTCTATTAGTCTGAGCTTGGCTTCTATCCCAATTTCTCTAGGGGACATTAATGCATCTATCCAGTCTTCAGGCTCCAGTTCACCTAAGTACCTTTCCCACCTTTCCTTGAGCCTATCGAGTTGTGTGCCCCGAAGGAGTTGAGGGCCTGCTAGATGATGGAGGTGACCTTGGAGGGGATTCGTTGCGGGAGAACATTGGTGTCGATGGGAGAGCAGGGGGGTATAATTGTTGTGTCGGGGAACTGGGTGCGAATGGCGTGGGCCAGCTGTGCATGCCAAAACTGGTCCATAGGTGCCAGGCCGAATTGTTCTTGCATGGTCTCGAAGTTTAGGAGGTGACCCTCCTGGATCACATGTGCTAGCGTATTTATCCCTTTTGCTCCCCAGTGTTCAAAAGAGCCCATTTTCACTATTTCGGGGAGGTGTGCATTCTGTCATATGGGTTGGGATAATGTTGCCATCCCTTTCCAGCTGACCAGTGTATGTGCGTCCCGCCAGGCGCGGCGGATATGGTGCGTTCTTTTTGGTAGCGTCGGGAGTTGGTTGTTGGTGGCATATAGGATCTGCAGTGGGGGTATTGGGGACATGGTCTCTATTTCAATACGGATGTGTGGGGTCTGCGTGTAACCAATCGTTTACCACCCCGATCTGTGTCGCTTGATAATACGTGCGTATGCAGGGTAGGCCGATGCCTCCCTCCCATACCGATCTCTGGAGCGTGTTAAGGGCAATTCTGGGTTGTTTCCCACCCCATAGCAGTGTGCGAAGATTCTTATCAATAAGTGAAAGTTTCCCGGGGGATAGGGAGCGGGGCGTTTTGGAGAATATAGAGGAGTCTGGGGAGGGTCATCATCTTGAATAATGTGGCCCTACCAATTAGCGACTGGGGAAGTGATTGCCAGTAGACATTTGTTCTATTACAGGCTGAAGGTTGAGTTGGAGGAACCCTTCTAGTGTCGGGTTGCGCCGTATGCCCAGATATTTAAATTCCCTGATACAGACGTGGTATGGGCTAGTCTCTGGGATCGCGGACTCGCCGCCTTGGATCGGGAAGTAAATGGTTTTGGCCTCATTTACCTTTAGGCCCGCAATGTTTTGGTATTCCTTAAGGATAAGGGAGACAGTCGGGTATGAGGTACTCGGGTTGTTGAGGTATACAAGGAGGTCATCCGCGTAGAGAGAGTCGATCGTCGACCCTCCCCCCAGCCAGGCAAATCCGGACCAATTATTGTTTGCTCTGAGTTCTATTGCTAGTGGTTTGATGGCCAGGAGGAAGAGGAGTGGAGACAATGGGCACCCCTGCCTAGTACCTCGGCCCAGATGGAATGGTTTGGAGGACCTACCGTTTACCCTTACCGTGGCCTCTGGTGATGCACTGTCATGAGCATGGGTCATGCCCCTAGATTAGCCTATAAGAATTCGTGGACCAAGGCTTATCATGCTTGGTCTGTAACGAGGGAAAACCATGTCTAGGCTATATGGCAGAAGACACTTCCTCATTACCTAAGATGGCGGCCTAGTGGTCCTCTGGGAAGTGATAGTGATGGTCTAGTGCTTCACAATCGCTGCATATGTAAGCCCCTCCCTGCTCCTGCTCCGCGTCGTCTGCTTTGCAGTGTACGCTTACCGCGGTGCCAGTTCCAGTCAGTTTTCCTCAGCCCATTCTTGAAATTTCCTTTACCGTAGTTTCCATTGTTCCCTCTGTAGTAGCCTTGTAACTTCCCTGTCATTACCACAGTATTCCATAGTGTTCGTTTTTTCAGTCAGCATTATCGGCAGTTGCCTTCACGTCTGCCGCAGCACTGTTGCCGTGCTCATTCCTCTCAGTGGAATATTTCGTTGAATCTCCGTCAGCTGTTTGAAGTTCGTTGTCTTGTCAATCTACATTTATCGCAAGTATTGGCTGTTAATGTTATTGTGCGCACTTGTTTTAGCGATCATTAGATTGACAGCGTGCATTTTCCAGTCAGTTGAATTACTTAGTTTTTGTGTCAGCTGTAAGAAGTTGTTCCCCTGTCAGTCAGCCTTTTACACACACTGTAGGGTACTGCAATCCTGTGACAAGGTTTTGAGTTATCACATATTGGGTGCTACAATTTTCCCAGTCAGCGGAACTAACTAGGGTCATATTAGTTAGCTGTTGGAAGTTGTCTCCCTCTAGTTAGCATACAGCACATTATGAACGAAGCTAGTGTTAAGGCAAGCACATTATTGAGAGTGTAAGGCGTAGTTCACCTTAGTTGTTAATGCCCAGAGGGGAATCACAATACATTTTCTCAGCAGTTGACATTGTCTGGTCACTTGTTCACACGCACATGTAGGCGCTCCTCATTTTTGGTTTAGGAAGGTTAGGAGTTCCTGTTCTTGCACTTTTAATTGTTAATGGAACAGCTCCCTTTGTGCTATTCTAGTCAGGGATAGCTTCTATCTCCTACCTTCTCCCAATAGCTCTCTCTCTCATCTCACGCACACTAGTGGTCCTACTCCCTTCAGAAAATACATTTCATCTCCATTCTTTAGAACAAGCGCCCCTGCGTAGAAGCAGGATGGAGAGCTCACCAACAAATAACAAAAGGTAAAAAACCCTGGAGAGTTAGAGAGGTAATTACTGAATTGGTGCATTTGACAAGCATATTGAGGATTGCTGAATGTTTTTTCTTAGATAACCTGACTACATAGAGTTACAACGCACACAAAGAATAGTACAACCTGATTTTCCAGAGAAGTGCTCCCGCAGAGTTTATGAGGTGAGCGTTACATGCATAGAGGAGTTTGACCCAAGATATGAATGTTTGCCCGAGGTTCATTCGAGCCATGATTGCCCATAAGGCATCCCACCCCACAGAATTAAATGCCTTCTCAAAGTCCACTGCCAGGAGGGCCAGTGAAGCCGGTATTTCTGTAGCTCTGCTCAGAGCAAGTTGAATTCTACGTAAATTCATGCGGGTGGATTTGTTGGGCATGAATCCACGTTGATCTGGGTGAACGAGGGTCCAAATCATCTTCAATAGTCTATTAGCGAGTGTTCTGGCGAGGTCCATGGCTTCTCCGTTGATCAGTGAAATAGGGCGGTAGGAGGCGCATTCCTCCGGGGGTTTTCCGGTTTTATGTAAGACGACTATGCACGCCCTCCTTAGGTCCGGGGGGAGTGCCCCTTGTTCTTTACTACGTAGGAACATGCGGTGCATGTGCATCGATAGTGTGCCACCGAGGCATTTCCAGGTCTCCGTGGGGAAGCCGTTGGGACCCGGGGTTTTCCCGGGTTGGAGCTGTGCGAACGCCGCTTGTACTTCTGTCTCTGTGATTTCAGCGTTCAGGAGGTCTGATTGGTGTTGAGAGTTTCGGAATTTCAATCCGGTCAAGATAGCAAGAGGGCTCGAGTGCAGGGCTTCCGGTGGGTGGACTATAGAGTTTCTTGTAGTAAGCAGCAAATGCTTCCACTATTGTCAGAGTCTTCCGTCAGCAATTTTCCCTCTGGGGATTTGATAGCCCGCACCTGTCCTCTACTTTGCTCACGTTTCTCCAACCAGGCCAGGGTTTTATTTGCTTTATCACCTCGTTCATAAATTTGGCTCCGGACTAGCTGATGGGCGGTTCGTGCGTTGTCCAGAGCTATGTTGCTGAGGGCATCTTGTGCCGTGATCATGGCCTCCTTTGCTTCTTGAGTGTTTGTGTGCAAGGATTTGTCATTCGCATTCCATGACTTGTGCTTCTGCTTCCCTAATCTTTTGAGCATGTCGTTTCCGCTGGGCGGAAACCGCCGAGATAGCTTCTCCGCGTAGGACCATTTTATATGCCTCCCAGATCGAGATCGGGCATTCCACTGAGCCTTTGTTTATTTTGAAGTATTCTGTAGTCTTTTTCAAGTTCCTCCGCGATTTCAGGGAGCCGCAACCGGTATGTGTTCAAGCGCCAGTTGCGATCCGGGCATTAGCAGGCATTCTTCATGATTATAAGGAGCGGAGTGTGGTCTGAAATTCCCCTTGCAAGGAATTCAGCAGATAGAAGTCTATGGTTTGTGCTACGGGGGATGAAGGCATAATCAATCCTTGAGAGTGATTTATGCATGCCGGGAAAAAAAGGAGAAGCCAGCCTCGTCACTATGGAGTGAGCGCCATGTGTCTGTTAGCCCCTGTGCTTCGGCGAATGTGGCGAGCGATTTTAGGGCGGGTCGGTTTCCAGATCTCCTGTGAGAATTATCGTCTGTGACATCCATCGCTTCGTTGAAATCTCCTCCTATCACTCACAGGTCAGCCTCCTCTTCCAGGAGCAAGTTTTGCAGTTCAGTCAACAGTTCTTTTGTGAGCTTGGGGGGGGGGGTGCGTAGATTGCGGCGAGGCCCCATTTCTCACCCCAGATGTCAGCAAGGAGTATCACATAGTGGCCCGAGGATCAGTTCTGACTTTTCTGTCCCGTAGGGGGACTCGTTTATGGATTAGTATTATCGTACCCCTGGCGCTTTTTGTGAATCCGGCGTGGTAGGCATGCGGGTAATCGGATCATTTGAAAAAGTTAGTGTTCGTGCCAATCAGATGTGTTTCATTGAGGAGAGCTATGTCAGGTGAATACCGGTTGAGATACTGGAGCACCAATCTACGTTTCACGCTGGAGCCGAGACCGTTAACGTTCCAGGACAGTAAGGATAGCGTGTTGGTGTTTACTTTATCTGCGTGGGTCTCCTGATGGGGCATCTGGAAGGATTAATGGTGGTCCCATGAGTTTCCAAGATGCACAAAGGTATTCAGCAGAGGGAGACGTCCAGGGGTTGCCCTGTGGTTGTGTGGCCGAAGATTGGGTAGCTCGTGTCATTGGCCCCGCCCATATCCAGTGTTTTGTTTTCCTGCCAGCATATGTCGGTGTCATACCTTCTCATCCTGTGATTTTGATTACTACCAACTAGGAGCACCTGTCGCCCAAACATTAAACTTATAACTTGAATACCTCCCTGCACCTCTTACCGGAACCAGCATCATCCAGGGTAGGCGTGTCACGGTATTGGTTTAATGGCGGTATGATAACCTTCTTGCCAAATGGCGGTATATCATGGTTATCGCAGTATAGCAGGTGGAGTAACTAATCTTGACAAATATTTTCTTAAAGGTCATTCATTGTCAGAATTTTGAAACTTGTATCTGCGCATTTTTAGCTGATCCTCCTGGAATCTAAGGCGGCTGCAGATTTGGTCTTTCATGGCGCTCACTTGTTGCTATGGCAGAGAGTGCCACACTAAGCTACACCGAGGAGGAAACCTCAGGGCTATTATTAGGACCTTAATTTTTTGACCCAACAGGGCCTAACACGCCTGTGCTTTCAACCAACACGGGTGAAGATCTTCTGAAATTAAAGAAAAAGGTTTTCCGGACGGAACTACACTGGCATTTTCTCTGGGAATACCTTAGAGCTAGCATTATCCCTACCGGTTTATTTGTCCGCAACAAACCTTGCTTGTTTCTGGAAGATAAGGAGTACACCACACATTTTAGCTATATTGCTACAAAGTGCAGCATGGTCCTGACTATTACGACTGCACAAAGGATAAGTTCGGATTTACAAAAGATGTTGGACGCTGAAGAGACCAATTTCATTAATAGTACTCTAATCACTGATGCCAAAAACCAAATA
The DNA here is from genome assembly GCF_040938575.1 of Ambystoma mexicanum. Lineage (NCBI taxonomy): Eukaryota > Metazoa > Chordata > Amphibia > Caudata > Ambystomatidae > Ambystoma > Ambystoma mexicanum. Next base: position 904,280,523 of record NC_090931.1, on the reverse strand, counting down.
GAAGTAATAAATAAACAATTTGCCACCTTTTAAAGCCAACACTTTGGGAAGGAAAACTAATAAACTACAGAAGGATATGACGACAATACTGTTAATTACGAAGGTATTTAGCCTTTTAGTTCCACTTCTTTCAAACGTTCTTCTTGTTTAGCAAACAGTTTTAGGTCCTTTCCTTTGACTTTCTGCAGCTTTGCAACATCCTGGTATACTCTCCTGCCAGGGTTTTCTTGTAATTCATACACACTTGTAAATGTCTGGTCTGCTGGGACTTCTTAATTTCACACGTGGTCCTTCTTTTGCTTTCACAGTTAAATATATCTTTTTGGTATCTTAAATGTCCTTGATATAGAACATATTTGCATTCCATCCATTCATTCATAACTGGGGTCCTTATTGGCAATATATCTGGTTTTTCAATGTCTCTTTATTGCCTCTGTTCCTGCAGTTTTAAATGTTATACTTTGTACTTTGCGCAGTTGCCAAAACGCCCAGGGGCCCCACTATATGCATTGGTTGACTCACCAGCTCTGTGTGGCGATTTGTCACGTTTAGGCTTATGTGGCAATCGTTTGCTGCCTGCGTTCGACTGTGGGCTGCTCTTGCGGCTTTCTGGTCTCTTGCCGCTTCGCTTCTGCACGCCTGGGATGCTCTCCTCCCTCGTATAGCTGCCGCCAGGATCAGGTAGCAGCTGCTGTCCCCATGCCACATGGGAGGAGGTTACCGCCGGGCAATCTGGGATCACTCCAGTCGATACATCACAACAGGCAAGTAACAAGTGACTGGATGCAGTCCACCAATAATCCATAATAACCTCCTTATCTGCATTACCCTCGCTACAGATATTATTATTTAGGTCCAAAGTAGCACCATACATTTCTGTTTTGGCATTGCCCTCCAGTATTTTAGCCCATTATAATCTGCGTGCATTTCCGCCCACTGGAACTCACTGAGCTACTTCTACACCCCCAATGACTTTGCACAAATTGCCAGGGTACTAGAGGGTGGTAGTCACAAGCTTCCGACCACTCTCGTTATCATCAAGCACTTAAAAACTGACTACCTTGTTCCAGTCGCTAGTTTAAATTAATATGTTGTCTAGTCGTGAAGAACTAACATTACCAAAAAAGGTGTCCCTAGCTGGTTGGTCTTTAACATGACGACCATTGCATGCTCTCGGCTACCATAAATGATACGAGCTGTGTCAATGGCCTGTCTATGGATTCTTTTTGGCAAATTGGACGCAAGCTGCGGGATTCCACAACCACAATCCTGTTCTTCCCAAAGTCCCTCCAATTCCCTTATGGGTTTGAATTGGAGAGTAAGGTTCTTGGCAACTGTTATGTGGAGTTTCTGTGGGATTGTTGTCTTCCCCAGACTCGCACGTTCTTGTATTATATTAAAAATGATTAAGGAAGCCGTAGAATTTGGTCTGTTATAGACGTTAAATAAAGGATACAAATGGTCATATCTCGTTTTAGCTAGTAGATATTGAAGGTCTGGCAATCCAGTTGAACACTATTCGATATGCCACTTCATTGTTACATCCACCCAAATCGTTAGGCCCCACTGGGTCTACCAAGTGGTCCCTTTTGTGCGGGTATAAAAAAGGTATGGTAACCCTGAAGGTCAATTGTATCTACAGCCCATGTTTCTTGGAGTAAAATTAATTGGAAAGCTTGCATAAAATCACACCAACTAGTATCCACTAGGTGTTTAGCAAGGCCAGCAATATTCCATGAGACTTAACTTATAACAGGGGCATGATGGTATATTGCAAATCATCCTTGACTGTGTAAGGAAGGCATGGTATCCAACAGTGAATACAGACACAAGTGAGCACAGTTCAGGGGTGTTTATTGTACTTTATAAGGGTTGGTAGAGCGCCCATCTAACCCTAAATCTAAAGATGAAAGCAAGCTACAACCATCAAATAATAACACAGTCCCAGTGGAGTCTCTGTCAAAATGAAAAGGTCTATACTAATAAACCTATTGCCAATACTTACTTGTAAATACAAATGGTGTTGGAAACTATGTTATGCAAAAAGAAAAGTGTTTGAGAAATGATATGCCAGGATAGTTGAGCTGTTGGCTTCCCTTCCTCACATTTTTAGCACGGGCAAGGTGGCACACTCGAGCTTTGCACACTCTTCTTGGCCAGCTCAAGTATCAGGGCCTACTGTGCCAAAGTCTCTTTACCATTCTAAGTCTCTTATTACAGAGGGCCTGATGCAACAAGCAAACATCAAAGTTCCTTTCTTCTAAGGATTTTCACATTCAGGTGATTCACTGTTCACCTCGGGTCCCCCTCAGCCGGGCTCTGACCCTTTTCCACACTGTTCACAACTGGTCTCCCTTGTTCGGGCTCAGACCCCTTTTATTTATTTTATTTTTACATGTTTTATTGGCGTTTGTATGTAATACTGTTGTGCATTTCAATAACCATTACACATGCCTACATTAAAATTAACAACAACAAACAACCTTTAACAACAACTTCTACACGTGTTGGGCGACGTATGTGGCCACGGATAAGGCGGGCGCCTTCGTGTTGGGCGTTTAGCCAGTCGCTCCTTGTGGCGCCGGCTGGACAGTGTCATTTGGGTCCCTGGAGGGGATTAGGTTAGGCCCACCGTGGGCAGCCTTTGGTTTGCTGGTGCGCTCACAGGGGTCTGTCGTCAGACGGGTGGAACATGTCCCAGAGCAGGGCTTTCCATGCTGCACATTTATCAGTACCATCAGTGTCCGATCTGTTCTCTCCCTCCACCCACACCTTGGTCTCTGCTTCTGCCCACCTTTTGAATTCTTTGCGCCATTTTACGTATTGTGGCCCCGCAGCCGTTCTCCAGGACATGGTGATGGTTCTCTTGGCTAGTATGCACGCCAGGTCCATGAACCTGGTTACATGTTTGTGCTTGCTGATTCTGGGGTAGGCACCTAGCAAGCATTCTTTCAGTGACCACTTGTACCTTATTACTCCAGCCTCCCTGCAAGCTCCCTCTATGTGCGCCCAGAAATTTTGCACCTGCACACTCCCCCAGAACATGTGTAGGTGGTCAGCCCTCTCGCCTTTGCACCAGGGACATTGTGAACTCGCTTCTTTGTTGAACGTTGCTGTTCTGAGTGGCGTCATGTACGTTGTGGTACAGCATGTTCAATTGTATTAGTTTGAAGCTCTGGTTCCTGGATACAGCCTTGGGAAAGCTCAGTGTTCTCTCCCACTCTTTCTCTGTTATGTTCGCACCTAGCTCTTTCTCCCATTGTTCTTTCAATCTTGTGCTCTTGGGGTTGGGTAAATCTATCAGCATGCTATAGAGCCGGGAGGTCGGTCTCCAGCCATCATTTAAGTTGTACATCAGGGTTAGCAGTGGGCTCGCCTATGGTTCCTCTGGCCAACCCTCCCATTTTTCCTTGGCCTTTGCCTGAACTCTGTGGTACTGGAGAAATTGTCCGCTCGGCAGCTCCTCTATTAGATCTCATAGATCTGCATCGCTAGTGGGCGGTACGAGTCACATTCGTCCATGGGTTTCCCTGGTTTGGGTATTGGTATGACTAGGGTTTCCCTCATGGATTCCGGTAGTTCCCCTTTAGTGTCTGCCTCCCGAAAGACCTCGAGCAACTTCAGTGTCAGGGTTGTTTCTTATGTTTTATAGAATTATGGGGGGAGTCCATCACTTCCGGCGTTTTACTAGAGGCAAGCAATCGTATTGCCTCTGTGATGTCATCCCCTGTTATTTCGGCCTCTAATGATTGTGATGGGTCAATCTTGGGGAGGCCTATTTGTTCCAGTGTGTTTAGTATGTCAGTATGTGGCACCAGATGATCGTGACCGTAGAAGTGGGAGTAGAAATCTCAGAAGGTATTGTTGATTTCTTGTTGTGTTTTGTGTGTTGTGCCTGTTGTGTCTTTTCGATCTGTGGTTTGGGGTCGTGGGTGCTCTCTCTTGCATAACCACGCTAGTAGTCTACCTGGCTTGTCTCCCTCGGCATGTGCCTTTGCGGTTTTTACTGAGTAATCAAACTTGGAGAGCCTCCCCCATGGTTCTTGGCAGTTTCCGCGCAGCTCTGCTAGTTCTACCTCCTCCTCTGTTGTCCCGTTTGTGATTGACTTTGTTTTATCTTTTCCTCCAGTTCAGCTCTCAGTGCCCTCTTTATGCCCCCGGCCTCCACAATGACCTCGCCCCTCACCACTACTTTCATTGCCTCCCAGACTGTGCCCCAACTTTCGACTCTGCCGACGTTTGTTTCCACGTATTCCTCTATTTTGTGTCGCAGCTCTTCCGTGAAGGCCGGGTCTGTTAGGGCGCCTGGCGCCATGCGCCACAGCGGTATGGGCGTTCTGGGCTCCCGCGTTTTCCAGCTCATCAACAACGGTGAGTGGTCTGATATTGACCTGTTTGTATTGTGCCGATTCTATTTGTGTTTGATGGCCCTTGTCCACAAATAGTCGATTCTTGTGTGTAGGGAGTGTGGAGATGAGTAGTGCAAGTAGCCTTTGTCCATGGGATGTAGCTCCCTCCACACATCTACTAGGTCCAGGGTTTCTATCAGTGTGTTTAGTGTCCCTGTTGCTGCGTCATTTCTTGTTGCTGTTGGTTTAGACATGTCCAGCTTCCAGTCCCTAACACAGTTGAAGTCCCCTCCCCATATGAAAAAGCTTTCCCGGCATTGGCCTAGTTTGGCCCCCAGTGTGTGTAGGTGTTTCGGGATCCCGTGGTTGAGGAAGTATGAGTTTATTATGCAGACCTCTACCATTTCAATGCATCCTTTTAGTATTAGTTACCGGCCCTCGGGGTCCGCATCCCAGCTCAGTAATTTGAATGGAGTTGCTGGGCTTATTCAGATGAGCACCCCCCCTAGCATATTTTGAGTAGGGGGCCCCATAGCATTGCCCGTCCCAGTTTTGTGCTACAATTGCCATAGACTACTTAGTCAGGTGGGTTTCTTGCAGCATCGCAATAGCCACCCTATTCCTGTTGATGAAGGATTTCACCCTGTTCTTGCGCATGTAAGTTCCCAGGCCTCTGACATTACATGTCAGCACTTTAATTTAGTTGGCCATTGTATTGCTTGGAGTCCTCCCCCAGCCCTCTCGCCCTTTCAGTCACCAGTTGCCCCCCAGGTAGCCCCCAATCCCATTCCGTTGCGTAAGTTCGCATTCGCATATTGCTTTGCACATACCTCGTTCCGTGTAGTATTCAAACTGTTACAAACTTCAAACCAAACCAGAACTAACAAACTGCGCTCAGCTGCCACCATCGAGCGCCCCCGCAGCTGCTTGACCCATCCGGGCTTCCGCATGCGGGCTGCTCACCAATTTTTGGGGTGTGTCTGTTCGCTCTGTTCAGAGTGTTCACCTCGCTCCTGCCATGTTACAAAAATCAAAGTTTAGTAATGTTCTTGTCGCTCTTCAGCTTTCCATTCTGTCGGTGTGTCTTGTTCCTCCCTCCTTCTCCTTATTCTTTTCGGGTCGCTGTAATTCACGAAATTGCCTCTTTGCCGTCATCTAAGTTGTTGTGCTCTAACCACATTGTGGTTGTCGCTGGCGTTTCCAAGAAGACAGCCCGTGTAAAGTACTTTTAGCCTGGAGGGGTGCATCCGCATTGACTTGAGGTTCAGTTTCCTGAGCTTCGCTTTGACTGGTACAAATTAGTTCTCCAGCCTGGGGTCTGGCATGGATTCACATGCTCATGAATATTCCCCGTTTTCAGGCTGGGAATCCTCGGTAAAGAAAAAACCAGTATCCGTTTCTGATCTGTATTTCGTAGTAATAACCAATCACTGGTCTCTGCGTCATGCTGACCACAGCCAATGACTGCCCTCTACCTAATCACCGCCTCTGGCAGCCATCTTCAGATTTTTACCGCACGTTCATGTGTTGGGATCCTCGTGCTATTGCTCTCGAGCGTTAGTGCTAATTTTTCACGTTTTTTCTCAAAAACTTTGTTTTTTCGGTCAAAAGAGCCTCAAGCTCCACCGACTCTCCATCCGATCAACGGGGACCCGTGTCGGATTCGTCTGCGCCCCTCAAGGGTGAAGATTTCGTCGAGCTACGCTTTTGGAGGACTCCAGAAGTTTCTCAGGCCCGGTCATGGCCCAGGAGAAGGGAAGCTCGACGCCCGGAAAGCTGTTCAGGGTCTGCCCTGGATGCCAGCTGCAGAACGTCTTCAAGGAGGACGAACACTCTTTTTGTCTTTACTGCCTACATGAGGACAAGACGCACGTGGAGAAGGACTGTGCGTTTTGCGGCAACATGTCGGAGCGGACCATGAAGGACCGCCATCAACGTCTCGCCAACTGGCTGGAAGGGAAGAGCCCGTCCGGCGAGAAGAAGAGAAAGAAATCCGAGCGGTCTTCTAAGACCTTTGAGGACGCCCCGGCGACGGGGGTCCAACATAAGGCCAAGCACCGCGAGTCCGCTGGCACCGGGGGCGCCGAACGGTCGGGCTCTACGGGCGCCAGGCAGAGCGCACCCTCCCCGGCACCATCAACCACGAGCCAACGCTCTGGGTCGGGTAAGAGGAAGGCCGAGCACCCGGCGAAGCTCCTGGAGAGGCCCCGGTGGAGCTCAAAGGCGGAGGGCGAGCGAGGCAGTGTCCCCCCCCTCAAGGATAAGGCGGTGAGCGCACCTAAGGTGGTGAAGGCCTTAATCCATCCGGCCAAGCCCTCTATCGAAACTGTCGCGGCGGCCCTGGCTCAGCCTGTGGAGGCTACACCAGTGGTGGCGACCTCGGGGCTCAGAGTCTCCCTGCCACCTCGGAGGGAGTCCTCTTTTGTGCCCATCGATAGGACCCCCGTGAAATCCCCCGTGGGGAAGAAAAAGGGGGGGCCGGGCGTCGTCGTAGATTCGGCCTCAACCTCGGAGGAGGAGCTGGTCGAGGTCTTAAGCCACGGCCTCGGCGTGGAAGAAGACCGGCGCGTCGGGATGGATCCCGACGCAGGTGACGACGACATCGTCGAGGGTACCGACGGGGCCCCTGATCGCCCGTCGGATTCCCCTCTGCCAGCGCCGCGAGACAACTCGGCGGCCATTTTGTTGGCTATACAGTCCTTATGCTCAGAGATAAGGACGAGACTACCGTTGCCGACGGAACCTCTCCCGTCGGGGGACCCAGAACCGGGACCTTCTGGTGTTCCCCCTACCAAGAAAAGAAGGATCCACCCTCCACCTCCTTTTCAGCCGTCGCGCCCCTTCCAGCCCTCCTCCCCGTCCACCCGAGGGGATGATACGGGGACTGACACGGCAGCGACTGGTACGGACGACGAGGTATACGACGAGGATGTACCGTCGTCGCCTCCCACCAGGGCTTCTCCGCCCGACGAGATTGGATCGTTCCACTCAATGATCGCCAGGGCATCCGAGCTTTTCCAACTCTGCCCTGAGGAGAAGAAGGAAGGTTTCCTTTATCAGCGGCGCGAGGCCAAGAGGAAGACGGTCCTCGCGGTGCCTCTATTGGACGACATTTGGGATGAGGGCCTCACCCTCCTCAAGAACCCTTCCACGACGCCAGCTAGAAGAGACCGGTACGAGAAAAAGTACCGGGTCCCGGACACGGCCCCCCTGTGCCTCCGGGCGCAGCCTACCCCGGACTCCGTTGTCTCCGCGGCGGCCAGGAAAAAAGCGGGGGGGGTGCGGCCTCCACATCGACTTCCCCACCGGACGGCGAGGGAAAGAAATTGGACGCTATGGGACGCAGAGTCATCTCGTCTGCAGCGACGACGATTAAAGCTGCCACCGCCTTGGCTATCGTGGCCCGATACGACAGGGAGCTCTGGTACAAACTGGCTCCCCTGCTGGACTTCTTGCCGGACGACAAGAGGGCAGAGGCCCTGGAGATCCTGCAGGAAGGTGAGGTGGCTTCGGACCACGCCATTACCGTTGCGACGGACATCGCCGACACTGGGTTCCGCCAGTTGGGCAACGGCGTTTGCCTTAGGCGGCGTGGATGGCTCAAGGCTACGGACTTCCGTCAAGACGTTCAGACCAGAGTCCTGGACATGCCCTTCGATGGGAACAACCTGTTTGGAAAACAGTGGACGATTCCCTTCAGGCCATTAAAGCGGACACCGAGACGGCCCGGGCCCTTGGAGTTCTGCAACAACGACGGACGCCCTTTCGGAGCAGCGGAGGCAAGGGCGCCTCCAAAGGTTCCGGCGGCGGTTTCTCCTCCTACCGTCAAGCGGCCCGCTCGTCGTCTCAGGAGGCCTACAGAGGACGAGGCAAGTCTGGCGGACCCCGCCGTCGTCGCCAGGGACAAGGCGGTAAAGCCTCGTCGAAGCAGGATTGAACCGGCCGGGGGGTCGGGCCCCCACCGAAGCACCCCGGTGGGAGGCCGGCTGGCGAGCTTCGTCAGCGTGTGGGAGTCCATCTCCACCGACCGTTGGGTGCTGGACGCCTTGGCCAGGGGCCACGCGCTCGAGTTTCAAAGAAAGTGTCCGCGCGTCCCCCCCGTGGCCAGGAAAGAACTTCACGTCCCTCAACTTCTCCTGGAGGTGAAGGCGATGCTCAAGAAGGGCGCCATCGAACTCGTCCCAAAGAGGCTTCGGGGCTCCGGAGTGTACTCGAGATACTTCCTCGTGAAGAAGAAGACGGGGGGATGGCGCCCCATCCTGGACCTGCGACGTCTGAACAAGTTCATCAAGGCGCAAAAGTTACGGATGGTCACCCTCCAGCACGTCCTGGGTCAGCTGGAGGAAGGAGACTTTCTGTCGTCGTTGGATTTGGAGGATGCCTACTTCCATATTCCCATCCTGAAGAGGCACCGAAAATTCCTCAGGTTTGTGGTCCAAGGGCGTCATTACCAGTTCAAAGCCCTCCCCTTCGGACTACGGTCGGCACCCAGGGTGTTCACCAAGTGCCTCGCACCGGTGGCGGCTCAGCTGCGCCGCGAAGGGATCCACGTCTACCCCTACCTGGACGACTGGCTCATCCGAGCCAAGACAAGGGAGCTCGCCGTGGTTCACACGGCAAGGACCGTCCAACTTCTCACGGACCTGGGATTCTCCGTGAACTACGCCAAATCCCACCTGGTACCTGCGCAAGACGCTCTGTTTCTGGGAGCGAGGCTCAACACAGTGTCCCTTCTGGCCTCCCCGTCGGAGGAGAGGACCAGGACCATCCTGGGCAAGGTGCAGCGGATGTTGGTGGCCGAGGCGGCCAAGGTGAGGTCCATCCAGTCCCTCCTCGGAATGATGTCTTCCTGCATCTACCTCATTCCCATGTGCAGGCTCCGGATGCGCCCGTTGCAGGAGTTCCTGGACGCGCGCTGGATCCAAACGACGGGCAGCTTCGAGGAAAGGATCACACTCGACGAGAGTTTCCGACGAGCGATCCGGTGGTGGGGCACCCGCGCGCATCTGACGGCGGGCATGGACTTCCAGACCCAGCCCACCAGGAGACAGTGACCACGGATGCCTCCCTGGAAGGGTGGGGAGCGCACGCCGAAAATCTGCACGCAAGAGGCCTTTGGCTCCCGACGGAGAAATCCTTACATATCAACGTCCTGGAGCTCCGTGCAGTGTTTTGGGCCCTCAGGTCCTTCCTTCCGTCCCTCAAGGGCAAGGTGGTGAGGATCTTCACCGACAACACCACCACCATGTTTTACATCAGAAAACGGGGCGGAACCAGGTCCCCAGCACTGTCCAAGGAGGCGCAGGACCTGTGGCATTGGGCAGTCGCCCAAGGGATGTTTCTGGTGCCGTTTCATCTGGCAGGGATAAAAGACACCATCGCCGACTCACTCAGCAGGGAGCTGCGCTCGTGCCACGAGTGGGAACTACGGCAGGATCTGGTGGATCGCCTCTTCCGACGGTGGGGCACACCCCAGATCGACCTGTTCGCGACGGCGACGAACTCCAAGTGCCGGAGGTTCGCCAGCAGGTTTCCCCAGGCGAGGAGCATGGGCGATGCTTTCTCGTTCCCCTGGGAGGGCCTGTTCCTATATGCGTTCCCTCCATTGCCGCTGCTGATCCGGCTGATCAACCAGCTCAAGAGGTCACAGTGCAGGATGATCCTCGTCGCACCTGCGTGGCCGAGGCAGATATGGTTCCCGGACCTTCTGGACTTGTCAGCGTCCCCGCCAATCAAGCTGCCGGTGGACGCGGATCTGCTCTCCAGGGAAGGAGGCGCCATCCTCCACCACGACCCGAAATCGCTGAACTTGCCTGCCTGGCTCCTGCAGCGCTAGAGTTTGGAGGATACGACATACCGGCCGACTGCAGAGAGGTTCTTGCAAAGGCCAGGGCGTCCTCGACTCTTAAATGCTACGGACACAAATGGAAGAGGTTCTCTGTCTGGTGCCACGCACAGAAGATTAACCCTCTACGGATTACGGCTCCCCAAGTACTGCCGTACCTGCTGACGCTGGCCAAAGCTGGACTGGCACACGCGTCCATCAAGATTCATCTTGCTGCGATCTCCCGATACACCAGAACCACGGGGCGGACGTCCTTGTGGTCTCATCGTCTGGTGAAAGAGTTCATGAAGGGACTGTTCAGATCGTTCCCGCCGGTGAAGGCTCCGGCCCCGGCGTGGGAGCTCAACGAGGTGCTGACCAAGCTCATGGGACCTCCGTTCGAGCCTCTGCACTCGGCCCCGTTGAAGTTTCTGTCGTGGAAAACAGCGTTTCTTGTGGCCATCACCTCCGCACGACGGGTGGGAGAGATCCAGGCCCTTTCCTGCAAGGCCCCGTACTTGACTTTTCACGACCTGAGGGTAGTGCTCAGGACGCACCCCTCCTTCATGCCCAAGGTACCGTCGGACTTCCACCTCAACGAACCCTTGGTGTTGCCTGTATTCTTCCCGTCACTTTCGTCGCCGGCTGAGAGAACTTTGCACTCGCTGGATGTGGCTAGAGCGCTGAAGTTCTACGTGGACCGCACGAAGTGTTTTCGGAAGACGTCACAACTCTTTGTGAACTTTGGACCTGTCAATCAGGGGAAGGCTCTCTCGAAGGCTTCCATTTCCAGGTGGCTCTCCGGCTGTATCATGTACTGTCATCGGTTGGCAAACCGACCGCTGCCTGGCCGTCCGAGAGCCCATTCCACCAGAGCGATCGCAGCTACCACGGCGTTCCTTTCTGGTCTGCCCCTGCTGGACGCATGCAGGGCTGCTACGTGGAGGTCGACGCACACCTTCACGAAGTTCTACTGCGTCGATCGGGATTCCAGGGAGGAGTCCAGGGTCGGCCAAGCAGTGCTGCGCAACATGTTCGCCTGTGGTGAGCCTTGTGAGGAGGTAAGATGCTTAATGTTGAGTTTGATGCAATGCTTAATGTTGAGCCTTTGCCACCTCCCGTGGTTGTGCATGTGTGTACTGCTATGTATTCTTTATTCATGAGCATGTGAATCCATGCCAGACCCCATGCTGGAGAAGGAACAAGTTACTTACCTGTAACTGTTGTTCTCCAGCATGGGTCTGGCATGGATTCACATGCGAACCCTCCCGCCTACCCCTCTGCGGCTCTTCACTTGGTCATACTGCCACTTCACGTGCTTCCAAATCTGAAGATGGCTGCCAGAGGCGGTGCTTAGGTAGAGGGCAGTCATTGGCTGTGGTCAGTATGACGCAGAGACCAGTGATTGGTTATTACTACGAAAGACAGATCAGAAACGAAACTGATACTGAAAATGTCAGTATTGTTTCTCTGTCGCAGAAATTCAGCACTTTTGCTATCATGGGGCGGGGGTAGTAGCCTGGGGGTGTTTTTTACTGTAGTGATCTGTGGGCCCTTTCTATCACGAACCACTGTGACAGAACACCTGCCCCTATTTCTTGCAGTATTAAGTTTTCGACAGTCTGTTGGATTGGGTCCTTCCATCCCCTCGGGGACGCCCAGCAGGCGTATGTTGTTGCGGCATGCGCGTCCTTCCGCATCTTCCGCTCGGCCCTCCAGTGTCGCATTCCTCCTTTCTAGCTCTGTGAGCTGTTACTCCAGATCTTTGGTGGTTTCCGTCGTCTTAGTTCTGTTTCCGCCGTCGTGACTCTCTATGAGGTTGTGGACGTCCTGTCTCATTAGTTGCATGTCCGATCTGACCTCTTCAATTTTTGTGTCAATGAAGGATCGCAGGGCTGCGATTGCTGCTAGCACTTTTCCTTTTTTGGCGGCGGTCTCTGTGTCTGGGGGCCCTGGTTATGACTCAGGGGCAGTTTGTGGTTGCCCTTTCTGTTTGGTTGCATTAAAGCAGTCCATGATCGTCGTTTCCTTCCTATTCTTGGTGGAGGGCATTTCTTTAGTGATGCCTGTATTTGTTGCCGTGTGTGTTATAGTTGTGTGCCTTTGATCCTTCCAATGGGGGGGTCCCTGAGAATAATTTGGTGGTTTGTTAGTCTTTCTCGTTAGCCCTCTTGGGTGTTTGTAGCTTTGGGTGTCAGCCGCTGCCTGCAGGGGTTCGAGTCTGCTTTGTGGTGGCACCACCTGTCCCGGTTGTGTTGTAATTGTGTGTCCACCCTGGCTGTGGTGCCTGTCCTTGGTGGCCTAGGTGGGGACCCTTCTGTTCCCCTCTCCCTCTTTGTAGTGCACCCTTGAAATGAGTGTCTTTATTGCAGGGTACGCTTATTGCTGTTTTGCGCCGTGCTTCTGGTGGTCTCCTCGCATAACTTGCCGTCACTGCTGTTTCGTTTTGCCTCTTTCCTTGGTTTCTCCCCAACCGGGCCTCTGGGTGCCACATTGAGTGCTCCTGCACCTTTGGATAGGGTGCGGTGACTACTGCAAACTGCCGCGGGCGCGGCCCTACATTAGAGGGAGTGCCGCACAACTTTGGTTTGTACAGGTTGTTCAAGTCCCAGACCAGTTGTGCTTCACTTGCCCCCCAGCTAGTGCTTTATGCGTTGGCGAGGTCTCTCGCAGTAGTCGATGCTGCGCTTTCACCACTCTCACCTCTACAGACCCCAGTCCCAGCTTCCTAATGTTTTGCGTTGTGGAGTGCTTCTGCTTCAGGTCGCGCTTCGCCTTCCTTTTACCTTTGTGATTGTGCCTCCGTCTGGTATGGTGGTCACTGTTGATCTGGTGGTTGTGACTCAGCGTCTGCCCAAGCTGTTTGGGTTGCCTTTTCCGGGCTGCCCCTAGATCACGGTCCCGTCCTCGTTGCCTACCTTGTCCAGTTTCAGCTACTTGTGTGGATGTGTGGCTGCCCTTTCGTGCGTAGCCCGGTGTTCCTGGGGGGGCCCTGGTGAGGCTTCCCTGGCTCCTGGCGCCTTGATCGGGCTTGTCCCCCTTTTTGGTTAGTGCGGTCCAACTAGTCCGTGTTACTGCCCACACAGCGTCTCCGCCTGCTTACGCCCCGGTCGCGGGTCCACTTGTCCGGCGTCACCAACCTGCTGCCTTCGTGCCGCGTGTTGCCTTCTTCCTCGCGTTGGGGTGCCTGTTCTCTCCGGCTGTCTTCACTCCTGGGCGCTTTGCTCGCAGTCTGCTGGCTCCGCTGCCATTCTCCTTGCGTAATCCTGCCTTGCGACCTGGGTCTGTTGTACGGTCCCCGCCTCTGTTGGTGTGCTCCGGTCCGCTCGTGCTGTGGTCCCGCGGCGCCGCCTCCTTTGTCTGCCTCACTTCCTCGTTGCTCCGCAGCGAGTGGGGCCTATGGGCTGCCGTTCCAGTGGCCGCTCCGCTGCTTACCCCGACTCGCTTCTGCAACCCTGCTTCCTGCGCCCTCTTTGTGTTGGTCGCGTTGTTGGCTGCCCCGGGCTCTCTTCCTTCACCACACTGGAGTCTCGGCCACCACCCTGGGTCCGCAGGGGTGCCGCTTTGTTGTCCTCTCACTCGTTTTCTAGATTCCGGTTAGTCAAGATGTTCGTTTGGGAGTGAGGGTATCAGTTCTCGCTTCCTCCTGCCGCTTTTTGGTGGCTGAGTACAGTTATTTATTCGATGTTCGTAGGATCTGTTTAAGGATCTCGGCAGGAGCTTCGTTCACACGCAGCCTCACGCCATGAGCTTAGGCCGGGCTCAGACCCTTTAAGTACAATATTCCCAATTATTCACACCTTTCCTCTTTTTCAGATATGAAAGACTTTCGATTGTGCAATGGATTTTGCTTAAACTGTCGCAGGACCACTTCGATTCATAGTTCCGTTCTCATTCTCTTTTTACTTTCACTTCTGTCACTTCATGGCTAGATACTTCAGAGACCTTCGATTGAGCACACACTCACGGTGCTGGACCACTCTGTTAATGGTATTGTGTCTTTTCCTTTCAAAGTTCAAACATTCACAGCAGTTTAGTTTTACTCGCGTCTTTCATTACATGCGTTTAACAATGTTCGTTCCTACGCCTGTTCTGCAATGTTGCTCCCTGCAACCTTGACTTCAACACAGACCGGTCTTGCATTGGTCTCCCCAACTCACTGGCGGTGTTGATCTCTCTGGCGCTACTTTGATCTTGGAGACAAGGATGGTACCATAGCGGCTGCTGCTCCTGCCAGACTTGGTTAGCTATGCTGGAGGGCCTCGGGTATTTCCAACACACAATGTAGGATTCTTCAATCTGGTTTCCCGGCCTTACACTTTCCAATCTGATGGGTTCTTGAAAGTAACGGTTTATGGCCAGAAACGTTTTCTTGCTGGAAACGTCAAGGGTATTCCCCTCCTTGAGGACCCTTCTCTGTCTGCCTTTTTTCTCCCTTCGTTCAGCTGCCATCTCGAACTGCTGTTCCTTCTTGTGCTTTGCCTCGCTCAGTGTGCTTTCGTGCTCCACATTTTATCTGTGTGGGGAAGTTTAATGGAAGTCAGGTATGAGTTTGCCTGACCTTGCTTGACCATTGTAGTGGGACATGTTGGGTATACTGCTCTTTTGTTAGTCTGTTTTCTCCCAGAGCGGGCTGTGGGTGTGAAAGTGTCTCGCCATCCGGTGTCCCACTCCCCGAAGACCTCTCACCCAGGTGTGATCCTCCCTCACTGGTCCACCCCCAGGGTCTGGATACAAAGGCGATGGCCGTGCCCTGGCCACTTGAGAGAGACATCCGCAGGGACTAGCAGGTGAGACACCTTCTGGTTTCTCACAGCTGCAGGTGAATCCCTTCAAGACCATCAGGCTCAGCTGGGGTCAATTGACCCTCAATCCTGGGTATCTGTTAACGCAATCCTGGGACACATGACACCTGAGCCCGTCCCCTGCCTACTCTCCTGGCCCCTGGTTTGCTGACCCACAACAGGAATTAATATTGGGGGTAGTGCTCTCAAGGTTATACGAGAGCCTTGGGGAGAGGGGGAGGGGTTTGGGGGGTGGCGGTTGGATGGTGGGGGATAGCAACAGTAATCCATGGTTAGCAGCCCCTCAGTAATAACATTACATCAAAATTCGATACATATACAATCATCTTTTCAATTACGCATTTCTGTTCGTGCCCTTTACAATGTCCTCTCTAATAATCGAGGCACAACCTTTGACCGTTCTTATCCAATGTATGATTTTGTTTGTCAAAAACACCCGGGGTCGGCTTGGATACATTATTCATAACTACAGTTGTCTCCCTTTGATGTAGCCCCCATGGGACCATGTTTATTGATTTGTGGAATCATTTTAATTTTTGCGTTCGCCCCAGTTATTTTCGGTGGGCTGTTAGTTGCTTGGTAATTGTTGCAATAATGGCTGCTGCCCAGGGCGCCATTTCCCTTTGGCTCTTATATTAGTTTGATGTTATTAGGCAAATTCAAACCCAATCCCGCCCGATCTACTGAAACATTGTATATCACCAAATGATTCCTGCTGGGGCACCCAATGAAATGAAAATCCTCATTTCCAGTTGTAGAGATGTTGGTGCATGGAATCGGACTACAACCTCAATTTTATCAACCTTCTCTACCAACATAGAGATGGTATCTTTGAATGCTTTAGGTTCACCCCATAAACCTTGAATTTCATCAACTATTTGGCATGAACATGTTTGGTCTAGGAGGCACTGCCTTATCTACACTCCTGTCCACAGTTTGCAATAAAGGGTTTGGCTTAAATGGCTTAAGCTTCCCCCCTCTTTGTTGGCTTCCTTGAAGATGTTTCCCTTCCCTTTTTTAACAGTGTCCACATCAACATAGTTTCCTAAAGGGGAGAATTTATTGTGCAGTGGAATTATGAGACTAAAATCTGTGTAAAGCCACATCTATTGCTTCAGTGGAACACTAGTGTTTCCTTTGTCAGTACATAGGGGCTGCTGCAGGGAATCTACCTTGACTAAATTTCCACTTCCAGACACGGGATGTAATTCTGTGACGTTGACTCCTATGGGGCTCTCGGCACCGGCCAGGGTGGCTGGGAGAATAACATTTCTACCACCCTCCTGGCCAGCTCTTTTCTCCACTTCATAAACCTGCAAAAGGTCCCTGGATTGAACATTTCTTCTACACGGCTCAAAGGGATTGGTAACTTCAAGGAACGGAATTAGTTTGGGAAATATTAATAAGGTCCAAATTTCCACCTTTGGCGACACAATTGGAACCCACATTGTCCCATCATTCAAGAGAACGCTGTAACTTGTATTCGTACCAGGGTTTGAATATCTTGCAAAAACCCCTGTATTTCCGATAATAACACGTATAATTAATAGGTTAGAACATTTTTGTAGATTTCTTTTTTTTCTTACTCCTATCGCTAGGGAAAATGGTATAGCTGGCCTTCCTCGTGGACATGATGATCTAAACAAGGGATTACTTCCGTGTTCACAATGCTACCTCCTGTCCCCAAAAGCCTACCGAAGTAAATAGTTTGAAATAAAATATAGCAGCAATCCAACAAATTACATGTAATGGAGTAAAAATAACTTGCATAATAAATTAATAAAATAAGCAAATAGCTAGAGGAAATAGCAGGAGCAGGGCATGCACTACCTGCTTAGGGGGTTACCATCGTCCGACTCCCCCTCCTCTCACTCTTCTTCCCACAACAGTGTCACAAAAAACAAGCACCTGCTGGTGCTGCCTCAACCACCCCAAGGTCCTCACTGCAGGGTTCACCTTCCATTCCACTCCGACAAGTTAAGCCCTCAGACAAAACGAGCCTCAAGGCTTAGACTTGGAGAGAAAACATTTGGGTCAAAGGTGTACAAAACAGTTCCAAAGGGAGAAGCTGCACATAGATTGCACACAGTTCAGTACTGCTGACTGTAACTGTTGTAGAATCTGGTGGCTCGTTAGGTTATTCTTACCGTGACAGTGCAAGCTTGCTCCTTTAAGGAGATTGCCACTGCTGCCAGCACATGAACTGCCTGCCGGCGCACAAACACCTGAGCCCTTGTCCACCGCAGGTTTTGCCACTGCAGGGGACTGCCGGGAGATTTGAAGGCAAGTGGGCGGGCCAGCAAACAGGTGTCTGCTCCTCTGATTCTCTGCTACTGTGGGGGCACAAACACCTGCGCCCTTGTCCACCGCCGGCCAACTTATCATTTCATGTAGCCATGTCATATCAAAATAACAAGGGGGGGTCCTGGGAGACTCTCTGCCAGACTTGAGTCCTGGTTACAAGAGCCTTACCCAGAGTCTCTAGCTCACTATCATTCACAGAGGAGAAATATCCCAAACATATCAGTCTTTGTCCTGCCTTGGGGCAGTACAGCACCGGAATGCTAGGTAATTCTCCTCTGAACAAGAGTACCAACAGCAACCCCAGACACGTGTTTCGGTCTGGTTGAACCTCATCAGTATGGTGTAGCTGTGCCTCTCTAAGAATAGTGAGCAAGTGGTCAGAGCAGGACAAAGTCTGTATTCCAAGGTAATCGCACCGTTTCCAGTTGCTGCCATCGTACTGTTGACAGTGCCTGGCAAATGCCTATCCCATGCCTAAACAGCCCAAACCGCTGTCTTTACCAATGTCCAATGTATGTTTCCTTGGGTGTTTATTTGTTGGTCGTGCTTTGCTCAAATATATTGCTTTCCAGATGTGCTTTTTTCTCCTCTGTGGGGATATAATCCATTTCTGCACCTGACCTTATATTGAAACCACCTCATATCAGAATATTACGTCTGGTGTGGAAGAAAATACCTGCTTTCATATATGTGATTTCCTTTTTCTTTTTTTTTTTTTTTTTTTGTTGTCCTGACTATGTAGGGTAATTCGGCTGATTGGTTGTCTAATGCACCCAAATAAATGTTTTGTTGAAATATTCAGCTATATGGTGATGGGGCCTCTTTAACTGGCATTAAGATGCTGGCCAATTCTTTTCACTTTTTTTTTTTGTGCTAGCTTTTCTATCATGATGTTCTTCCTCACATTTGGTTGTTGGGTTTGGAGTGTAGTTGGATCATTTTTGGTATTCTTTTCTGTTGTAACCTTTATTCAATTGGGCACTTTGCAATGTTTTGAATATATCATTCTCCTCATCCTTGGCCTTTTTTTGTAAAGTCTTCTCTTTATTTTTTCTCTGAAAGGGTGTGATTTCAATCTATGAATGTTCTATTTAAAAATTCAAAATAAAGAATTGGTTAGCAGGAGGTAAACGCAGCTCCAGGATATATCTGGTATTGCCCAGTGAACAGGAGAACAAGGAGCTGTGGTATAGTGCTGCAAATCTACCTTCCACATGAGATGGAGCATATAACCTTTTGCTTATGACTGTGTGTGTGTGTGTATGTATGTATATGTATATATATTTCTGAGGCTTGTGGAATCTGCTTAGATTCACATGCTGTTCATAGGCCGACATCTAGTGGAAGCTGCGGAGTATTAGTTTGTTTTTCGAAACTCGAAAAATGGCGTCGACACAGGGCGTGCCAGTAATACTATCCCTAGTGTGACGTCCACTGTACCCATGATCCCTTGCGCGTCTAGGACCCTCAGATTGTTTTTTTCCGCCATTCTGGTCGGAAGCATTTCGCGGAGTTCCCTGGCCTTAGCCATACTCTTGCTAAATATTGTTAAATTTACCCATTTCTCCACCCCAACGTAGAGTCACCGAACTTCCACACTCGACGCCGGCCCGGAAAAGAATTCGACCGTCGACAGCTGCACGACGGATTTGGGCCTAGGAAGGCCTCTGGCCTCAGCCCAGGCCTTGGAAGGCCGCTGGCCTCGGCCCCGCAAGTAGGGAGAGTGGGGGGTGGACATACTCTACACTCTTTTGGTATATAGGTACATTCTTATATATTCCTATACTTACAAGCCCGCTGCCACAAGGTGCGTATGGAGGGTACCCCTTTCCAATTCTGCCCAAGTGCAACCGCAAATACCCTTGGGTCGACAGGCACGCCACGTGCAATCTCCGCTTGCCGAGGGACCACCCCGAGGCAAACTGCAGAGCGTATAGTAGGTTTAAACCCAAAACACTTAAGGACCGTTCGATCAAGCGTTGGGCCCACCACGCCAGGCGTCAAGAGGCCATGGCAGCGGAGGGCGCCTTCAGCGATGGCACCGATGCTGTGCTTTCGGACGTGGCGGGCATAATGGCGTCGAAAGACAGCTGAGCGCAAGTCCCTGACCTAGGAAGGTCGTCCGGCAGGGCGGCTATGGGAAAGACCCCCGGCGACACAAGCGCTTCCCACAGCACTTCCACAAAACACATGAAGTCCAACCGGGACTCAACGTGCACGTCGAGTTCTCGGAAAGAGGCACATAGAGAACGGGCTGAATCTGCATCCTCTGGGCGTTCTCTATCACTATCGCCGCATGACTCCAGGCAATCATCCACTGTTGCCAAGAGTGCCTCGCTCCCCAAGGTAACGGTAGTTCGATCGTCGGAGGACGAAGCCGACTTCCATCCCCAGACCGCACTCCAGGAGTCGGCGCCCGCAGACCGCGTTACTGCGGCTCCCGAATCCCTACCTCCACACTCGAAGGATAGGGACACTACCCCCGAACCTCGACGCCAGGCGTCGAAAGGCTCCGTAGGGGTGAAAAAACAGGGAAAACACTCGTCCACTCACGGAGAGGGGGAAAAACAACAAAGGAAGCAGCCTCTGCCTACTTCCACACCTTTAAGACCCTCCACTCCTCAGAAACAGACAGACAAGTCCAAGTCTTCTGCTATCACAAAAACCCCTACCCAGACCACCAAGTCTAGTCAGGATAAGTCAGAGAAACTTCCAGAAAGGGTCATCCCCAGTTCTAGAGAATGGTCTAGTGATGACATAGACGGGATCATGTCAAGGATGTCATCATTGGCAGATTTTTACGCAAAAAAACCCTGAACACTTTCTCTCTTATACTCCCGACGAGTCAGCACCCTCAGGCTCTAAGGATCCTATACCTCCAAGTAAAAAGTCCCGGTTTGAAACACCAACACGGTCTTCTGACCCCTTCTATGTACAGCCCAACTCTCAGTATCAAGGAGAGACATCCTTTTGTGAGGATCCAGATTTGGGCATGTTGGAATAACAAACTGGTACGGGCTACTATGGGGATGTTGAGGACAAAGAAGAGGATGAGGACGACCCGGAAACCTACCGAGTAGATTCTCCGGTAGAGAAGGAACCCCCGGTTACCGACTCCCCTGTCGACAACCAACCTCTCCTGAATGAAGTGCTGTCTCGAGCAGCTGAACATTTCCACATTGACACCCAGGGTGCTCAATAGGGGAGGGACTTCACCAAAGAGTTAGTGGGAGAAAGGAGGCCTTTTGCTCAGGCCATCCCTATCCTGAAGTCTATTTAGAGGAGAATCGACCCTTCACTCGTAAATCCTAACCTCACCAGAGCAGTGAACCCCAGGATTGAGAAACATTTCAGGGCAGCCCAATCAGACCCACTGTATATAAGGGGGCATCTGAAGCTGGACTCCCTAGTTGTTACAAACACCCATAAGAGGGCTGGAACACCCTTGTCATCGTCCGAAGCAAGAAACTATGGGTTGGGCAGGAAAGTAGCCTCCACTTGTGCCTACCAGGCAAGGATTGCCAACTCCACCACCCTGTTGGCCAGCTACAACTGCCATCGATGGGAAGAAGTCGCAGCACTCATAGACTCCGCTCCAGAACACTTAAAGAGCCAGTTGGCACGAGTTTCAGCAGAGGGAAGAGCCGTGTCCGGTTGCATTCTAAAGGCAACCTTTGTTGCCGCGGATAACGCCGGCAGATTGATAGCAGAAGGAACTGTTATCAAGAGACACGCTTGGTTAAGGCAGTCTGGATTCAAGGCTGAAACCCAAGCATCATTGTTCGATAAACCGGTGGAGCTGGATCTGTTTGGTAAGGCGGTCGAGGACGCGCTGAAAAATGCCAAGGACGAGTATGAAACACTCAAATCCCTAGGCCAACTAACCAATAAACCCCCTAATCAGAGAGGGAATAGCAATTTTCGTCGCCCACGCAGCCAAAATTCCCAGAGAGGATCTAACTATTCCCAGGGGCAGGGTACACCGTGGAGCAGTAATAACCAACAGTCTACCCAGGGTTACGGCAGGGGTAATAAAAGAGGACCTGGGAAAGGAAGAGGCAGCCCCAGTAGAGGAGGTGGCACGCCTCCACCAAAACAGTGACGCCCAGTTCAGGGTCCCTTCTCACGCAACCCCGGTAGGGGGACGCATTTCCAACTTCACCCAAGCTTGGGAAGGGATCACATCAGACAGATGGGTGCTGTCCACAGTATCCGCAGGGTACTGCATAGAACTGTTAGAGCGTCCCCGAAACCATCCTCCACGATAAAGAATACATTCTTTGGACCACCAGAAGATCCTCCTCGAGGAGATTGTCAATCTGCTAGCAAAGGACGCGATAGAACTCGTCCCGGGACACCAGGTAAACAAGGGTATTTATTCAACTTACTTCCTTGTGCCAAAAAAAGATTTTATAATGCTCCCAGTATTGGACTTATGGCCTGCAAACAAGTATGTCAAGCCCGAAAAGTTTCGCATGACTGCTCTCCAGGAGGTAATCCCCCTCCTAAAAAAGGTGGATTACATGGCAACATTGGACATGAAAGATGTCTATTTTCATATTTCCATGTTCCCAGCGCACAGAAAGTACTTGCGCTTCAAGGTGGACAGTCAGCACTACCAGTTCAAGGTACTGCCCTTCGGGATAGCTTCGGCTCCAAGGGTATTCACCAAGGTACTGGCGGTGGCGGCAGCACACCTACGCAGGGAGGCAATCCCTGTGTACCCTTACCTGGACGACTGGCTCATCACGGGGGAGACCCCAGTAATTTGCAGAGCAAACATTCAAAGGACAATCGACCTCCTCTTCGAATTGGGCTTCTCAATAAACGAGAAGTCAAGTCTGGTGCCAAGCACCTCCAAACAGTTCCTAGGAGCTATCCTAGACACTCAAGAGGGGTTGACCTTTCCTTCAGAGGAAAGAATTCGGAATATACTGCTGCAAATTCCGCAATATCAGTCTGGTCGCCAGTTAACGGTACGCAAAGCAATGCGTTTGCTGGGCATGATGGCGTCATGTATTTACCTGGTCCCCCACGCGCGCCTGCAAGAATGGTTGGCGAAACAGTGGTCTCAGGCAAGTGGTCAGTGGGACGATCTAGTGGTCGTTTCGCCAACACTTGTACAAAGCCTTCACTGGTGGACAAGAGAGAATCTGTCCAAGGGGAAACCCTTTTACGATCCCGAGATACAGGCGGTAGCCACAACCGATGCATGCCTGACTGGGTGGAGAGCTCACCATCTCCACCACACAGCTCATGGTCTCTGGTCGCACTCAGTGGCCAAGAATCACATCAACCTGTTAGAGCTTCTGGCAGTATTCAGAGCACTTCAAGCCCTACCTGTTAAATCTGTCAGTGCAAATCCGGACGGACAGCACTACAGCCATGTTCTACTTGACAAGCAAGGAGGGACTCGGTCGCCAAATCTGTCCAAGCTTGCCCAGAAAATCTGGATATGGGCACTCGGACGGAACATCTTCCTGTCATCGCAACATGTTCCAGGGGATCTCAATTCCCTAGCGGATGCTCTGAGCAGAGACCCCCTCCCAGAGGAACACGAATGGGTTCTACACAGAGAGGTCGTAGAAGATATCTTCTCTCAGTGGGGTTTCCCCACTATAGACGTATTCGCCACAAGCGAAAACAGACAATGCCAAGGATTTGCATCCAGGTTCCCCCAACCAGACTCCCAGGGGAACGCCCTGTGGATGAACTGGTCAGGGATGATTGCGTACGCTTTTCCACCAACTCCTCTAATCGGGAAGGTGGTCAACAAGATGAACAGAGAATCTATGACGCTCGTCCTAGTTGCTCCTGTGTGGGCAAGACAACCGTGGTTCCCACACTTACACAGATTGGCGGTGTGCGAACCCATCAAACTTCCGGGCTGGTACAACCTACTGTCCCAGCACCAAGGTCAAACAGTGCATCCTCAACCCAACTCGATGAACCTGGCAGCATGGCTCCTGAGGTCATAGAGTTCGGACATCTCAATTTACCACAGAGGTGTATGGACATCCTAAAGGAATCTAGGAAACCTAACACGAGGCACTGCTACTTTGACAAATGGAAGAGATTCGTTATCTGGTGCCAGAATAAACAAATCAACCCAGTTGATTGCACTCCTTCCACTATTGTTACATACATGCTCCACCTGCTGGACGCAGGACTGGTTTTTAACTCACTGAAGGTACACCTGGCAGCCCTGTCAGTATACATCACTTCCCATAACAAGGTGTCATGGTGGAAAGTACCAGTAGTTAAAGCCTTCATGGAAGGAGTAAAGAGACTTCACCCTCCTATTTCAAACCCACCACCAGGATGGGACCTTAACGTGGTGCTATCTAAGCTAATGGGCCCCCCATTCGAGCCCATGCATAAGAGCAGTCTCAAACACCTGAATTAAAAAAAGGCCTTCTTAGTAGCAATTACTTCTATAAGAAGTCAGTGAAATTCAGGCTCTGTCAGTGCAAGATCCCTTCTTTACTGTCCATAAAGATAAACTGGTTTTAGGCACACACCCTAGGTTTTCACCTAAGTTTATTTCAAAATTCCACGTGAACCAGTCCATCGTGCTTCCGGCTTTCTTCCAAGACCCACAAAGCTCGGCTGAGGTGAAACTACACACACTACATGTGCGTAGGGCGTTCCTCTACTATGTAAACAAGACCAGACCGCTAAGGAAAACAGATCAACTGTTTGTCTCCGTAGCTACAGGCAGAGAGGGGGATCGCGTCTCTAAAGGTGCCATCTCTAAGTGGATTATTAACTGTATCCAGCTGTGTTACTGACTTTCTGAAAAAACTCTGCCTTTTACGCCTAGGGCCCACTCTACAAGAGGCATTGGGGCCACTCTGGCTTTCATTGCAAATGTACCCCTTGAGACCATTTGCATAGCTACTACTTGGAGCTCTATTCACACTTTTACTCAGCACTACTGCATTGACACTCATTCCAAGACAGATACACAAGTGGGACAAGCGGTTCGAAGACATTTATTTGCTCATGACCCTTCTCACATCCCACCTCCTTCAGGTACTGCTTGCTAATCTATCCACAGCATGTGATCTAAGCAGATTCCACAAGCCTCAGAAGGGATACATTACTCACCTTAATTGTATTTCTGATGCTTGTATCTGCTTAGATTCACATGCGACCCACCCTTCCTCCCCTCTGAGAGAAGGCGCATGGATGCTTGTAGTCTTACCTTTCTATCTGCTTTGATTATCTGTACTCGCGCTTTTTCTCATGCTACCTCATGTCAGAAAAAATACAATCTGCGGGTCCTAGACGTGTGAGGGATCATGGGTATAGTGGATGTCACACTAGGGCTAGTATTACTGGGACGCCGTGTGCCCTTTTTCGAGTTTCGAAAAACAAACTGTAATACTCTGCAGCTTCCACTAGATGTCGGCCTATGCACAGCATGTGAATCTAAGCAGATACAAGCATCAGAAATATGATTACGGTGAGTAATGTATTATATATATATATATATATATATATCACAGGTTACGGCTTATATGTCGCTGCCAGCTTTCATGGTTTGACCTCCACACAAATTGCCAAATTCTACCCTAAGCCACAAGTAAGAACTAGTCTCCCAGCTGTTTCGATTCTTGCATAGTGGTTTGTGTGTCCCAGAAGGTGTTTAGCATTAACATTTCGGCAATGGCAGGTATTCGTCATGCTTCTTGAGAGTTTTGTATTTTGGGGCTTGTGCTGCCAGATTGGTGGTAGAAAAGTGTTGGCTTTAGTAGACCTTTATTTTCCTATTTTCTTGATGAGTGGCTCTTTCTGTTGTCCTTGAAGTTTGTATTTCTGGACATTCCTGTTGGCTCTCTTCATCTGTGTATTTGGAACTCCTCTATGTTCTTGATTGCAAACTCCTGCTTTTGTGGTCTGTGTGGCTGGCATGATCTTCCTTTTTGCCGTTTTGTTTCTTCCTATAGTTTGTGTGGGGTTTTGTCTTTGGGACGCAATCTGCTTGTTGTGGTCTGCTTGTTGTGGTCAAACACATCCATATGTTTCTGTCCGTGATCGCTCCGCTTAGCATCCAACATTATTTCTTACATTGGTTTACCTGTGCTCAGTGTTAATTGGGGTCTGCTGCCTTTCTTTTTAATTGGGCTTGATTGTTGCTGCTTTTGTTTGGAGAGTGTTGCAGGATAGTGTACTGTACGTTCCTCCCCCTTGCCCCCGTACATTTTTGTGAGAAGCCAGTCTGTTTTCCGCCACAACGCATTTGTAGATCTTGAGAATCTGTTTTGGAACAGTTTTATTCCATGGCTTTCAAAGGTTTCTTAAATATACTCAATCCCATGTAATTTTGGGTAGTTATCCGGAAACCATTTTTTGGCATTGATGGCAATCGTTAACTGTTTGTGCTGCTGATGGGATTCTTCTGACTTACTTGAGGTTACATCCTTGGTTGTGTAAACTGTTGTGTGGATGGTGATCTATTTTTGACTCTAAGCTTGAAGATGATGCCTATTGCTAACTCATTGTTTTGGCATGACATTTGCTGAGCATTTCATTGGAATTCGTATTACCGGCCTGCATATCAGAGTTGGCTTCAGAGTAGATGTGGTGCAGATAGATATGCTTGTTAGATGCTGAAGTGCTTTCTCCTGCCGGTGTTGCTGCTGTGGTGTTCTGGAGCTTGTTGACGGTGTACCATATAGATCTCAAAGCGAGGAGAGCGCGGTGAGGCAGGGCCTGGTGGACCTAGGTGGAGTAGTGAGGTTCTGTTTCACTCAGGTAGTAGGCATTGTTCGCCTTGTGTGTTTCCCCCAGTTATATTCCGCAATGCTGTGCGCTCTCAAATTAATTCTGCCCCTGCTCAGAGTTGAAGCCCCTGCTGTAGTTGCGGCTGGTTTGGCTGTGACTTGAGCAGTGAGTGCATTTTGCACCCTGCATCCTGCAGAAGGAGTCTGGTTAGGTCAGCGCGTGAGTTGGAAGCAAGAGTTGAGTCCAAGCTCAGGCGAGGTGGCTGGCCGGCCGTCCTTGTCTCTGAGACTGGCTCTGATGGAACCTAGCGTTCCTTGCACTCGCCGGCAGCTGAAACTACTGGATGCAACAATAGCAAGCTCCATGACTTAGGTGAGTGCTATCTTCCCCATTTCTTTCTATTATGACTAATGGCCCAACTCCCCACCACACCTGTTACTGTGATGCCTCATCTGATTCTGTGGATATGTGGGCAGTGGAGGAGATGCCCGCAGTTGTAGCTAATGCTGCAGAAACTGACGGTGAACTTGAACAGGCAAATACTGTGAAATAGAAATGAAAACGCCTTCTCTGTTGGCTTTGGAGGCATGCGGATGGACTGTAAATGGAGAGAGTCCGAAGCATGGGGACTGAGTCACTACTAACTGCAGCTGCATTGGCCAAAGGGAGGTGGAGGAAGAGTGCGCCTCACTTGAATGTATTTTGGATGTTACGGGACCCCATGTTTTTGAGCCAAGAGAAATGTCTGCATGAACATTGGTGCAGACTTTCATTGAGACTGTTAGTTCACGGGGATTTGGAAGCGCAACTGTCATACGCCGTGGTGCCTGGAGACTGCTGCTGCGTTGGAGAGTATGCCGTGATCCCCGCTACCATTGAAATTCCCGTCATTTTCTTTCGAACGTGCATTAACAGTCTAGTCTTTTGCATCACAATGGCTGCTGGGAGGTACTTTACACTCTCGCTCCCAGTGGCCGATGTGTTGCAACCGTCCCGACTCGCTAGTCTCTTTGGTGAATGCGCTAGTGTTTCCCCTTTCCGCTTTGCACAAAGCTTTTCTATCTCTTTGGGCTTTCCCCACTCCGCCTTCCTTTCTTACAGTTCGTCGCCTGTTTGTTTACTTTTCTCTATTCTTATTTTCCACTACCTGCACTCCGCTCTGCCTCCGTCAGCCTCTTCATCTTGCTCTGCCGGTCTTCCCGGACTCCTTCTACTTCTGAACCTGTGGCTTTTTCCCTTAGGTCGTATGTTTTGTTGTTGTTCGGATTGCTTCCGTGGTAGTGCTCCGAGGCATTGTACACCTGCTCCATTTCTGAATGGCATATCCTCATCTACGTGCCGCCTTGGGAAAGTTTACACGAATCCTTCAAGAGGGTTTTTTTAAGCTTTGCGCTTTTTTTTCCCCTCCTTCCATTTGGCCTGTCCCCGGGATAGGAGCCACAGGTCTGCACCTCACAGGCGTCCACTGTGGCTTCTACCCGAGGAAGGCACTTGCTGCAAAAGAAAGAAAAGGATTGCCTAACCAGAAAACACCTAATTGAAGATCCATCACCATCAAACAGCTCAGGTGAGGAGGAACGTGAAGGGAGTGGGTCAGTGGATCTAAGGGATCAAGAGAGTCAAGACAGTAGTCACGACAGCAACACTCTGTGTTTGCAGCCTGACTCTCTCGAGATATTGCAGATATAAAAACAAGGATAGAGCTGCAAGGAAGGTTGAACAACTCTGTGGGTGAACACAGATCAACCCCGAATCTCACTTCTAATGCACAGACATCATAAAAGGATTGTGAGCCTTTTCTATTAGAAACGCTGCTAAGCAACACATCACCAGTAAATCGGATGCGATGCTTTGAGCTGGAAACACAGATTTCAGAACCTCGGCTAGCATTGCCAGCGGGTGCATTTGAAACCGGGGGAAGCTTCTGGGATCCTCAGACTCCTTCGCCTCGCCGTCAGCTACATCCTCGCCAAATGACTCAGTATTTTCTCCTAACATGAATTTGCATGGTACTCTCCTTTCTGTTGCAGCCCCATTTCAACTCCAAAATAATATGTCGGCTTTAACAATTGCACTGGCACCTGAAACTTTATGAAATATTGAATGACACTCTTAATCAGGCAACCTTATTTAGCTATGGTCCATTCGACAATGATATTTTTGGAGTCATTTACCACAATTGTCCACGCCAGATTGGACTGAGAAGCTGAACTCTGTGCACAATGGCAGGGGAGATTGCGACCTAGCTAGAGAAGTTCCAGATTAAAACACTGTGATGGATGGCCTTATCGAAGTATTCAAATGAATGAGGACTATACATGAGAAAGGGAATCTTGGTGTTTACGTCTTGATCAATAAAGCTGGTACCCCGTCTAACTCTAGATTTTCCGTTCGATCAAGCCATAAAGCCTACTATCCCTAAAGCATTGCAGTTAACATTGCCCAGACGCGAACAGAGCCTAACATCATTTCACCTGCCCTGAATTAGGATGCACTTAACGGAGTAATAAATGGCAGCAAGGATGCAATACAAGTGACAGCTCAGGTAATTGAAGAAGTAGCCCAGGGTTCAACATAGTCAGCAGGATTGCTGGATCCCCTGAAACAACTGAATGACCAACGACTACCTATCTATTTTTTTTCCCTATATTTACGCAGCGGCAAAATCAAAAAGAAATACATTCCCTGGTTAACGAACCACAGAAGAAAAGTAAAAAAAATATGCAATTAGGGAACAGACTCCAGTGCAATGGTTCAAGAAAATTATTTTCGCAGTTTGAAGACACCCCCGGCTTTGGAACTAGACCTTCCATCTTGACCAAGAACCGAACGGACGGGGACCCATCTATTTCAGAAAAAATAGAGAGCCTCAGATTACTTTAGTGACACATACTGTACCAGAGAAAGATAATGACACCCGAAAAGATCTTGGATTAAGTGCCATACTGAACTTGTCAATCTATCCTGGCGAGGCAAACAATGTTGATGTAGGAGTGGAAGATTCACCCATCAATTTACGGATTGAAACCAATATTGGCCTGTTGGTCCCCTTTTGATAATGACCCTGGGGCTGTGATTAGCAGATCTCCTTATCCTGATGGTTGCTTGGAGCCCGGGTCAAGGGCTGATTCTTTTCAAACTCTTGATGAAAAGCAAAAGGCTCCTGTTACGCTGAGCCTGTTTTTACTAACATTGGCTAAATATCTAATGATGCCCCAATCCAAAAATGAAATAATCCTGTGGGATAATACGACTAAAGAGCAGCTATTATCCTAGGATAATGAACCGCCTAATTTTGAACCGTAGAAATGTCCTAAAGTTATTGCATCATATTCCAAAACTGTGATACATTGAATCTGAGGACATACAAGTGGTAGAAATTTGTGATTGAGCACCGATTGGACTGGGTAATCCTACATTTAAAGTCAGACTTGGTAAAAACAGCCCTTTTGGAGGACTCATTAGCATTTATTCCATTGGGATTTGAATTAAGGGAATATATTGATATCTGGTTGACGCCACTAGTCTTCATCAAAGCTCATTCTTAAAAAGATGCAGTAGGAGAAATGGCCTGACAGGGGGATAAAAAAAAAAGAGATGGAAGAAGGGGGCTGATGTCTACATTTTTTTAAAGAAACCTTGGAAGTAATCCGCTAACATTTCTCGAGAGAAACTATGGCCCCTTAAGAGTGACATTCAATTGCACAAAGGTGCAGGACAGGAAAGTTATCTAGATACGGGATGCATCTATGCCACTAACTGGAAAACAAGATTCGTCATGGATTGCCGGGTTGTTGGCATCACCTAATAATTAACATAACATTGAAGAACAACGAAGAGATGTGAATTGGTTCCTGGAATACACAAGACTTTGTCCATTTGTTTAACGAAGAAGACCCAGGGCTGGAGACCTATGATATCCTGTGCTTACAAGAGACTTGGCTCTGGTCTAAGCCAATATGTGACAGGTTTTCTGTCCATTTGAATCCAGCTAAAAAGGGGCATGTGGGAAGACTATACTCCGGATTAATGATATTGGTGGAAATAGGGCAAGGATTTGTTGTGGTAGAATCCAAGAACCTAAACCCTTTTGTACAGATTTTGGTCCTGGAAAGGGAGGTAGTAGGTTCTAGGGGAACCAAAAAATTGTGATACTTAATGTTTATTGGAACTCAGTAATGAGTGGGGAGGAATATTTTGTTGACTGTGTAATGACCTTAGTAGATGACTCTTATATCCCATTGAAAGACCCTCACATTATATGGTGATTTTAATATAAAATGCTTGGACGACCAGGGGAAACCAGCCATTGAGAGATTGCTCCAAAATCGGACAACGTTATGAAGAACCGGGGGTTTCACATGTGAAATGGCCAGACCATGGGTGATATCCCAGGACGAGCGACCCGGTTAAGGGGAGATTCGACATCCGTCCTGGATTATTATTTTGTATCAGGTAATCTGATTGATTTTAGTCGAATCACTTTTGGTGTTACCAATGGAAAAATCATGATCAGAACCTTTTGGAAATAACGTGGAAGGGGGTATCAGAGACTCTAATTTGAGCTGCAAACAATATACAGGTCTCGCAAGGTAGGAATAGATTGAGAATTGAGTCTTGTGATATGCCTCGCATTACAGCTAAGTATAGGGGCAACATGGATGATGTGAACCTGGGTTTAGATTATCCGTGGGTATTGCTAGAGTTTGAAGAAGTAGGAGGGAAACGCGAGGCCGGAGTCCAAACCAATCCACATCTGTAATAAACATCTAGTGGAGGAAAAAACATTTGTGCAGATTTAAGGAAACTAAGACTCCATGGGACCAGCGAGAGCTATTAGTAAGAGAAAGGAAACGGATGCAGAAATTGGTTGATCATCAAGAGCCCATAGATTGCAACAAGATGGTGAGCGAATGTTAAAGATCATTTGTAAAAAAAATAAACTTAATCTATGGGACTTGATTAACAATAATTGTATTTTACGAGCAGCTGTAATATCTAATTCTGGATCTGAAGAGAGTTGGTTCAACCATTTTACAACCCCTTTTGCCCTGATGGAATCTTCAAAAAAGTAAGAAGACCCAGTCCCCTGGGAGAAATGGTCCTTTTCATTTGAGAAGGATGACTTTGAAAGGTTAATTATGAAGCTAAGCTCCTCTCGTGCTTCAGGACCAGATTTTACCAATGCTATGCTTAAGGCGGTCCCGGGATCATGGGCCGACTTAATCCTCCTGTTACTTGAACAGGTGATGTGGGCCAAAGAGGTACAGAACTTGTGGAAAACTGCACTGATAGTACCTATATTCAAGAAGAGCGATAGGGCAAGTCCTAAAAACTATCACCCTGTTGCCCTCTTGATCATTTGGGAAAAATCTTTATCTCGGTGATTTTGTGCCATTTGACAACTGTGCAACTGAAGCAGGCAGACTCGACCCCTGACAGTTGGGGTTCGTTAAAAGTGTGGGCACCAACCTAAACCTTTATCTGCTGAACTTGCTAAAGTGTAGAGCTATCGGGTGCAATACAAAAATGTACCTCTCGTTTGTTGATTTAGAACAACCCTTTGATAGCGTCAGCAGAGAAAGGCTATGGGAGAAATTGGAAAGTTGGAACTGTCCTTGGGTCCTACTGGGGTCAATCAAGGCCTTGTTTTCTTCTAGCTCGATGCAGGTTACACTATTCACAAAAGGACTCTTCTCAAAAATGATTAGCATGCATATTGGTTTGAAGCAGGGGTGCCCCTAGCCCCCTTCTTTATTTAATCTATACTTGTCTGACCTGTGTGTTGCCCAGGAGCTGGTAAACGCCTTTCCACCCAAAATAAATGGATGGGCCACACCGTGGATGTTTTACGCGGATGATTTAGTCATCATTGACAAACGCCCATAGACTTGCAACGTAGGCTAAACCAACTCCAGGGTTACATAAAGGGAAATGATCTGACAATTAACGTAAACCAATCCAAAATAATGACCCTGAGTTCAATAAACGGTGCAACAAAATGTGCATTTAAATGATAGGTGGCCCATGAGAGGTTAGAATGTGTAGAGTTGATTGTTTATTTGGGGGTTTGAGCCGCAGTATAAATGAGTGTGTGGCTTTTGGCTTTAAACTCTAAAGTCAAAGGTTTGGCTGCCCAAGGCTTAGCATTACACCGTAGATACATTTTCTATCTCACCATAAACAAAAGGTTAGTCCAATTCTAACGTATGGAGCAGAATCGGTCTTAAATCTATCTTGGCAAACTTGGCATCTGCTAAGGATGCTTTCTGGAGAAGGGTACTCCGCCTCCTGAACGGGCTCCCCTATGTGTCCATCATATATGAACTGGGGTTACAATCATTATATTCAATTGTTCTTTGGAAATCGCTGTCCGTGTTTCGGAATTTACAGATTTTCTTCCCTCATTTGACATTCTAAGAAACCAGGACAATGCGAAATGTGAGTGGCCCCTAGAAAATTGGAAAGTTGAATGTTTTAGCTGGTTCAAAAATCTGGAAATCTACATGGATGTGGTAACATTAACCCCTGGAGTAGCTAAAAAGAATTGTTGAACTAAGATTGGATAGATACTCGAGCAAAAAGAAATGGCTACAGATTGTCACTAAATTTTATTGATGAAGGGAGAGTGGGCAACATACTTCCGAGTATCTATCCAAGTTTTCCTGTCCTCACTACCGCGATCAATATATGCGATTGCGTCTGAATATTTTTACCAACTAGGGAAGTGTTGAGTGTAAGGAAACGGATTGATCGGATGCAGGCTGACTAGATTTTGTCTAGAGTCGTTAATGATTAGTTGATTCAAACATCTAGTTGTGGTCTGCAAGGGTTTGACATTCACAAGAACACGCTATTTAAGTGAATTTATTAATAACGCTAAATCTGTCAGCTGAAGAATGGTGGAATATGTTTCTAACGGGGAGATCTTTCCCATGATTTTTGCAGTAATTACATTTTTGGAAGAAGTTTTAACTTTGCAACACTGATACTGTTGTAATTTTATCGGCTTTTTTAGGAGATTTGAAAAATGTGGATTATGCAATGTGATATAGAAATGGATTTGAAGAAATGTATTTTTTTTTCTTTTTGAACTATGAAAGGTTTGTAATAAAGCAACCATAAATAAAAATTACCTGTTTTGGTGCTGTAGTATGATGCATTTGGACTCCTTTTTGTTTTGTTTTGGCCTGATTTAATTACTCCAATGGTTAGTTTCTTTAGTGTGATCCATGCTATGGTTTTTGTTCCCCCAGTAGAGTTCTTTTCTTCTAGTGAATTGACCGCCCACTCATCCCACTTTTTTTTTCTTTCTGGGATTGTATAATCTTAAGTGGCTCCATGGATTTGGCATCATCAGTTTTCTCTTGTTTTCTACATTGCTTCTTTAAGTATTGCTTTGTGTAAAGCGCATAATTGTGTACTTAAAGGGTTTGTGAACTGCTTTTGTGTTTTTTCTTTTGGTAGTGTCTTCCTGGCTTGTTTACTAACAGAGCCCATTTTGTATCCACCCTTTCCAATGTGTCTCCTGTATTTCTCCACTTATTATTCTTTGTAGTTTTCTTGTCTCCTCGATTTTTTATTTATTTATTTATATTTATATAGCGCGCAAGTAACCCACGGGCATTGAGGCGCTGTTACTTGCAAAAATCTTAGTTACAGGCATATAGTCATTCATAGGTACAGTATGAGTTCGACAAAGCATAGAGCTGACATTTTGGTTGGTACAGTATGTCATTACAGTACAGTTTATGCATTAGGAATATATGAGATGTATTCGACTAGTGCAGGGGTCTGCAACCTTTGACTCTCCTGATGTTTTGGACTACAACTCCCATGAGCCCTATCCAACATAGTCAATGATAATGAATCATGGGAGTTGTAGTACAAAACATCTGGAGAGCCAAAGGTTGCAGACCCCTGGACTAGTGCAACGCATCTTATGTGAATAAGATTGTTTTCAAGGTTTTGCGGAAGGTGCTGAGGGAGGACTCGCCTCTGATTGTGGGAGGTAGGGCGTTCCAGTGCGTGGGTGCGAGATATGGGAAGCTGGATCCGCCCACTCTGACTTTTTTTACTAATGGCACAGAGAGCATGTTAGTATATGGTGATCTGGTTGGCCTCGTAGAAGAGACGGGGTGGATCCTCTGGGAGAGGTAGTCGGGGCAGTGAGGTGAATGCACTTGTGGGTCAGTGTCTTGAAGATGATTCGTTCTTTTATTGGGAGCCAGTGTGCTAGCTTTCTGGCCTCCGAGATGTGTTCCCTTTTGGCAATGCCTTGGGCTGCCCGGAGAGCACTATTCTGAATGATTTGCAACCTCTCTAGGTTTCTGTTGGAGGTGCCTAGAAAGAGTACATTGCAATAGTCAAGCCTGGATCCAGTGATGGCTCTGGCTATGTTAGTGCAGTTCTCTTTGGAGAGAAAGGGCCTGACTGCGTTGATAAGTTTGGCATGGTATGCAGCTGCAGAGGCTATAGCGTTGACTTGTTTATCCATGGATAGGTTGGAGTCCAAGTAGACTCCAAGGGTTTTGACTGATTCTGAGACAGGTATTTTGATAGTCTATGGTGAAGTGGCTGAATTGGGAGTCTAGATTTTTCAGTGTGTCAGGTGAGCCTACCAAAAGGAGTTCAGTCTTGTCAGAGTTGAGGCATAGTCCATTGTCTGCCATCCAGGCTTGGATGGTGTTGTAGAGGTTGTTGAGGGTCATGGAGTCAGTGTCATAGTTACCAGTGAGGGTTAGGAGGATCTGTGTGTCGTCGGCGTAGTTAGTGTATGAAATGCCCATGGCGTCGAGGATGAGAAAAAGTGGTCGTGTGAATATGTTGTAGAGGGTGGGTGAGAGGCAGGAGCCTTGGGGCACACCGCAGAGAATGGTAGTTGGAGATGCGGATGCTGAGTCCGAGAATACTTGCATGGTTCTGCATTTGTAGGAAGGAAGTGATCCATGCTGTGGCTTCAGGGGAGAATTTGGCAGTAGAGGAGAGGTGGTGGCATAGGACGTCATGATCCACGAGGTCGAAAGCCGCGGATTGGTCAAGAAGTAAGAGAAGTGCTGGTTTGGCCATGTCTCTGGCATCGTCCATTTGGTTTTTCAGGTCAAGTAGGGCGGTTTCAGTCCCGTGTCTGGGGCGGAAGCCTGATTGGCGGAGTCCTAGGAGTTTGTTCTCCTCAATGAAGTGTTGAACCTGCAGGTAGGCTGCTTTGTCCAGTATTTTGAGGAGGAAAGGGACAGTGGTGATAGGTCTATAGTTGTTGGGGGATGTGGGGTCGAGAGTTGGCTTTTTTAAGAGAGGGCGGACCCAGGCTTCCTTGAGGGAGGCAGGGACTTTCCCAGTAGCAAAGGAGGCGTTTACAAAGGCTGTAAGGAAGGGAGCTAGCGCTTCAGAGCAGTCTTTGATAATGGTGGCTGGGCATGCATCACCTTTGCAGTTGGAGGGTTTGATGTTCCTCATTATGTTGGTGATGTCTTTTTCTAGAATGGGTTTGAATGAGAAGGGTTGGGGGGGTCCGGGGCTGGTGGTGGGGCAGGGGTGTGTGTGTTGGGTAGGGCTTGCTTAGTGGCTAGTATTTTGTTTTGGAGCAGGTTCAATTTATTTTTCATGGCTGTTTGTATAGCATCACACCAGGCCTTGTCTTTGGTGAAGTTCTGGGGGGCGGGCGTGGGTGTTTCAAGCTCCCTGAAAATGGCAAAGATTTCTTTAGTGCTGGATTGTGCTTCAGAGATTCTGGATTCAAAGGATTTGGCCTTAGCTAGGGTGATTGCTTTTTTATATCTAGTGGAGCAAGATTTAAAAGTCGTCTTGTCTTTGTCGGAGTGAGACAATTGCCACTGAGTGAGAGCGGCCTTTTTTTCAATGCGGAGTGCGAGGAGGTCCGGGGTGAACCAGGAGTTGGAGTGGCTGGTGGGTTTGGGCTTACAGGGTTTAAGGGGGGCAATGGAATTAATGGCTGCTTTGATGGCAACTTCGTAGGCTGTTGCGAGTGTTTCTGGGTCTGTGGAGAAAGGGGGTCTGAAGGCTGGGCCTTGGAGGAAAGGCAGTAGCTTTTCCTTAGTGAGTTGGCGGGAGCTTCTGGCAAGACAGGGTGGCAGTGGTTGGGGTGGGGGGGGGTGGAGCGGGTAGTGAGGATGTGATCGATCATTAAGCTATTTTTTTTAAGCTTCCAGCGTTTTTGTTTTAGATCTTTAGTTTGTCTTTTCAGTTTGTTTTCAGGTTTCTGGTCATTATTTTTTCACTTGTTTCTTAGCTGTCGTCCTTTGTCGAGGATTTTCTGAATTGCACAAAGTACTCCAGATAAGATTTTGGAGTGGGAGTATTGTACTCCCTGTTTTTTGAAGTTGGCAGTAAAATAAAGTTTAAGGGAGTAAAAATAGTAAGCCTCATGCCCAATGGGAGTATTTTATAAGCGAGTGAAACTGTAAATCAGAAATGTTTGTTTGCACTAAATATTTCTTTGCACTAGTTATTCATGCACATTAAAATATACATTTTCACCTCTTTAGATCAGGCAGTATAATAGTTTCTTTCTCTTGCGTTATGCGTACTATTAGTCCAAACATGTCCATGGAGCTAGCGGTGTGGATGAAAGCCGGGGCACAAGCTCCTATGTGTCTGATTCCTGTTTTTTGTTGGGGGGTGGGGGAGGATTTTTACTCCCTATTTTAATTTTTTGGGAATATTTACCTATTCTTAGAATTCAAATTACCTATACATCCCTTATCAGGAGGGCTGATTGCATGAATGTGGCTGCTTGTGACTTGAGTTTATTTTTTTGTACTGTGTTGGGGGTGTAGGCAACTGGTTTGATGGCTGATGTCCATCTCTTGTGTGCGTACAGTAGTTATGGAGTGTAACTCGATGTTGGCATTTCCAAGTGTCCTTAGCCTCCCCCATTTTTGCTTTATTTCTTCCGTTTTCTGTTTGGGAGTGTTAAAATGTGCCATGGTTGGTTGTACTGGGTTTGCTATATTAATAACGTCCCCATGTGGCATACAGTCACTCTCACTCCTTGCCGGTTTTTACATTTATACATGATGTGCGCGTCTATCTATCCTTAGATGGATGGTGCTGCATTTACTGGCTGTATACTGTTCTGATGCAAGTGTTGGGAGTTTAAAATACTACAATCCACATTAAGCAGCTTAGGACACTGCAGAGATGTAAAGTAGATTTTGCTGTGTGGCTGACCTTCGTTCGAGGTCCACGTTTCATCAACTGCTGCTTGCTGCCAAACATTGAACTTTCGCGTTTCTAGCACAGTGGAAGAAATAGTGCTTGTCTGCTTAGAAGTCTGTGCATATTCCTTCTTTCAGCACGGTTTTGGGGACGTTCCATTTGATCTCATCTGTGTGCACTGGGCTGTGTTTGGCTCCGATTTTTCTGTCTGAATATTGTTGCCATCGAGCTGGGTATTTTGTATGACTGTTTGGGAAACAGTTTTAACTAGTTTCATACAGACATGGCTGTTCTCTCGACGTACGTTTTTGTGGTTTGCTTGTGACAAAAATGCAAGTATAAATTAGTTCACTGCCGAAGGTAAATGAGGGTGTT
Source organism: Ambystoma mexicanum (assembly GCF_040938575.1). NCBI lineage: Eukaryota > Metazoa > Chordata > Amphibia > Caudata > Ambystomatidae > Ambystoma > Ambystoma mexicanum. The sequence goes on along the minus strand of NC_090931.1, from coordinate 904,242,958 downwards.
TTGTGTACATCTGACGTGGTTTAGTGAAATATTGTTGATCGTTTTTGCTTGGAGAAAGAAGAGGTGTGAAGGCTTAAGGTTGTTAAACTTGCAAACCTTGATGTGTATGTATGGTTCATGTTCCCAGTCATGAGTGTCTTTGTTTTGTGGTCCTGCTATGTTTTTCTTGCTTACCTTTCAATGTATCTCTGCTTTTCCTTTCTGCGCAGCTTGCTCACTTCAGACAACGAAAAACAAAAGGTGACAGCCCGCATTCGCAGAAAAAGACGTCGAAGAGGAAGGACTCGTCTATCCACTCGCATGACCTTCCAACGCAAGAGCACCCATTAGAGCTCCGGAGTGACTGTTTACTTGCAGATTCAAAAAGTATGCAGAAAAACATTCCCTGTGATCACTCTATGCTTGTAGAACTGGAGCAAGATTCAAGAATATCAAATCTGGCTTCATTTGAAAAAGAGTTCATGGACGCAGCAGTGGACGCACACTCTCGGAAGCCAACTTCCTCGGAGCTCACAGACTCGATATTTGGTGCAGGCATTCACAGTGACTCTCTAAAATTTGATAATGTTGATCTTGCAGACATGATGTATTTAAGTAATAAGGAACAGAATTTCGAGAATGTTGAGATCACGGATGGAGAGATTGACGCCAGCCTTCAGGACCAAACCACCGAGCCGATGGACCTCATTGCTGCACAAAGGGATGGAATCCTTCAGGAACAGACCATTGAGACCACGGAGCTCACTAGTGCAGAAATTGATGCCACCATCCAGAGCACATTCTCTGAAAGCACTCCCCTCGTAGATGTGCCGTTTGAAGGCAGGGTAAGCCTTCTTGATACTATTTATTTGTAAACTATACATGTATATGCCATTGGTTTTGAAACTGGTAATGGTGTAGGTAAGAGAAAACCAATTGTTAGTAAAATTGATGCATTTCACATGTAGCCAAGCTGTAAAAAGCAGATGTCAACATCTATTTCACAGCAAAATGTCATTCTAAAACGGGCTTTTATATAAAGTATAACCTTGGAATATATTTGTACATTGTTTCCTCCTACATAGTCATCTCTGCATATTGTCCTCCCGATCTTGGCTCTTAGCTTTTAGAAATCTCGTCTTTTTCTTTTTTTCTTTTCTCGACTGGTTCTTCCAATAACCTACTTTAATTTTTTGTGTTTATATTTTGATTATTTGCCAACGGGAAGGCTGAATTCTAATACTCAGCATGTGAGTTCAGTCAAGGTGCAAATTGTTTCATATAATGCTAACAACTGCCGGCTGCATATGGGTTTTAGACACTGCAGCATGATGTATGGTGAGTTTTAGCCCACACCTAAACATTTGCATCAAATGGTTTAAGCTGGGGCACTGATTGCATTTTTAAAAAAGTCCTGTTATTTGCACTATTGCACCCGTCCCCCCAACCTCCACCCACGCCCTTCCTTCATTCCTTCCTTCCTCCCTCCCCTCGTCAAGCACACGGCTCATTAAATAACATATAACTGTGAGGTTCGAGGCAGCTACAAAGTATCACCATTTCCACCTGGGTTTATTCCGTCACTTCGGTTAATTACCATATTTAGCAAAAAAGGGTAACCACATCCCTCCAATCTTAACCCTGGACTCATTAAGAATCTGCATCATCTATTCCATTTTGTATATTCCCCTGACTTTCCGTAGCCATTCCTTCTCAGTGGGGACTTTGTCTCGTTTCCAAAATTGTGCCACACAGCACCTAGCCACCACCAACATGTGGTTCATGTGACTTTTCCTGGTCTTCCCCATCATTTACATCCCACACTCCTAACAGCAGGGCCCATGGTGCTAGTCCTCCTAACATCCCCTTGATCCATGAGAGCCTCCCCACAGTAGATCTGTTATGGGTACATCCCCCCACCACATGTGATGGTAATCAGCGCCTGGGTGTCTGCATCTCCAGCATTGGGAGTCCACTCCCGGGTACATCTTAGCCAGAAGGGCGGGTGGGTGGTGCCAACGGTAATTGCCTGCATCCTATATTCAGGGGATGCAGAAGATTGTGTGACCTTTCTGCACCTGGTGAGCCATAGGTAATCCGTTATTTCCCCTGGCAAGCCCTTAGCCCATCGTTCCTTAGCCACTGGGCCTTGGAGGGGTTCAATCCTCAACAATACTTTATATAGGCTTGCTATACAGCCCTTTGTGTGTCTGTTCTGTATAAGTGCTGATTCAAAAGACGTGAGATCTCTAAGCAAGTTTTCCCCATCGTGAGTCTTTGAGGGGCCCCTTCAACTGCAAATAGCGGGGAGAATTGGCAAATTTGCAAACAGTCTTCCAATGTCTCCATAGATCGTAACTCCCCCTTATCCCACATCTGTCCTGCTCTGCTAAGGCCCGCCTCATACCATTTTTGGAACTACAGGGGGTTACGCTATCAGGTTTCTCAACGGGTTGCGGGGGGCCCAGATGCAGCTCATTGGGGAGGGCCATGTCGTGATCCACCTCATGCTGTTTCCTTCTTTCTCCAGCATGGGGTCTGGCATGGATTCACATGCTCATGAATATTCCCCGTCGTCAGGCTGGGAATCCTCGGTAAAGAAAAAACCAGTATCGGTTTCGTTTCTGATCTGTCTTTCGTAGTAGTAACCAATCACTGATCTCTGCGTCATACTGACCACAGCCAATGACTGCCCTCTACCTAAGCCCCGCCTCTGGCAGCCATCTTTTACCGCACGTTCAAGTGTTGGGATCCTCGTGCTATTGCTCTCGAGCGTTAGTGCTATTTTTCACGTTTTTTCTGAAAAACTTCGATTTTTCGGTCAAAAAGAGCCTCAAGCTCCACCGTTTCTTCATCCGATCAACGGGGACCCGTGTCGGATTCGTCTATGCCCCTCAAGGGTGAAGATTTCGTCGAGCCACGCTTTTGGAGGACTCCAGAAGTTTCTCAGGCCCATCTCGGACATGGCCCAGGAGAAGGGAAGCTCCACGCCCGGAAACCTGTTCAGGGTCTGCCCTGGATGCCAGCTTCAGAATGTCTTTAAGGAGGAGGAACACTCCTTTTGTCTTTACTGCCTACATGAGGACAAGACGCACGTGGAGAAGGACTGTGCGTTTTGCAGCAATATGTCGGAGCGGACCATGAAGGACCGCCATCAACGTCTCGCCAACTGGGTGGAAGGGAAGAGCCCGTCAGGCAAGAAGAAGAAATCCGAGCGGTCTTCTAAGACCTTTGAGGACGCCCCGGCGATGGGGGTCCAACACACGGCCAAGCACCGCGAGTCCGCTGGCACCGGGAGCGCCGAACGGTCGGGCTCTACGGGCGCCAGGCAGGGCGCATCCTCCCCGGCACCATCAACCATGAGCCAACGCTTTGGTTCCGGTAAGAAGAAGGCCGAGCACCCGGCGAAGCTCCTGGAGAGGCCCCGGTCGAGCAAGAAGGCCCCATCGGAGGGAGAGCGAGGCAGTGACCCTCCCCCCAAGGAGAAGGCGGTGAGCGCACCTAAGGTGGTGAAAGCCTTAATCCATCCGGCCAAGGCCTCTATCGAGACAGTCGCGGCGGCCCTGGCTCAGCCTGTGGAGGCTACACCAGTGGTGGCGACCTCGGGGCTCAGAGTCTCCCTGCCACCGCGGAGGGAGTCCTCTTTTATGCCCATCGACAGGACCCCTGTGAAACCTCCGACGGAGAAGAAAAAGGGGGGGCAGGAGGTCGTCGTGGATTCGGCCTCAACCTCTGAGGAGGAGCAGATCAAAGTCTTAAGCCACAGCGTTGGCGTGGAAGAAGACCTGCCCGTCGGGAGGGATCCCGACGTAGGAGACGACGATAACGTCGAGGGTGCCGACAGGGCCCCTGACTGCCCGTCGGACTCCCCTCAACCAGCGCCGCAAGACAACTCGGCGGCCATTTTGTTGGCTATACAGTCCTTATGCTCGGAGATAAGGACGAGACTGCCGTTACCACCAGCGGAGGAACCGCTCCCGACAGGGGACCTGGAGCCAAGCCCTTCTGGGAGCCCTCCCACTAAGAGAAGAAGGATTCATCCTCCACCTCCTTTTCAGCCATCGCGCCCTGTTCAGCCCTCCTCCCCGTCCACGACTCGTGGGGATGATACGGGGACTGACGAGGCTGCGTCTGGTACGGACAACGAGGTTTACGACGAGGATCTGCCGTCGTCACCTCCCACCCGGGCTTCCCCGCCCGACAAGATTGGATCATTTCACTCCATGATTGCCAGGGCATCCGAGCTCTTCCAGCTCTGCCCGGAAGAGAAGGAAGGTTTCCTTTATCAACGGCGCGAGGCCAAGAGGAAGACGGTCCTCTCCGTACCTCTACTGGACGATATTTGGGATGAGGGCCTCGCCCTCCTCAAGAACCCATCCACGACGCCGGCTAGAAGGGATCGGTACGAGAAGAAATACCGGGTACCGGACGCGGCCCCCTTGTGCCTCTGGGCACAGCCGTCCCCGGACTCCGTCGTCTCTGCGGCGGCCAGGAAGAAAGCAGGAGGGGGGCGCGGCCTCCACGTCGACTTCCCTGCCAGACGGCGAGGGAAAGAAATTGGATACGATGGGACGCAGGGTCATCTCGTCTGCAGCGACGACGATTAAGGCGGCCAACGCCTTGGCTATCGTAGCCCGCTACGACAGGGAGCTGTGGTACAAACTGGCCCCCCTGCTGGACTTCCTACCGGACGACAAGAGGGCGGATGCCCTAGAGATCTTGCAGGAAGGAGAGGTGGCGTCGGACCACGCCATTACGATTGCGACGGACATCGCTGACACTGGATTTCGCCAGTTGGGCAACGGCGTGTGCCTTAGGCGGCGTGGATGGCTCAAGGCTACTGACTTCCGTCAAGACGTGCAGACCAGAGTCTTGGACATGCCGTTCGATGGAAACAACCTGTTTGGGAAAACAGTGGACGATTCCCTTCAAGCCATCAAGGCAGACACGGAGACGGCCCGGGCTCTTGGGGTTCTCCAGCAACGGCGGCCGCCCTTTCGGAGCGGCGGAGGCAAACGGGGTGCCTCCAAAGGTTCCGGCGGTGGATTTTCCACCTACCGTCAAGCGGCCTGTTCGTCGTCGCAGGAAGCTTACAGGGGACGAGGCAGGTCAGGCGGACCCCGCCGTCGTCGCCAAGGAGGTCAAGGTGGCAAAGCCTCGTCGAAGCAGGACTGAACCGGCCGTGGGGTCGGGCCCCCACCGAAGCACCCCGGTGGGAGGCCGGCTGGCGAGCTTCGTCAGCGTGTGGGAGTCCATCTCCACTGACCGTTGGGTGCTGGACGCCCTAGCCCAGGGTCACGCGCTCGAGTTTCAAGAAAGGTGCCCGCGCCTCCCCCCTGTGGCCAGGAAAGCACATCACGTCCCTCAACTTCTCTTGGAGGTAAAGGCGATGCTCAGGAAGGGCGCCATCTAGCTCGTCCCAAAGAGGCTTCGGGGCTCCGGAGTTTACTCAAGATACTTTCTCGTGAAGAAGAAGACGGGAGGATGGCGTCCCATCCTGGACCTACGACGACTGAACAAATTCATCAAGGCACAGAAGTTCCGGATGGTCACCCTCCAACACGTCCTGGGTCAGCTGGAGGAGGGCGATTTTTTGTCGTCGTTGGTTTTTGGAGGATGCCTACTTCCATATTCCCATCCTAAAGGGACACCGAAAGTTTCTCAGGTTCGTGGTCCAAGGGCGTCACTATCAGTTCAGAGCCCTTCCCTTCGGACTAAGGTCGGCACCCAGGGTGTTCACCAAGTGCCTTGCACCGGTGGCGCCGCAGCTGCGCCGAGAGGGGATCCACGTCTACCCCTACCTGGACGACTGGCTCATCTGAGCCAAGACGAAGGAGCTCGCCGTGGAGCACACGGCAAGGACCGTCCAACTTCTCACGGACCTGGGATTCTCCATAAACTACGCCAAGTCCCACCTGGTGCCTGCGCAAGACGCACTGTTTCTGGGAGCGAAGCTCGACCGTGTCGCTTCTGGTCTCCGTCGGAGGAAAGGACGAGGGCCATTTTGGGCAAGGTGCAGCAGATGCTGGTTGCGGACGCTGCCAGAGTGAGGTCCATCAAGTCCCTCCTCGGAATGATGTCTTCTTGCATTTATCTCATCACCCTGTGCAGGCTCCGGATGCGCCCGTTGCAGGAGTTCCTGGACGCGCGCTGGATCCAGACGACGGGCAGCTTCGAGGAGAGGATCACACTCGACGAGAGTTTCCGACGAGCGATCCGGTGGTGGGGCACCCGTGATCATCTGACGGCGGGCATGGACTCCCAGACCCCCGGCCACCAGGAGACAGTGACCACGGATGCCTCCCTGGAAGGGTGGGGAGCGCACACTGAAAATCTTCACGCGAGAGGCCTTTGGCTCCCAACGGAGAAGTCCCTCCATATCAACGTCCTGGAGCTCCGTGCAGTGTTTTGGGCCCTCAGGTCCTTCCTTCCGTCCCTCAAGGGCAAGGTGGTGAGGATCTTCACCGACAACACCACCACCATGTTCTACATCAGGAAACAGGGCGGAACCAGGTCCCCAGCCCTGTCCAGGGAGGCGCAGGATCTGTGGCATTGGGCTGTCGCCCAAAGGATGTTTCTGGCGCCGTTTCATCTGGCAGGGATAAAAAAACACCATTGCCGACTCACTCAGCAGGGAGCTGCGCTCATGCCACGAGTGGGAACTACGACAGGATCTAATGGACCGCCTCTTCCGACGGTGGGGCACACCCCATATCAATCTGTTCGCGACGGCGACGAACTCCAAGTGCCGGAGGTTCGCCAGCAGGTTTCCCCAGCCGAGGAGCATGGGCGATGCTTTCTCGTTCCCCTGGGAGGGCCTGTTTCTATACGCTTTCCCTCCATTGCCATTGCTGATCCGGCTCATCAACCAGCTCAAGAGGTCACGGTGCAGGATGATCCTCGTCGCACCAGCGTGGCCGAGGCAGATATGGTTCCCGGACCTTCTGGACTTGTCAGCGTCCCCGTCAATCAAGCTGCCAGTGGACGCGGATCTTCTCTCCAGGGAAGGAGGCGCCATCCTCCATCACGACCTGAAGTCGCTGAACTTGCAGGCCTGGCTCCTGCAGCGTTAGAGTTTGGAGGATACGACATACCGGCCGACTGCAGAGAGGTTCTTGCAAAGGCCAGGGCGTCCTCAACTCTTAAATGCTACGGACACAAATGGAAGAGGTTCTCTGTCTGGTGCCACGCACAGAAGATTAACCCTCTGCGGATTACGGCTCCCCAAGTACTGCCGTACCTACTGACGCTGGCCAAAGCTGGACTGGCACACGCGTCCATCAAGATTCATCTTGCTGCGATCTCCCGATACACCAGAACCATGGGGCGGACATCTTTGTGATCTCATCGTCTGGAGAAAGAGTTCATGAAGGGACTCTTTGTGAACTTTGGACCTGTCAATCAGGAGAAGGCTCTCTCTCTCTCGAGGGCTTCCATTTCCAGATGGCTCTCCGGCTGTATCATGTACTGTCATCGGTTGGCAAACCGACCGCTGCCTGGCCGTCCGAGAACCCATTCCACCAGAGCGATCGCAGCTACCACGGCGTTCCTATCTGGTGTACCTTTGCTGGACATCTGCAGGGCTGCTATGTGGAGGTCGACGCACACCTTCACGAAATTCTACTGCGTCAATCGGGATTCCAGGGAGGAGTCCAGGGTCGGCCAAGCAGTGCTGCGCAACCTGTTCGCCTAAGGTGAGCCTGGTGAGGAGGTAAGATTTGCTTAATGTTGAGTTTGATGTAATGCTTAATGTTGAGCCTTTGCCACCTCCCGTGGTTGTGCATGTGTGTACTGCTATGTATTCTTTATTCATGAGCATGTGAATCCATGCCAGACCCCATGCTGGAGAAGGAACAAGTTACTTACCTGTAACTGTTGTTCTCCAGCATGGGTCTGGCATGGATTCACATGCGAACCCTCCCGCCTACCCCTCTGCGGCTCTTCACTTGGTCATACTGCCACTTCACGTCCTACCAAATCTGAAGATGGCTGCCAGAGGCGGGGCTTAGGTAGAGGGCAGTCATTGGCTGTGGTCAGTATTACGCAGAGATCAGTGATTGGTTACTGCTACGAAAGACAGATCAGAAACGAAACTGATACTGGTTTTTTTTTTACCGAGGATTCCCAGCCTGACGACGGGGAATATTCATGAGCATGTGAATCCATGCCAGACCAATGCTGGAGAACAACAGTTGCAGGTAAGTAAGTCGAAATCATCCACAACACTGCTAAGATGCGATGCTGCAGGCTCCTACGTTGGATCTCTCTTTGGGGTACCCATAGCCATTCCCCCAGGGAGACCGGGTTGAGGATAGAATTATCCGTGGCCACCCATTGCTTCTCAGACTTCAGCTCTAGATGGTCTGAGTATACGTAACTGGGCCACTGTATAATAATCTTCTAGGTCTGGGAGTCCAACCCCCCCTCTTCCTTCGTAAGTGTGAGTACTCTGAACGCTTTTCTGGGTCTCTTCCCTGCTCGCAGAAATTTCAGGAGTCTTCATTTCACCGTCTCTAAGAAGAGTGCTGGGAGCATCTGGAACAAAAATAAAAATTTGGGGGAAGACTTTCCTCTTTAAACAGTTGAGTCAGGCAATCAAGTATAGGTTAAGCCTGGACCAGCGATCTAGGTCTGTCTTGATTTTTTCCCAAAAGGGGGGGGTGGGAAATGTTTTTGCTGAACAGGCTACTGAGGTCCCTCTGGATCGCCACCCCTAGGTAACGGAACCCGTCCCCCCTAACATTGAAACCCAGCCCCTTCATGTAAACTCTGTTCTGGTCCCTCCCTGCTGAGATTCACCTTAAACCCAGATAGTTGTCCATACACTTCCAAACTTTTCGGAAGGGATCCTCTGGGTTTGGTGATGTTTAAGAGGGCATCATCTGCTAAAGGGCTGAGTTTGTATTCCACCTCTCCTACCCGGACCCCTCGGATGTGGCTATGCGTCCTAATACGCCCATGGTTCCATTACCAGAGCATATAGGAGAGGCGACGGCGGCGTTCCCCTTCCTAGCCCAAAAGTCTGACTCCTCCCCATTCACCACCACCCTCGCCTGGGGTCTAGAGTACAGGGCCGATATCCAGCTTGCCCACCTCTCTCCGATTCCCACCACTGCCAAGACCCCCAGCAAGAACGACCAGCTCACCCAATCAAGCCTTTTCGGCATTGAGCGACAATATCAGCGCTCCTTGTTCTCTGGCCTCTGGCGAATGAAGCATGTGGAGGGTTTTACAGCGGTTGTACGCCCTTTGCTTGTTCCTAATGAAGCCTGTCTGATCGGGTGGATCAGCCTCAGGAGATCTCTCCAAACGTGTTGCCAGTGCCTGTGTGAAGAGCTTGGCATCGACATTAAGGAGCGATATGGGTCTGTACGCCTGACAATAGGTGGGGTCTTTCCTTGGTTTTGGTATCACTATTTTCTTTGCTTCCCGAAAGGAGAGGGGGTCCTCACCACTGTCACGAATGGCGTTCAACACCTTTGCCAGGGATCCAGCCAGCAATTATTGAAATTGTTTATAAAATTCTGCAGTGTAGCCATCTTATCTCCGGGGGCTTTCCTGGCCTTCAGTTTCCCTATGGCTGTTACTACCTCCTCTGCCGTGACTTTGGCTTCCAGGACCGCTGTTGCATCTGTGGAGAGCTTCGGGATGGCCAGCCTTCCAGATATGCTTTGGCCACATTGTGCCCTGGTTCTGGGGGCTTTCTATACAGTGCCTCATAGTACTGTGCAAAGCATCCGGGGATCCCTTCCTGCGGCCCACCAGTTCCCCCTCCCTGTCTCTAATCTTAACCACCTGGCTGTCCTCTCTGCACCCCCGGACCCCATTAGCCAGCAGCGACCCCAGCTGGTCACCCTTCTCGTAGTATTGTTGTTTAGTGTATCTCATTATCCCTGATTTCACGCAGCAGGGCTGTCTTGTCTCTGGTCTACCCGCTCAGACGTGCCCTAAGCCCCTGTATATATGCCTGTAGTCGACTCAATAAGCCCCCTTTCCCGCGCCCTTTCTGCTCTCAGACTCGGCTTTGATGGCTTCCCACACCAGGTTGGGGTGGACGTCCCCTGTGTCCTTCCCCGTAAACTCTGAAAACCGGGTCCCTAAGCAGGGCGTCATTGCAGCGCCACCCTGGTGTTACCCTTCCCTTGGTATCGAACTTCCAGGACGTCATGACCATCTCGTGGTCCGACCACGTGACTGTCTCCACCTTGAGGGAGGCAATGTCAGTTGCCTGTTCCTTCAGGATCAGCAAGAGGTCGATCCTTGTGAAGGTCGAGTGGGGGTGGGGTGAGAAGAAAGTATAGCCCCGTGCTTGAGGATGAGAGGTCCTCCAAACGTCTGTCCTGAAGTGGTCCTCCAGAAAGCTGGCAAAATCCCTATTCGCTTCCCCATTTGCTTGTCTGCTCCCCCTCTCGCTGACTACCAGTCCAACCTTGGGTCATCCACCAGGTTGAAATGCCGCCCGCCCTCTACCAGCATGTGTCCCTCGCCCACTCCTCCAATGCCACAAAGACCTTTCTCAAGAAGGGGAATTGGCCCGCGTTCGGTGCGTATACCGTGGCCAGGGTAAACATAACCCCGTCCACCTGTACCAAATCCCCTCTTGACCTGGAGCCCCTCCATCTGGAAGGATCTTGCCAGCACAATTCCTACCCCTTCCGTTTTATGGTCTTTGTTGGAGGCCCAGAACATCTGCCCCACCACCCCTTTCCGCAATGGCTGTTCCATCTCCTGCTTAAAGTGTTTCCTGTAGGAACAAAATGGATAACTGGAGATTCCGGAACATATCGTATGTCAACGACCCTTTGTTTGGTGAGTTGATTCCCTTAGGATTAAGGGTTGCCACCTTTAGCTCAACCATATCGGTTTCTGGTGTGTTTTTCTTACACCTGGACCCTCTGCCCCATCCAGGGTCCCCACTGCCCCTCCCCTGTGTGTGCTGGATCCCCTCCCTCCCTATGTCCCCCCTCCCTAGCCCACAAAGAAAAACCCAAAAGAAAAGCATAAACATTCCAGGCTAATAGCCCAACCAAGTAGAGACACCTGGATATCTCCAGGTCACCAAGGTATGTGGAGGCTAGTGGTAGGCTTTGTCACCTCTACCCCGATGAGCATATAAGCATGCAGGGGAGCACAGTTTTGTACATGGTAGTATTATCTTGTCGATGTGTCTGTTCATTTAGGGGGGCGGTGATTGCTGCACCCTTTATTTTCTGGACCGTCTCGAGCCCCCCTCTTTCCTGCGTTCCATGGGCTGGGTGAATGCACTCTTAAAGCGTTCCCTTAACTGGCGTTGGTTCTCCCTTTCTGGCTGTATGTCTTTGCTCTGCAGTTCCTTAAAGAGGTTGTCTACCTCCTCTCCCTGGTGTAAAACATAGTCTTCCCCCTTAAGCTCGAATGCCAGGGCACAAGGGAAGCACCAACGATATCTCACCCCCTTTTCCTGGAGCCATTTTGTTAAGGGCCTGTATTTACGCCGTTGGTCCAGGTTGTACACCAATAGGTCCTGATAAATTGCTACCTGGGCTCCTTCCCATACTATATGCCCGTCTCCCGTGCCTTATGGAGGATTTGATCTTTGTCACGATAGTAGTGGCATTTAGCCATCAATGGGCATGGTTCTGCCCCGGACCCTGTGCCCCAGGGGAAACTGTCGAATTTGATTTCCCTCTCCTCGGAGGCCCCTAATAGCTTGTGCAGTAGACGTAGCAGGGACTTTTCCAGATGTGTGTGGTTCCGTGTCCTTGCCAGGGAACCCCCAAATGTGCAGATTGTTCCTCCGTTCCCTATTTTCCATATCATACACCTTGTGCCGGATCTCTCTGTCCCTGCGCTGAAGTTCTTTGAGCCTCATCCCTACATCCCGTCCAGTATATCCGCCGCCCGCTGCGTGTGCTCAAGTGCTTCAACCCAGTCCTCCACCTTTGTGGCCCCCAAGCCTTGGACCTCAGCCCTGAAAGCACACAACTCCGTAAGTACAGCATGGATTCCTGATGTAGGCCCCCCAAAGCCCCTAATTCTTGTCCAGCTTCCCTCGCCATCTTACTTTCTACAGTGGGACCCCTTAGTGTAGCTTTGCTTACCTCCACCTCCAGCCTGATGGGTGAGTGGCCACACACTCCCCCACACACTCCCCTGGGCAGTGAGTCCACTCGGACAGTGTTCCTCCTGGGGCTCTACCTCCTCTCCCACATCTCTGCCTCTATCCGGGCCCACACCATTGTTGCTGCAAGGCTGTCTGCCCAGGAGCCTGCACCTCTCACTCCAGCAGCCTCCACTGAGGTCCTTCCTGGGCCAGGGGTCTCTGCCACCCTCGGTTCCTGTTGGGCCCCTGCCAGTCACTCTTGTCCTCCGCAGGGTTATGCGATGGGGGAAGGGGGGTGCACCTTCCCCGCTTGTCCTTTCTCCCGCTACAATTTTTCTGCAAGCTAGAGGTACCGGTACTCCTTGTTCGCTTTCTCTGCCTGGTGTAGGTGGGGCTGCACCGCTCCCTGCACGCTGGTCCACCTCACTGTGTGCCTGCCAGCCACTGGCGCCTCTCCCCTTGTCGGGGGCGTGCCTGGAGCAGGCCTGCAGATCTCTCCACTTGATTGCCAACGTGTCTGAGGTGGCCTCACCACAGCAGCCTGGGATGCACCCCGTCCCTCAGCGGTCCTGCTTCAATCACTGCCTTGGAGTTGGGGGCATGACACCCCAGGTCTCCAGACATCTTCCAGGTGTCACCCTTTTGCTCATCGAGGCATCAATTAAACTTCTTTTCCAGGCTGAACGTGGAGCTCTCCTCTCACACGACCATCCACGCTCCCTGGTGGTCCATGGTGCTTTTTAAAGGCTCTAGTCATTTACTACAGTATTAACAAAACTGTCTTGGTGTAGCCCTTTGTTGAAAAGTCATTATTGAAATGACTCTGTATTAACACCCAGGTTTTGTGCATTGTGATCCTAGCATTAGATGTTGGCGGCATAGGTTAACTGTATGGCATACTGGTGGTTTATCCCTGTACTGTCATTCATGTGGTCCTATTTGGCCAGATCTAACTTTTGCCTTCCCTATAGTGTAATTTTTCAGGGACACAAAACAATTCTGTTTTTTTTCTCAATTTTAAAACCTCTTTAATTTCTTTCGTGCTTGGTTTTATTTATTTTTTATAATTTCTTTTGGTAGTGTCTCATAAGTCTATTTTTTTTTTCTTGCAACGTAGTATTTATTGAACTTACAACATGGGGAACAATTGCAATGATTAAGGTCTTTTCAATGACATTTGTTCCCAATACTTCCCTCCCCTCTGCCCCCTCCCCCCTCCACTGTAAAGCAATTTTTACAACACAGGGTTACAACAATTGTTTCTAGTTGATTACATTCATTGTGGCATTAAGGCAAGGATTCTATACCCCCCAGGTCTAGATACATTTAGGCTCTTTTGACTTCCCACACTCTAATTCCCCACTCTAAAACACATAATATAATGTCTGTAATCCCCACTCTATTGGTCCAGAGTGCCCCTGCAGAGGGTCTCGCTATCACTTTATGGTCTGTTATCACCCCATTTGAGTGTGAGCATTAACCCAATCCATATGAAAGGATTCCAGTTTGTCGTTTACTATTGCTGTGAGTTTTTCCAATATGTATATGTCCCAAAGTTTAGTCAACCAATCCCCTTTTGAGGGGGATGGGGAGTGGTACAATGCCATCCTTGCGCTATTGCATCCCGAGCTGCCCATGGAATCGCCTCGCATATTCTTGGAAGCTGCCTTTCCTCCCTATTGCTTTCAGGGACCCCCACTAGCATTTGTAATGGATCCAGGGATAGGGCTATTCCCACCACATCTTTCATCCAGCTGAGGACTTCGGTCCAGTACACCTGGTTTTTGGGGCAGGACCACCACATATGGTATGAGGTACCTATTATTCCACATTCCCTGGGAAAGAGGTGGGACATCCAGGTGAACATTTTAGACAATTTCTGGGGGGCTAGGTGCCAGCTGTGTAGCATTTTAAAGTTATGTTCCATTGTCGCCGTAAATGGGTTCCTGTGAAACATGATCTGGTATACCCGGTCCCAAGTCTCCTCAGGAATTTCCCTTCTGGTGACTGTCTCCCAGATTTGCTTGAACTTTTGCCTCCCTTCCAGGTTTGCTGTAACCATGACGCTATACATTTTGGACACAATCCCTTTGCTGATGGTGGCCTCGCTAATAACTCGTTCAAAGGTTAATTAGTGGGAGGGATTTGGAAGGACCCTGGGGGCCGTACAAATATCCTTCAACCGTAGATAGTTGAACACCGTAACCCTCCTCTCACAGCACCTCCCTCACCATATCAATGTCCTTGAACCGTTCCTTTTGGAAGATTTGTCCCGCTCTCTTCAGGCCGTTGTCCGACCATAATTGTGCATTTTTAAATCCCCTTTTACCTAAATCTCTGGGCAGGTCCCCATAATGAGCTCAGTGGAGATGGCCAGGTGAAAAGGTCACTGGATTTTCCCCGAGTCGTGCTGGCACTTTGATTGGGGCCACAGCTGGTCTCTAACTTTCCCTAGGGGGGGGGGTACATATCCTCCAAGTAGGACCAGAATGTGCCTATGTCCTCTCTCATATGCTCTATTAATACACGCAATTGGGCAGCTTTGTAGTACAGGAAGAAAACTGGTAGGGCGAATCCTCCAAATTCTTTGTGGAGGGTCAGGGTAGTTCTTTTGATTCTGTGTCTCTTCCCTTGCCATATAAATCTGGATATCATGGAGTTAAGTCTCCCAAAAAAGGTATCGGGCGGAGTGCAGGCATTGCTGTAAATAAAATGGGCACGTTTTGAGGTCATCCTGCTGTACCATGAGAGGGTCAAGAGGGTCAAGTCTGGCTAAGGCGGGCGCAAAGTTAACCTCAGTCAGGCGGGTCAAGTCTCAGGGGAGCCATATCCATAAAAGGTAATTTCTTTGTTTTCAAGCCTCATCCCTCCGTGATCCATGGTCTATCACCTGGGTGAGCTCTAGCTGTAGCGGCATTACACTAGATTTTGAGTTGTTAATTCTTAGGCCCTAAAGGGTCCCAATGGTGTTATTTTGGTCAAGTAGACATGGGAGGGAGTGCTGTACTTCAGATATGTAAAACAGGATGTCGTCTGCAAACAGTGATATTTAGAACTCGACTGCCCCACACCTTCTCCCTCTGAAGTCTGAGTTGTTCCGAATCGCTATTGCCAGGGGTTCCATGATGAGGGTGTATTGGAGCAGGGAGAAGGGTCATCCCTGCCTAGTACACCTGGTTAGATGAAGGATTTGTGATATTGTGCCATTGACCAGAACTTTGGCAGTCGGATCCCTGTATAGAGCCGTGATCCATCTACGAAAGTTGGGGCCGAACCCCATTTTCCCCAGTACCTTCCTCACTCAACCCTATCAAAAGCTTTTTCAGAGTCGATGGAGACCAGATAGCTCGTCAGAGTCTGATCTTGGGCCAGGTGTATTAAGTTGATTTGTTTTCCAGATATTGTCTGCGCCCTGACGTCCCCTGATAAATACAACCTGGTCTGCATGGACTAATGAAGGCATAGGTGTTTCCAGTCTGATACGTAAGGTCTTTGCGACGATTTTAGCATCCGTGTTCAACAGGGAGATTGGTTTGTATGACTGGCATTGCCGGGTCCCTGCCCTCTTTTGGAATTACTGCTCTATCAAGGCCCCAAGTAGGGAGTCTGGAAGGACCCCTTTTTACAGCGCCTGATTAGTCTAGCCGGGAACGGTGCTAGGATGGAGCGGTATATTTTGAAGAAACTGATTTGTGGGTCTTCAGATACCCTTTCTTGCTTGGCGGATAGGCCTGACTCTTAGCCTTTCTCTGCGCCTGCAGTTTCCAGGCTAGGATTTTATCCACATGTTCCCTCTTCTCCATGTATTCTTGCTTTAGAAAGGCATGCTTTCTCTGTCTGATATAGGAGTAGGTCCCTCAACTGGGTTCTGTATTTTTGCACTTTCGCCAGTTTATGTAGGGTCATTTTGGTTTTTAGCATCCCCTTTTTAGTTTTAGTGCATCTATCCCACTCCTCAGGTCCAGTTACTCTTTCTCTCTTTCCCTTTTCTTTCTGGCTCCAAGTCAGATTAATTCCCCTCGTGGCCTTAAATGCCTCCCAGACTGTTGTTAAACTTATCATCCCCATTATTGTTGAACTGGAAGAATTCCCTGATCACTTCCAACAAGTCCTGTGCCACCTCTCTATCCTTCAGCAGGAGATAATTTTATACATCCACCTCCCCTTTCTCTGCTCTGACCACTTGCCCAGTTTCACATTGACCAAATCATGGTCCGACCAGGGAACCTGTTCTGTGGTTGCATTTGACACTCTGTGCATCAGGACAGAGCCTAATAAAACATAATGTATCTTTGAGTAGGTATTATGGACTTTTGAGTGGAAGGTGTAAGTTTCAGGTTTTCCCTCCCAGCCCATTGCATCTACAACACCCAGTTTATTTATTTGGCCAAAGTGTCGAGCTATTTTTCCAATGTGTGTTGGATCCCCTTGATGGTGTTGCTCCCTTCCTATCAGTTGCCGGGTCCAGGACCATGTTGAAGTCTCCCCAATGAGTAGATGCCCCTCTACAAAGGTTTGGATCTTTCCTTTCACTTTATCCCAGAACTGGGCCTGTCCCTCTTTTGGGCAGTAGATTGAAGCTAAGGATACTTTACGCCCTTTATCAGTTCCTTTAACAGTATGTAGCGTCCCTCTGGGTCTCTGAGGGTATAGAGCTCTGTAAAGCCCACCTTGTTAGCAATAACCACTGCTACCCCTCTCCTTTAGGATTCCCCTGAGGCTTGGTATATTTTATGAATAGATCTTGCTTTCATGGCTGCCCCCCCCCCCTTTCCAACGGGTCTCTTGCAAGAACATAACATCATGGCGGAGCTGACTGCGGATACGACTGCAGTCTGTGGCAGTCTGTGGCAGCGTCGGCCAAGGTGGCGGAGAGACTCTAAAACTGGAGCAGATAAAACTTCTGGACCACATTTAAGAAGTGGCAATTTACGGCGACCCCACGCTGGTGAAATGAACACTTGAGACAAGAGCAAGGAGGGCGGACTCTCTGATTGCAGGTAGGGAAAGTCACCTAAACTCACACACAGCACTCACAGTTGGGGAAAGCAGTATCTAGTCCATTGGAATACCCACAAACTGGAGACACAAATGGCAGCCTGTCTCCACTAAGTAAGACAGATGACATACTAGAAAACGCACTTGTGCCTATGCCATTCACCCCCATTAAGACTCTACATCTCCCCCTGAGGGTGAGTTAAAAACACAAGAAGACGTGCCACCTGAAATAATAAAGAACTGTGGTCCCGGCCTCCGACCTCATTGATAGGTTAGCCAGTTAGGATAAACACAAACCTATCCCTGTCAGCGATGCACCACAAGATGGACTTTTTACAATAAATCCCTCCATACCGCCCCAGCAACATCCTGACATCAATGAACCATCGAAATCTCTGTTTAATGCGGAGCAACAACAACCTGCAGCCCATGTTCCCAAGGCTCTCTTACCGTGTGCCCCCGGAGGGGAGTTCCGGGAGGATGAGCCGGGGACAGAGGCTTCTGCGGCGAGGAATCGAAGAGCAGCAGAGCAGGTGGTGGAGGACTGCAGCGCGGACGAGCACATGCCCCGCCTACCCGACGGGGCTGTGAGTGACTCGCGCCCGAAGATTGCTGCAGGGGGCTGGAATCAGCCGAATGGGGACCTGGAGTCCGTGGGGGACACCGCGGCCGGACCGTCAAGTGGTCACTGCGATGGTGCACAAAGCGTGGGACCAGGGTTGCCCTCGCTTGCTGTCGGGGGCAGAGTTGGAGCCGCAGACGCCACCCGTCCCTTTCGCGGAACCAGGAAGCGGGAGGAGGTGGGCGGGAGCCGGTGGGAGTGTCGGTCAGTGGTTGCCGGCTGCAGGAGACGCTGGAGATGGCGTCTGAAAAACAAGTCCCAGATCAATTAAAAACAAACAAGGAAACCAACTACAGGAAACGTCCACAAAGTCAGATTAATGCTGGCTTAATGAGTCAAAAGTCAAGAAGAGTTCGGAGAGCACAAGTGCATCGCAATGTGCCTACAAATATTCCTACAAAGAGACTTATAGCTACAAAGAATACACCACATGTCATACTGTCTAAATTGTTCACACGCAAACCCAAGCAGCATCAGAACAGAATTAACAGATTTAGAAATCCTGGAAGCTGTACTAGAATGTCATCCGTTGTACAAAAGTCGCAGGCTTGAAGTCAAAGCTAACGGGCCACCAAAGCCACTAGACCACTTATCGGGGAGGACCAGGTTTCATTGACTGATAAAAAAGATGGGCAATTAAAAGGATCTATAATATGTGACCCTGTGAACCAAGAAATGCCCAGGCACGTGCATTAGGATTATTCTCCCCTTTGGACCACAGGAAAAGAGCACCACCAGAAGACAACGCAATATTAGATCATGTCGCATAAAGTTCTGCCGAAGACTCTATACTACCAACACAGGAAACTCCGGTCCTTCCAACAGTAATACAGATCCAAGACAGCCCGACATCACCACAAACTCCACAGGCTCGACCGCAGCAGGATGATTCTTTCATTTCTGCGAGCTTCAATACTAAAGATCAACTTGCACATTTGCAAAATAAACGAGCTAATTTAATAGATGGCCTGGAAGAGCCGCCAGCTAAAGACTGAAATGTGAACTGGGAAGACCCAAGGTTAAGGAAAAGAAATGCTGACCGACTGTGAAAGAACCTACCAAGCTTCGACATGCACTCAAAACAAGAACAGGGATAGTTTGACGAACAAAGAGGTTCTAAAGCCAACAGAAAAGACATCAACATGAACAGAAGACTGTCTTTGGACCTAACAACCAAGAGGAATCCGCGAAGATAGCAGTCAAGTCGACAACTAAAATCAAAGCTCAGATTACACCTACACCTAAAGATACTCCAACAAAAAAGCCTGACATCTTCTCGATTATGTCTGTCATTACTATCGCACTGACCCCATTCACAACACTATATGAATCGATACACAAGACTTTGAAGGACCATACATCTATTCAGGCTATGATCCATACAAAACTAATATACTTAGGTTACGTCACAGCAATGGATGAGAGATCCAAAAATTACAAGAACAACCGACATCAATCCAATAACGACCAGCAGCTCCCGAAACATCAAAGTACAGATGTTGGAACAAATACGTCTGCAGGGAAATGACGAATTGATTTGGGATCCGCCAGCTCAACGTCTGATCAAACAAACTGATTCTTATCAAATCCACCAGGCCACCATGAATATAGTAAGAGGAAATGACAAAAATACAAATGCCAGTAACGAATCGGCAGGAAGCTTGAAAGTGGTGGTATTGGTCGTTGACGACGAAACAAAAGATGGCGAAGAAAACAAAGACGAAAGTCACAAAACTAATCAAACACACTCCCTATTTGCGACACCCCTCCACCCCCAACATAGCGGGATAAAATCGACAAATACTGGACAAACAAAAGTACCTCGGGCACAGTACAAAAAACCGGATTTAAAATATCACAGAAAACAACATTCGTGAAAGAGCAGCTGTCGGGATCACCAAAAACCAAGGAAGACTTTCTAAAGGATGAAGATTTAATGAATCTGAGCCAACATTTAAACAAAGAGTCCCCTACTTTGGACTCTTCGGATTGCAGCAAATCATCACAACGACAAACTAAAGCAATTCTACCTCGGCCTAACACTGCAGTAAATTTAACAGACGATGAAAACAAAGCTACTCAGCGCTCCTCACAATAGAAGAACGTCAAAATAAAATAATCCAGAGAAACAGTGAATTCGTAGAGAATGGACAAGACCCCTCCGAAGCAAGGAATCCGTTGAGAATGAAAGGTGACCCAGGGAAACCGCCAAATCCAGGCCAAAGTTCTGAATCAAAAGATAGACCTAAAGAGAGCGAAAGACGAACCATAAAAGAACAAGCGAAGACAGAATCAAAGAAATCGAGGAAAACATTGCACCATGAGACAAGTGGAGAATTGAGACCAAATAAAATTAACTACAAAACAAAGACTGAGATATACCGGCGACTGCCGTCGGTAAAAGAAAAATCGCAATGGCTTTTTAAGCTAGAACAGATCTTTGAGAATAAAGACAGTGATTCTTAATAGACGCTCAGTGTTGTCTCTATTTCAGCTAGTCTCGAGACTACAAAAATGTCATTAGAGGACTTATTAATTGTAGATCCAAGCCATAAAAATGGCAAAGCCCTTTGTCTCCTCCACATAACCTCGCCAACAGTCAAGGACCTCTTAAGACAAGAAATTAAGGCCCTGTTGAAATTGGGATATAATCTAACGGAACCAAGGAGAAAAGACCTTGACAAGCCGGCACAAAAACAAAAGCTCTACAGAAAAAAGTCCCAACAAAAGGAACAAGTAGAATGGAGAAACTCGTATCAAGATCGAGCAGCTTCATCCTGAAGACCAGCTACGAGGATAGAGGGTGCCAAAGCTGAAGAGACACTCAAAAATCAAACCACCGTGAAAAAAATAGAGAAAAAGGAAACGGAAAATAACAAGATACTGACTAGAAGAACACCAGAAAAGTCGCACCAACAGAAATATAGAAGGGGCTCCAATAATTCTGTTACAAAAAGGACAATCACGCAGGACATAACATCCAGCTAATACTCTGGAAGGAAGGAAGGAAGGAAGGAAGGAAGGAAGGAAGGAAGGAGGAACCAGCTAATACTCTGAAATCGATGACTCAAGGTTTATGGTCATGGTTACCTAAAGCCTCATCAACAAAGCCTGAAAAATAGCAATTCAAGCTCGTCAATAACACCACCCCGACGAGCTACAAGACCGATAAAGAGAATATCACCTTGAGCCTAGGTTCATGGAACACGAGAGGTTTCTTACATCCGACGAGTCCAGGAGATGTAAAGCTGGGAGAATACGATATTCTGTGTCTGCAGGAGACTTGGCTCACGAAAAAACCTACTCTTTACGGCTACGAAATCATCTTGGCCCCAGCAAAAAAAAGGTAGTATGGGCCGTCCTTCATTAGGCCTCTTCATTGCTTGTCGCAGTGGAATCGGACTTTCAGTTAATAAAGTGTTGACATCAAATCAATCAATACTAACAGTGCTCATTCTATGGGAACAAAAGATAAATCCTGATAAAGCACCAATAACAACAGGGATAGCAGTGATAAACACTTACTGGAATCCAGCAAAAATCGATCCTCTCCACTACTTGACAGAAATGGAAAGAGCAATAGACGAAGTCATGGCTGAATATCTAGTTTCCAACATCATAGTGTGTGGTGACGTAAATGCAATTTGCCAAAGTCAAAAACCTAACCATCCAGTTACCCCGGCAGAACAAAGAGGGAATCTTTGGTTAAAATTGATGAACTCACGACAACTACTGAATCTCGACATAACATTAGGAAAACGGTAGTGTTTGCCAACTAGGAGAAACTGAGAGCCTTATTCAACAATAGATTACATATTTGTCACCAGGCCTTTGCTACAACAACTAATCTACTTTGAAGTTATTCAAACCAAAGCAAGTGACCATAACCTTTTACTCGCAACTTGGAAAAAGTTTGCTCAAACCTACAAAAAATTGCAACTTGAGCTGGAAGTAAACCAAGGCAATAGATTAAAGTTGACTGAAAAAGCCATCAAAGAGTTGACCAGCAAATCTAACGAGAATCAGGCAACAGCCATCGTAAAAACAGTGGATTATGGACCGTTGTTAACGGCCTATAAAATACCAGGGAAGAAAAAAACTCCATCGACAACCCCGAAACATAGCTATGATAAGATCTTAGTTGCTAAACGGAGCGAGTATCGTAACCAGAAAAGGAAAGCAAAGCAACTTGAACCTAATTCTGCAAAAATAAAGCTACAAAAACTGACAAATAATTACCAGTCATGGATAAGAGAACATTGTGAGAAGCTTTACCAACAGGATGCAGAAGCAATGTTAAAATCAATTTGCTCAAACTGCGCAAGAGAATTTTGCACACTCCTAAACTCTACAACTCCACAAAACAAAGATGTGATCCTAAATGGAGTCGGAGAAGCGGCATGGATATCGCACTTCAAAAGCCTCTTTGCTCAAGGGGCAGCAAAGCAAACTGGGTAAATCTTGACAACCTAGAAGATCTAACTCATCTTATAAAGAAATTGAACAACTCAAGAGCACCGGGACCAGAGGCAATTACCAACCTGGATTTAAAAACTCATCCAGAAGAGCGGGCAAACTTCATTAGCATGGTTTTCAAGCGTTGTTTGGAACTGAAATCCATCCCACCATCATGGACAATGGCCATAGTAGTTCCAATCTATAAGAAAGGCAACAGCAGCGAACCGTCCAACTACCGGCCAATAATGTTGCTGGATCCTATTGGTAAGGATTTTGGATCACTACTCAAGAAATTCCAAAAATGGTCAGGAGAAGCCCCCTGTAATGACCACTACCAGACAGGTTTCAAAAAAGGCCTAGGAACTACAGTCAACATCTTTACTCTTAACATCTTAATCAACAAGATGTTGGATGGCGGTCCTAAATTCTACATAGCGTCAATATATCTGACACAAGCATTTGACCGGGTGGACAGGGCTCGCCCATGGACCAAGTTGATCGATTAGGTGTGCCCAAAGGAAATCTTGGAGCCCATAATGGCGCTCTATACAAATACAGAGATGAAAGTGCGTCTCAACCAACAAGGCTCTGTATCGGAACTGATTGCCACACTGTGGGGAGTAAAACAGGGGTGTCCCCCTAGCTCCAGCACTATTCTTGGCTTATTTAGGCGACTACAAATCAACGGAAGTCAATATCCGTTCGTTTCCACCAAAGCTTGGCAAGAAGTAGATTAGTCGACTACTGTACGCAGACAACTTGATACTCGTGGACCATACGCCCATAGGATTGCAACGGCAACTGGACAACTTATTGCAATATACAGCAATAAACAATTTAGAAATTAACCAGGAGAAAACTATAATCATGGTGCTAGAGAAATCTATGAAAAGAACACAACCATTCAAATGGCATCTGCATACAGCCGAGATCGAGAGGGTCAAAACCATCAAATATCTCGGCATGAATCTGGACAGTTCGAAACAGGAGTCAGCCACTGAAGCGACACTTAAATTCAAAATCAGAAAACTGGCAACCCAAGGAAAGGAAATTGAAAGAAAATGTGTCTGCTTCTCAATGATCCCGGTAATACATTTTTATAAATCGAAAGTGGTCCCTTCGATCATCTACGGAGCGGAAGCGATGGCAAATTTACCCAGAGAACTTTGGGCAAAATTAGAAGCTTATTTTTGGAGAGCGGTCCTAGGGTTGCCCAAATCAACACCAGTAGCATCAATAAGACGGGAACTCTGCCTCCTCTACCTTGAGGGTTCCTTAAACTGCAGCTTGTTGATGCTATTCAGAAAATGTCTACTAACCAAGAGCCCACCGCTATACCAACTGATAAACAAAGAAATGTAAAATTCAACCTTTAAAATGCTTCAATCTTGGAAAGTCGAAAACTGCCAACACCTTCGACTCTTGGAAACTGATGAAGAAGAACTAGAAAAAAATCCAACCAGAGTCATAAAAGAATGGAAGGCGCAAGACTGGATCAATACTCTGGAAAAAGCTTCAATCAACAAACTGACCAAGCATCTTCCTCCTAATATAAAAAAAACTGAATGAACATCAAAATTTCATTAAAAGATTTCCAAACAGAATGGCACGAAACGTCCTCTTGAGAGCACCTTTCAATCTCCTGCCAACCAATGAAATACGTGAAATAAGAGGCCAGTCGTTGACCAACAACTTCAGACTCTGCCATCAGGAAAACAAAAAAGAAACAATACATCACCTACTCCTAAACTGTACTGGAATAAGGAAGATCAAGGCATTATACATGAAACATCTTTTGCTAAATCCTCTGCTAGACAACGAAGAAGTCTGGTGGTCCAGAATGATGAGCGGCGATAAGACAACTTGATTATTGGCATCCTTCAAAATCCTACAACAAATCACAGCGATACTGAATAGCTTAAACGTACCGTTGCCCTTGGTATCTTCGCTTCAAGATTTGAAGTGACGGAAACAACAAAGAGCTTCTCTTGCCATCCAACTAAAGACTAAAAACTGAAACTAGGGTTTCGGATTGAGGGCTTACAAAGGGACTAGGCAAGATTTACAGTTAAAAAAGGACTAAAGACTTTCAATTGACAAAATTGATGACTACTTTTGTAAAAATTATTTTTTTTGGGATTATACACAAAATAATAATAAAATAAAAGAAAATGTTATAGGCAGTTGAATTCTCGGATCGTTAAGGTTATTTTTGCTGGGGCAATTTAGACCTCTGATAGTCAGTGAGCCTAATGATTTCTTTGTAGTCAGTTCAGCCGTACTCGAATTTGCTTCAGTATCAGATTAAATTACTGTCCCTGTGGGGCTTGTTGTCTGGAGCCGACCGTCTCCTTTCCCTGCTTTTTCTGGTGTTTAACTATAACCCTGTGTTGTGTTGCATTGTAAATCTTAACCCCCCAACCCCTGCCATAGGCGAACTGCAAAACTTTAACCATAACTTTCCCCCCTCATCCCCCATTTTGATCGCGTCTGAGCCTCTGATGAGATGTCAACCACCATTCGTCCAAAACATCAGTCTCCCCTCCTTCTCCAGGCATAGTTTTCTCCCTTAATAGTGTTTCCGTTGAGCCCCACCCTCATTACTTGCACATTATAGTAGATAGTTTGTGTGCCACCCCGAACCTGCGTTTAGATTATCATCAAATTTTTCGCAGGTTTCGTAGATTTCACCTCCGGAGCCGGATCTCCCTTCTCTGTTCGCTGAGAGTACTGTGCGTCAGACTTTACCGCTTAACACTCTGCATCTTTTTTTCAACCTTCAACTGTGTAAATGAGTGCTGTCCATCCAGTGAGACAGTTTATTTTCTTGATTCCTACTTCAAGTTTGTGCTAGGGAGGGAGGATTCAACTTCTTGAACTCCAGGAATCCCCTATTCCGTCGCCTGACTTGGAATCTCTGACCTTGGATTCCTTACCCGTCCCTCTCTCTCTTCTATGGATGCTTCGTTCTATGGAGGGTCTCCCGTTGGTTCTTGTGAAACCCTGCCAATGTCGTCTTCCGTAGTCAAATTATACTTGTATCCCACATGCTCAAAGTTTAGAGAGAAGGGGAATCCCCATCTATAGTTGGTGCCTTTCAAGTTAAGCCATTTTGTCAAGGGGAAACATAGGCAACGTCTGGACATTTAGAATGAGGATAGGTCCTCGTAGATGGTAATCCTGGTTTCTCCCTAATCTATTGGTCCCATCGCCCTGACCTTTTCCAGTAGTGGAACCTAGCCCGTACGGAGGAGCAGGGGCCTTGGGTACCTCCTCCTGCTCTGTGGGCTCTATCTATGGTGGGTTCCGTGGTATTTTCGGTATCGGGTAATAATGTCCCCATACATAATGTCGCCGGGAAAAGCCATTGGCAACATTATATATGGTGACATTATGTATGTTAAATGTTGAAGGTATTTGTACCGTGCACCGTCGCCAACGGAATTGGTCCCCAGGCGCTCTGGCGGATCTGTAAGTGATGATGGGGGGGGGTTGGTTAGTAGGGTGAAGAGGGAGTAGGATAGTGAGAGGAGTGATGTTCTGTTGGCAGCTTCAACTCGGTGTACACCTGGTGCTGAGCTTTGGTGCGGGTATTGGGTCAGTATCAGTCTGCGTGTGCTGTTGCTCCGGCTTATGTGTTGTTGCAGTGTTGTGAAGTGCGTGCGGCTTGTTTTGCGAGAGATGGTTGTGTGAGTTTTTTGAGTGAGATAAGTATGCAGAGTTTGAGCTTATTGGTTAGTGGGTTACATGACCTTTAGCATGCCAACATTCAGACTTTTCTAGGTGCAGCGCAGGCTAGTGTTTAGAAATCTGTCTAGGTGTGGGCATGCTAACATTCATAACATAATCTGGATGCTACTCGGCTGGTGTTCACAATTCTAAGTGTGGCACCTGCTAACATTCAAGTTTCATCTAGGCGCGAGCATGTTATTCCTCAATCAATCCTATCTAGATGCGACACAGGCCTGTGCTAGTCTTCACGTTTAGCGTAGGTGCGGGCATGCTAATACTCAAGGTCCTATCTAGATGCGACACAGGCCAGTATTCATAATTCTATCCAAGTGCGGGCATGCCAACATTCAAAGTCCCATCCAGATGCGACGCGGGCCAATATCCACAACCCCATTTTAGTGTGGCCATGCTTATATTCACAATTCTATCTAAATGTGTCTGCCGGTCTGGGTATGGTCCGTCCGGTACGTAGAGTGGGTGATTCCCCCTGCTCCCCTTTTAAAAATAAATTTAGGGGTTACGGGTGTGTCCCCTGCATTTTCAATGTAATGTCTCTGCATAAAACAGCGACTTTTTTTTAGTCAGACGTTTTTGCAGGGAAATTATTACATGGAACCGTATATTCATTGTTGAAAGGTTTTTTGATGATTCCGTTGATTGCTTGCTCAATGCCTCATTGTGTTTCGCCTACTTTCTCAGGAAGCCCAAAAAGGCGAAGTTTATTCTGGCGCTCCCTGTTATCAAAATCATACATTTTTAGGGCACATTCTGCTTCCCTCCTTTCTAGCTGTGAGATCCTCCTATCAAACTGGGTTTCCAGGACATCTACTGTTAACTGGTGGGCCTCTAACCCCTGAAGTCTCTCATCCAAATCATCCTCTTTTTTTTATCTAGTCCGTCTAGCTGATGTCGGACCTAAAGCCTTTCAGTTCTTCCGGTATTGCCACCATGTCCCTTTTCATTGATGTCACGTCATCCGCCGTGGCCTACTTCCCCGGGGGCGACTGGGCTTGCGTTGGTTTGGAGGGCGGGTTGAACTTAAACCTCTGGAGCGGGGCCACCCAGCTCATGAGATGAAAAATGGATTTGCTTCTCGAGTTCACTGAGTGTTTTCTGGCCTGAGGGGAGCCTGGGCCCCCTCCTCTCCCAGACTCATTCTTTCTTGGGTTCTTTGTTGTGTTCTTTGCTCCTTGGATGGGCGAGTAAGGGTAGGGAGCACCAGGCCTCTCACCTGCCGGGGTTTCTCTCCCTGCTGCCGAAACCGGTGTTATTGCTGCGTGGGTATACAGGAGGGGGGGTGCCCAATCCTCTCTGCCCAGGTGGTCCCTGATCTTCCCAGAGTGTAGTGCTCGCCTGGAGTCTGAGGCTGCAAGGTCTTGTGATTTTCTTTTTTAATTTGTTTTGTATTTCCTTATTTATCGGAGCACTCTGGGCGTGTGCTCACAGTCCTTATACTGCCTGTTCTCCAGATGTAGCCTGGGGGTCGGAGTGTCCTGCGTGGGCCTATTAGCCCTTCCCGGTCCTTTGCTTAACTCTTTGGGCCGGGACCTTGGTTACTGAACAGGTTTCCGATCCGGGGTCGTCCTGGCGTGTCTCCTACTTAGCCCTGCTTGGTGTGCTCCCCCATACCGCTCCTCGATGTGTGTCAGGCTCCAAGTGGTCTCCTAGAAGTGGGATGTCGGTGTCTCCCACCAGCAGTGTGTTCCGGCTTGCGTTGATGGACGGGGAGGAGCACTCCCCACCGTAGTATGCCTCCGGAGTCCCAGTCATACTGGTACCTCACCTTAGCCTGCCTCCGCCTGCTTAACTCTCCGTTCAGGGGATGGAGGGCATAGGCCTCCCAGGCCCTTTCCCTGGGCCTCGGAGACCCTCCATGTAGTGTGGGCAGGGGGCCAACGTACTTAGCCCTGCCACCAGTGCCGTGCTTTCTCGTCCGCCAGTCGCCCGTATTCCGTCTCCTCTAGCGGGGGTCAGATGGGGGATCGGGCCGCTGGAGCACTTCCAAAGTGAAACTCTTTCACTGTGCGTTGCACCCAGGTGGCGCTGTGTCTTCTCTGTGGCTTTGCTCTGCTGCTGTCTGGAGCTGCGGGGCGGCACAGAGTTGTTGCCTTCACCGCTGCAGCTTTCCAGCGAGTTTTCTGTTTTATTCTGGGGAGCTCATGGTCTGTTTTTTTCACCCCCACGTTCCCCAAGGTCTTATCTGGGTTGGGGGAGGGTCGGTGCAATGCTCTGGGGGATAATTGGGGGGGGGGGGCACTTCTCCCGATTATGCCCTGCTGGAGTAGAGCAACGCAGATGTGTTAGCACATCTCTGTGCCCCCTGGTGGCTGATCAAGTCTACATTTTTAATTCCCATTTTTGTTTTTTGAATTTAGCATGTTTCCTTTTTGCATGTTTAATAAAAGTGTTCATTTTAGGAATGCTTCATTGCTTAGTCATGTGCCGGATCCTCATTCTCTGATTTAGTTAAGTCGGCTATACAAATGATATTACATTATGGCAGTGACCTCCCTAAATGTAACTATCTTACTTTTTAGTTAACATTTTTCTGTTTTTCTGTCCAGCTTTTTATAAACCCAGGATATTTTTTTTTACGTTTTTTTTATATTGTGTTTTTATTAGTATTTTCGTTTTGTTATAGAATACTACAAAATAATACCATAAAGGAAACCTAAACAATCCACCCCCACACCAAAGAATAAAACCCTACCCACCAAACTATCCCCTCCCCTACCTCTCCCGGGCAGCTGCCTTCAGTATAACCTTTGATTTGCAATCTCGCTGATGTACTCTTCTACTTAAATAAGTCCAAAATCCTTAACCTTTGCGTGCACCAGTTCTCTCGAAAGTCTGTATAAAAAGTTCAAAACCAATTCCCAATCCTTCTTGAAGTTATTTTGTTTCCCTTGTACGATGTAAATGACCCACTCTAGGGAGACTTAATGCCACATTTTTGTTAACCACTCTTGTTCAGATCGAGCCTCTAGTTGCTTTCATGTTTGCGCTATGAGATACCGCAGCCACCGACAAAATCATATAGGCTTGCCTTTGTTACTTTTCGTTAAATTCTACAGCACATCACCAAATCCCAGCATCGACTCTCCTGAGCCTCTTTGAATCCGAAGTCCAAACATTTCATGGATTGCTTTAACTTTTCCCCAGAAAGGTCTGATTTTCTGACAATCCCACCAAATGTGTACCCAAGTTCCCTTTTCTTTACATCCCCTCCTGCACTCGTCTGAAACATTTTCTTAGAACTGTGCAGCTTTTCAGGCGGTAAGTGCCATTAGAACCATCTTTCACCCACATTTCCCGTATTTGAATTACCCGCATCAATTTTGGGATTCCCTTCCAAACCTCTTACCACTGAGATTCTAACATAGCAACACCTATGTCCTTCTCCCACAACTTTTGATACCTCGATTGTATTTGTCTCATATTCTCTCCTGTTATCCTATATATTGCCCCCACCATATGCCGGTCTCCCGCATTAGTAGCAATGTATGTCTCGAAAGCAGATAGATACCTTATGTGTTGTTTGTTAGCCATCAGCCAATGACACAATTGAGCATATTTTAACCTTTCCTTTTCATCCAGTAAGAACATTTGCTTAAATTGTTGAAAGGTTCTAATCACATGACCTTCAAACATATCACCCATCTTTGAACATCCCGCTTTTTCCCAATTGCTGAAATGCTTTCTGTTCTAATCCCTGTGTAAACTGTGGGTTTCGAAACAAAGGTGTAAAAGGTGAGGGAAACATAGTAATACCTGTTCTTCGCACCATTGTATGCCAAATCTGCGCTATGAGTGCTATTATTTTGCTTTTATACATGTTAACTGGATGATCCTGTTTTTGGAACCATAAAACTTCATGGAGGGGTTCATCAACCACTGCTCTATCCATTCGTACCCATATTTTTTCGGAGTCTCCTTTAAACCATTCCCTGATAATTCACAATTGGAAAGCCTGATAATAAATCTGAAAACTTGGAACCTTCATTTCCCCCATTTGGAACTGAAGATATGAATACCTTCCAAGCAACTCTAGATTTCTTACTTTGCCAGATATATTCCCTAAACAGCTTAAGTGCCTTAAAGAATTTCAATGGGATCATGGCTGGTAGTGCTTGAAAAATGTACAATAGGTTGGGGAGAACCATCAGTTTAATTATATATATTCTTCCCATCCATGATACTGTCAAGTTTTGTTCTTTGAGCAATTGTTTAATTGACACCAGTAGAGGAGGATAATTTGTTCTATACGTTGATTCCAAAGAATCTGAGAGTTGTATACCCAAATATTGCATGCCATACTTCATTATTATAAATTATCGTAACTTTCCCTCTGGTCCGTAGATTTCCCCTCATGAAACTTCATTACTGATTTTTGTATGTTGATTCTTAGGCCCGCCACTTCACCAAATCGCTTCAGCTCCGCCGTCAATGCTGGTATAGAAGACAATGGTTCCTCCAATGTCAGTAGTAAGTAGTCTGCAAAGGTCTTGATTTTATGGCCTTCACCCCCAAATTTAATCCCTCTGATTTTAGATAGTAATGGCTTGAGATGTAGTGCTATAATATTGGAGATAACGGGCACCCCTGTTTAGTCCCTCTCATAACACAGATCTATGTAGAGCGATTTCCATTGATAGCTAATCCCAACTTTGGGGTTTGATAATTTGACTTGACCATTTGTAGGAACCGCGGTCTGAATCCCATATATTCCATTGTTAAAAATAAAGACCATTCGACGCAGTCAAATGCTTTCTCGGCATCTAGTGTTAATACACCTGCTGTTAGTTCTGCCTTATTTATCAAATAAGCCACTCATCGAGTATTGTCAAACGTTTCTCTATTCGTTACAAACCCAGATTGGTCAGGGTGTAGCAATAAAGGGGCTAGTCACCCCAGCCTGTTTGGCAATATTTTAGTGTATAGTTTAGCATCAATATTGATCAAAGCTATGGGTCGGTAGGAACCACATTGGGTCCTATCCTTTCCCGGTTTTGGGAAGAGCACCACCGTAGCATCTTCCATTGAGGACGTAAGGACACCCTCCTAAAAGAATTCAATTATACAGTCAAAACCGGGATTAACTCCTGAATATATGTAATAAAATATTGCTGTGAATCCGTCTGGTCCCGGAGCTTTTTGCAGGGGCAATGACTTAATTGCTACTCGAACCTCCTCTGCTGTCATTTGACTTTCTAGCTCTTCCCTATCAGCTATTTCCAAAAAATAAGCGGCATCGTTCCAGATACCTCTTCTGCAGAATCTGAAGTATATAGCGCTAAATAATACACTGTAAACGAGTCAATTATGTGCCGGGAAGAAAAGACTACTTTTTCCCTGCCCTGATTCAATCGTACGAATGGTGCTAGTTTCATTCTTCATTCGCACCTGACGTTCAATAGGGAATCAGCCTTGGTAGCACTAATATAATAGCGCTGCCTTAAATATAATGGCCTTTTCTGCATGCCTTGTCTGTAACCGACCTAATTGGCCTTGAAGATACCCATGTTTTTTCCGAATTTGTGCCCGTTGATTTGTAACCATTTCCTTCATAACTGATTTTATTTGGGTGTCCAGTTCTCGCTGGGCTGCTAGTAATACTTTTTCCCTTTGAGATTTGAATGCGATTTAGTTCACCCCTTATGGTCCCCTTGAAAGCATCCCAAACACACTTATATGGGGTATCCTGCGCCTCATTTAATTCAAAATATTCTTTGATCTTTTCCCGAATCTCTGCACTCATAACATGATCTTTAATTAAATGTTCTATTGCCACCAGTTGCTTAACAACGATTTGAGTTTATTTGGACACTCTTTTTGTTGAGTCTAAGATTATTTGATGAAAATTCTTGCAAGATACCATTATGTGTCAGTCTATGTAATACATTATTCAAATGTGTACACCTTCAGGTGGATTGACACTCGCATTTTGACAAAATTTGGATACTTGGTTGTCGTTGTTTCTGAGAATAGTTTGTTTGTTCGAAAAACTATTTGGTATTATAATCATTTTTTGCATGTATTTTCTGATAAAATACACGGGATTCCTCCTTTTTGCCCTGACTTTAAATTAAATATTTGTTCTAATGAATTTGTTTCAGAGTTGAATTTCCTTGATTTGCATTGCTTTTTTGCTTTTGCATAAACTGTCAAAACCACTATTGAAGCTACAAAAGCTTGGTACGCTTTTATCAGAAAAATTGAAGTTGTAATAACAATTTTAACTATTCAACACAAACAGGGCATAGCCCTCGTGGGAGTGCAGGATAGTTTCCCTGTTGGCAACAACTGGCCATCTTTGTGTTTAGTGGTACCAGACGGAGTGTCTTATGGCCTAGAGACCTATCAACATTTTTGCACCTGACGTATGAATTCTAGTTTGAACCAAAGAAATTGATTTATTGTCCGAATATTTTCACAGGAATTGTTATGAATCCATGACTAATACAAGTAGTACACTTCTCACGATAGAGGAATTAGCCCATAATCTAGGTACCCTGGAGGAATTGGCCCATAATCTAGGTATCCTGGAGGAAGAGATCAACACCATTAAAACCAACTTGAACGCAGGGTTTACAGGAGATCAACTCCAAAAGGTTCTTGAAGATATCCAACTTAAATTGGCAAAAATGCAAGCAGGACCTTGAAGTCAAAAAAATAAGAAATTCAGGCGTGATACACAGGACTATCAGTTGGATATTGTGTATTCTTGGCAGGAATACTACGGGCAACGCACACCAAAAACGTACCAACCACATGCACCACCTAATAAGAATCCTAATACAGAACCATCGTCCTCGGATGCATCAAGTACAGAGTTAAACAACATTCATACCCCTCAATCAGAAGAGGAATCCTCACCCCCCCCCCCCCCCTCTGACCAGAGGACCCACAAGGAGGGGAAAAAAGAAAAACCCGTCCAGGACGAAGATTGTGCCACAAAAAACCAAGTGGTAAGAATCTCCACATACCCACTCTATAAACTTGAGCTTAAGGTTCTCCAAAAGGGACTATCCTTTGTGCCGCAATATTCTAGCACTCTTCTGAAAGCGAAGATTGATTTCTTCAAATTACTACGAAAGATGAAATTGAAGATTTTGTTCAACTCCTTAGATGAACAATCTAGCATGGAACCTATCTCGGACTACTCTGAGTTATCACCCAAGAGTACTTTTAACCCTCCTATACAACATCACGTGCTTACGGGGTTCGAGAAAAATGTATTGGCAGAATTAAAGAAACTTGAATTTTACCAAAAAAATATAGTAATTTTTCAAAAGTAGAAACTATAGTCTTGAAGAGACTTATAGAAAACAAACTATATTTAAACTAGCAGGCAAAGGTGGTGCACTAGTCCTGATGGATAAAACTGATTACCTGGAGGAAGTAAATGGATAGCTTGGAGATGAAGACGTACATGGTGATTAATTTTGACCCTACAAAAAAAGTACGTGACCTAAAGGGTTATTGGAGGAAGCTGAAGAGAGAGGAGTTATACGTGAAAACATGCAGATTCCTGTTAAAGGATCATCCGATTTATGCTAGTTTTTTTTACTTACTCCCAAAAATACACCAGAGCTTGGACAAACCGCCAGGTCGTCCCATCATTGCTGCAACAGAGAGCATTCTAGAACCACTGGCAAAATATCTAGATCAAGTCCTACAATCCCTGATACAGAACAGCCCCACTTGCGTCAAGGATACCAGGCACTTACTGGCACAACTTAAGGATATCCGCTTTATCAAAGGCTGTGACATCCTCTTTACAATGGATGTCACCTCATTATATACAAATATTGTCCATGAGGCTGTCCTAGAGGCCGTGGAGTGGTTGCTACTCCAATCGGATTCATGCCTGGGAGACAGACTCTTTGTACTTGCACTTCTGAAGCTTGTCCTCACAAACAATTTCTTCAAAATCAAGGATAGATTATATTTGCAAGTTTCGGGTACAAGCATGGGGATGGCAATGGCACCTAGTTATGCCAATGCATTTATGCTTTACCTCGAAACCGAACATGTCCTAAATTCCCCTCGATGGCTCAGACACTTATCCATGTTCGTCCGCTACATCGACAATGTTTTTGGAATTTGGACGAATTTGGCATGAACAACATGAACTCACGAATAAAATGTACAACTCAAACCAGTGACACCACTATCAATTTCCTGGATGTACAAGTTTATTGGGAGATGGACCGTCTGAATACCAGAATTTACACCAAACCCACGGACAAGAACAACTTGTTACTAGCGACTAATTTTCTCCCACAGCGCACCCTGGATAGTGTACCACTCAGCCAGTTTCTGAGATATAGGAGAAACATTTAGGATACAGATGAATTCAGACGCCAATCCAAGATACTTGAGGAAAGATTCTTAGAGAGGTTACAAGCCCTCAACTATCGCCACCATAGCTACAAAGGTAGAGCGTATACAACGAGATACCGTGCTGGAGCCAAAACCTAAAAAAACAGAGGGGCAATTGGTATATGTAACTAAACAATTGCTTAAAAGTAACAAAATCAAGAAGATCAAAAATCAAAATTGGTCAATGCTGCAGTTGGATCCGCAGCTACAAAACATCTTTCCACAGACTCCCATTTTTGCCTATAAAAATATTAAGGAATTACGTAATCGTTTGATAAAAGCTGAAATATTGGAGGATTAGAGGAAGAAAATCAAATATCGAGGTACACAACTGTCATAATTGCCAACACTATGGCAACATCATCAAAGGAACAGAGATTACTCCCCCCCCCGCCCCCTTATTCAGGCAAGAACATTTAATTGCTACACTCATGCACTTGTGATGCCACTAATGTGGTGTACGCCTTGAAATGCCTGCGCGGGTTGTACTATGTGGGGATTACCACCCGCAAAGTGAAGCTCAGATCGACAGAGCACAAATCTAACATCAGGACGCAGAATATGAAGTCACCAGTGGCCGCACACTTCAAGGAATATACCAGTCAACTAGCTCAGCGGGGTGAGTGCTCGCTGCTGCGATCTGAGCGTGATCTGCAGGTCCGAATATCGGGAAGGCCAACTCAGCCTTTCATCCTTCCGAGGTCGGTAAATGAGTACCAATTTGGTTGGGTGATATTGTATGTAAATGTGTGTATGTAAAGCTCTTTGGATTAAGGCACTATATAAATAACACATCATTATCATCATTATATGGACACACAATGGCACAATTAAAATGTGTTATTTTACAACAAATCCGAGTAGGACTCAGGGGAGGCGACTTACAAAAAAATCTTTTGCAACGAGAAATGGCCTGGGTAGACAGACTGGACACATTGAGTCCCAAAGGTACGTACTGCGAGTTTGACATAATGTGTTTTGTTTGATGTGTATTCCAAAAAAATGGATATTAGATTCAGTGGGTGATCCACCCGCGAGTCAACTTTGAAAGTAAGTTCTCATCATCTTGGTGACTGTATTTCGAGAGATGGCAACAGCCTCAAAGTCAAATGGAGCTTTGTATTTGTACTGTTACATGCCATACTAGTACAGTTAAATATTCAAATAATCTGCATACAGACATGCTATCTAAAGAGCCACGTCGTAATTGTACAAGTAGAAAACTGTGTATGCCATCCCACTATAACATTTGTACATTCTTCACTTTTTTTACGTATACACAACTTGCATCACACCCTTTAGCGCCTATTAAGGGTTTGGTCACTGAAATAAACAAACATATTTGAATACCCCTTTAGATTGGGGATCCGATGAAGGAGATCGTTATACTTTGCATCACATAACCATATGACCAGGGTGCACCAGAGGAGCCCAGGGATCGACCCTCGAGCTCCCGTCTTGTGCTGCACTTGTGGTTGTTCTTTTATTTCATTTTACTCTGTTCTCACCCCTTCGAGGGTACAAAGATTCTTTTTGCAACAGGATCCCAGTAGATGGGACAATTCAATATGTGCAATATGGCAGAGCTTGGTGGAAATTAGTGGAGAGATGGTATGCCATCCTAACCAGTATTCGAGGATATACCGTATACCACAATATTCATGACAATACCCCTAATTAACATAAGCGTGACGCCTGCTTCCTAGGCGGCCGCTCTTGACACTTCTCTGTGCGCACACGTGATCACCATGACTACTTCTAAACACTGACCTGGACAGATACTACGACATGCCCTATCTCTCATGGTGTTTTTAGTGTAAAATTCAGCATGTTTATATATTACACGGCCCGCGGTAGCAGTCATGTAGTTATGGTTAAGTTGCTAAACCCATAGGGAGACCACTTTTTCGGCGGCTTATAACTTCATTCTCCCTGGGGGAATCGTCACCAAACTTTGCAAAAAAGTATATGGCCGGCTCCAAACTATTTAGCCAAGTTGTGTGAGGTTTTGTGCAGGGGGGCAAAGTTATAGGGGGGCTCCCAAATATTATTTTTTTTCTCCATAGACTGAATGGGGAAAAACTTTGCGAGCGGGGGCTTGGTTCAGAAAGCGTGCTTTTGTGTGTTTGGTGGGAATCCGATCAGTACTTTTGTTGCAAACAACTGAAAAGTACGTCTCTAAAAATGTGTGCTATCTGGGTCCGCTGCACGGACCCATTTCCCTGTTCACTCCGCGGACAGAAGTGTCATTGGCTTGCGGTACGGTGTGCTGTCAGAACTTTGGACGCGGCCGGTGGTTGGCTGGAGGGAAGCATGCTCTGCGTCAACATTTTTTGGCTAACGCTGCCATGGTGTATCGGAGGACAGTGCGCCGGTGGGAGGGACTGGAAAATATACCCTACGCCATGTGTTGGCGGCAAGAAGGCAGGTTAACGGTGGGGGAGTGAGAAGTGTTTCATGTGTCACATGTGAATAGGTGCAAGAAGACGGAGGAGTGCCTGCAGCATTTGTGTGTATTGCGCCAATTTGCGGGTACCTAGACAGGTGACTACTTTGTGTGGTGATGGGAGGCAGCTGTCCTAATGGCCCGATAGCTTGTGCCGTGACCTGTTTGCGGCGACCTCTTTCCGTGGTGAGTGGTGGCAAGTGACTTTCAGAAGGGGAGTGAATTGCACATGACATGTGTTGGGTGGGAGTGCGGGTGGCTGTGCTTTGCGGATGGATTGCGGTAGTTGGGCACATGGTGGCATGCATGAAGTTGTGGTGGGTCTGTTGAAGGATTAGACTATTGGGTGCATGGCCTAATGCCGTAGGCCATGCACTCAAGAGCCTAGGGCTTCAGCAGACCCACTGCAGCAATGCATGTCTGACTAAATATCCCCCATGAGGTCCCTAACCTAGTTGAGAGGTCATTGTTGCTTGATAGGGTGCCTCAGCCCCTGAATGTTAGGAGTAATACAATTTAAGTGACACCATAGGGTCCCCTTGAGCAATGAAGCATCCTAGTAGGGTCGTGCAGCAGCATTGGCATATCTATGTTTATCTTTAGTTTGAACTCCCTCCACATGTAGATGCTTTCTAGCAGGACAGTATAGCATACCTTAGCGCATTAAATGCTGTGCGCTGCATAAGGCCTTGGAATGGAACATCAGTACCTTTTGGTTGCCATGTTTGGGTAGAAGGGGGAAAACAAACAGCAATTTAGAGTGATGAGATGCAATCCAGTTTGCAGCCTTTGCACAGTCAAAATGGGCATTCCTCTAAAACCAAATCAAACCAACGGTAATAAACAATAACCCAAAGATAACATTGGGGCCTAAGAACGTTGATCCAATATAACTTTAAGTGAGCCAGTGCCGTGGGTAGCAGACAGATGCAAAAAGGGACCATCACAATCCCAGAGTAGCAGTGAGGGGTATAAGATGGGACGCAGGCAACCTCCATTCAGTGATATAAAGAATCGCAATATGGTGTGTCCAGAACAAAGGGATCATGTCAGATCAAAAGAATCGCTTTCGATGCACATAGCACACAATGGAATGTATGTATAACTTAACATCCGTGGGTAGTTCAAAGACTTGATCCATCCCTACTACAAACATGTTGTTCCACTACATGGTCTAAAGAAGAGGGCGGGGAGGGTATGGGTTTCAAGAGAACCCTAGAAACAGTAAAAAATTGCATACACTTGGTCATTATCAGGACCCAAGATGCCACACACAGTATTTCTAATCCCCACCCCTTAGCACATAGTTACATGGTTTATTCTAGCACAGTTATTGCTACATGTGCAAACTAAATATCTCACTTGTCGCCCCCCCTGGGTGAGGGTGGGGGCAGCAGTGCGGGATGAACTTTAGCAACCAAACACAGAGGTAGGGTTCGGAATTAAGAATCAATGAGCAGGAGCTAAAGCAGGGTTGTCATCACCATCATCACGTAGGCAAGAGCTACTGCTGGGAAACTGTGAGTACACAGCGCACCACAAATCTAACTTCCACAGGAGAGGCATACTTTAATATTTTTCCAATTATGTTTGATGCTTAGTGTTTAAACGTGTACTAGGTGTGTCCTACTTCTTCTTCGTAAGGCACCAATTGACCTGGGTAGCTAAAGGTAGCTCCTGGTAGCTATTGGCTTCAAGCTAACAAGGCTCTCCTAACCTAGAAGTAGGAGCTAAATCGCTGCCAGCAATTTCAAACCCTGTAGAGGGCACCCCAAAGGCAAGAGTGAGTTAGACTTGCAGTACCAGCCACAAGAACGAAGGTAGCTACAAGTGAAAGTAGCAAGGCTTTTCCAGAGGCAGGAGTTAATGAAGGAGCACCAGCTTACATTGTTTGGATCTAAACTCCAAGCACGCAGCGGGAAGTGAAGAATAGAAAAGTCAATGTCCAGGTAAGTACCTCTAAAAGTCTCTTCAGAGGAGTTTCAAGTACATTTTAAATGTTCCCTGTTAGAATAACAGGACAAAGTCACTAGGCATCTCTCTGGTGAAGCAAGGTAAGTCTCAATTCTACACCTTTGGTGCACACACTACAGGTGATTCTGGAAAAGACCCACTTGAAGAGATGTAGTGCAAAGTTGGAGACCAAATAACCCCGGAGAGAAAAGACGCAGAGCAGGGTTCAAACTAAATGGCAGAACCTTTTGTAGAGGGAGACCTGCTTGAATCCATGACCAGAGATCAAGGTGACCCCTGTCTGTAAGATTCTTGAGTAAACCACCCGCCCTGTACGCAGCAGTAGGCATTCATGGTGGCAGTTCCTGGCAACTTTGCCTAGTAACGACTGAACAACCTGTGAATAAATAGTGTTCTTTTGTAGAAATAAATTTAGGGTCTGGTCACACAGGGACATGAACTCCCTAAGAATTAATTCCACAACTGGCCAAATAAAAATGCAATCTGTCTTCCTAGGACTGGTAAACACCAGACAGAAATTAAAGCAAAGACCGAGGTGGCACCCGAAAGACTGAATAACCAAACCAAGCAGGTTCTGACGGCTTGACTGGCAACAATGGCCGCCCATCAGCACACATTGGCCCCATGGTGGGGGTGACCCAGAAAAGCAGATGAGGACTAAGTGCAAAGAGACCAGGGGAATGGAGCCATTCCCCCTGGTTGTACCAGACTCTGAAGCCAATATACCAGTAGAAGGGAGCCGTTCTCCTTGCAAACAAAAGTTACAAAAACTTTCT
This sequence comes from Ambystoma mexicanum, assembly GCF_040938575.1. Taxonomy (NCBI): domain Eukaryota; kingdom Metazoa; phylum Chordata; class Amphibia; order Caudata; family Ambystomatidae; genus Ambystoma; species Ambystoma mexicanum. The sequence continues at coordinate 904,203,506 of NC_090931.1, read as the reverse complement.
GATACAGAGTGTTAAAGAAATGAGCAGTGTGTCTGAGAAATATTTGAACTTGGCCTTTTTTTGGAGAACAGTTTTGACCCAGGGAAGGGTGCCATTCTTCTGGACCAAGAAGGTCTACTTTATCTCTAGTTTAGTTCTAAGTGTAAGTGACAGAAGTAGGGGTTTGACACAGGCCGTTGGACTATTGATTTACAGACATTCCGATGACACCTGTAGTATTTTAGTTGAGGCAGGGAACCCCCTCTTCGAGATGGGGAAAGTTATGTTTTCTCTTTATTTTTATTGACTAATAAAAGTCTAGCAATCATTATGCCACATGTGTTAGTCTCCTCCTTCTGCACCCTTACACAAGGCAGGAGATTTCATCCTAGTAGCCGGAACCTAAGACTTTAGGCAGATTGACCAGCGGTTTGTTGGATTTGCTGAACTCTGAACAGAAAAGTTGGTCTCCAAACAATTGCTATCCAAGATATTGTACAGTAAAACATGCAAGGAGTTTGATCAAAAGGTAGTGTAATGATAAGATGATTTAAAGAGGTGTTCCTTATTTGGATATTTGTCCGGCTGCTACCTGGGCTTCCTTGCATACTTATCAAAGCAGAAGTGTCTAGACTTTTTGACTGAGGTCAATAACTTTCAACAGTTTTTGTTGTGAGGATTACTGTATATAGCATAGTCATGCATTCGTACACACCCTCCTGAGTTCATATCTCTAGGTGGTTTTAAGAAGATCAGAAATATGTGGGTGGACTTTTGATTAGAAGAATACGTTACTTTCGAATGTATTGTCCTCCAACGCATTCCACATCTTTGACATGTAATGTCCACAGCTGTGCACTTCTCAAACTTTTTCGGCAGAGGGCGTCCTGCGTCGATGGCGTCGGGTCCATGTCCCTCGAAGGGCCTCCGTCGGGGACGACATCACAGAATGTTATAGCCTCAGTTCCGTTTTTTCCGCAAACGTGTTCTCTTCGTGAGACTCTGCGCGCCTCGTGTGTTTTCTTCATTGAAGATGTGTTTCTCTTTGACCCCTCAGAGTCTGGGGTCCGGCTTCAAGACCTGCTTGGACGGCAAGTCTAAGATGTCGCTCCCCGACACCCACCGCATTTGTTTGTGGTGCCTCGGCGAGTTGCAACGACACTGACGACTGCTCAAAATGCCAGTCGCTGACGGCAAAGGTCTTACAGGGGCGGAAGGGGAAGCTCCAGGTAGGTGGGGGCTCTAATCCCGTTAAGTTCTGGACTTCCAAGTCCAAGGGGGTTTCCACAGACGAGTCGAGGGGTGACTCTCTGCGTCGGAAGGATTCTCGGGGATCTCTGTGCCGGAGAGGTTCCCGCCACTCGCCTTCCCCGTCCTCCTCGGAGGATGGTGCCTCTAGGAAGGTCTTGTGCCCTACAAAGTCCTCTACTCCGGAGGAATGGGCAGCGTTTAAGAAATCCATGATGATGATTTTTCAATCGCAGGACACTCATCCGGTCGCGCCTTCTGCCGAAGCTGGCCTTGATCCGTCTCGTTCTGTGGCTCGCACGCCTTTGGGCTCGGGTTCACGACGCGACACTCATCGGGAGCTGTTGAGGTCCTGTACGGTCAAGGAATTGAAGGGTCGCAAGGGACATGTCTCTAGGTCTCGGTCCTCGTCCCCAGCGAGACCGCAGCAACCTATTGAGGGCTCGGGGCCGGCGTTGAATCGTTCGGCACCATGTCTGTCCGATTCGGACATCGACGCCTTGCTGTCGTATCAGCCCATGGCGCCGTCGGCATGTGTCGATGTCCAAGCCTTCGGCGATCACGGCGTCGAGGTTGTCGACGCACTCGACGTCAAAGCCTTCGATGCTATCGGCGCCTTCAACAGCAAATTTCGAGAAGAAATCCCCGGAGTACCCAGACATTGTGGATCCTCCAAGGAAGGCTACTTCGAAGTCTGTGAGGCTGGTCTTGGCCTCCCGAGCCTCTTCTGTCCCCAGGCCTGGGTTTCAACCCCCTCTGGATGATATTTTTGGAGAGGAGGGAAAGGTCTGAGGTTAAGGAACCTGGTGACCTGGATGATGATCCAATTTCTTCTAGTGACAGTCAGTTGGAGGAGTTGAGGCAGTCCCTCCATGATGCAAGTGGGCTGGACACTTCCCCAGAAGTGGAGTTTGGTAGACCTGAGCCTGGGGCTCATGCAGTGTCTTCTTATAGGAGACTCATGGCGTGAGTCTCAGAGTATCTGGGCTGGTCTAATCCTCCTGAAGACTTTGTGCCGGATGATCTGACGGACATCTTGGATCAAGGTCTGTCCTCTGACCCCGTTTTGCCATTTCTTCTTACCTTGCAGAAAAGGGTGGCAGCTGCTTGCCAGTCCCCGGAATCTCTTCCGGCTGTGAATAAAAATCTAACTAACAAATACTGCCCTTCCCAGCTATTTATCTACTCACCCCACTCCTGAGAGTTCGGTGGTTGAGGCGGCTACGGCCACCTCGAGGCAGGTGGAGTACCCTACCATCCCTCTGGATAGGGACGACAAGCGCTTCGACGGTTGGGCCCGGAAGGTATTTTCTGCTGGGAGCATGGCCCTGAAATCGGCGAAATGCACGTGTGCCTTGGCAAGGTTTTCACACACTCTGTGGAATTGTTTCCTTGGCGGCTGAGCATATTCCCGAGGGGGAAGAAAGGGATGGTTTCCTTGCTCTTGTGCAAGACGGCCAGGATGCCATGTGCAAATCCCTTCAGTCGGGTTTGTATACGGCCGACGTTGTTAGCCGATCCATGGCTGCGAGCACCGTTATATGCAGATTTGCGTGGTTGTGCAAGTCGGGGTTTGCTCCGGATGTGCTTGCCCGTCTTCTCAACATGCCCTTTGATGGCGCACATTTATTTGGCAGCAAGGCTGACAAGTGCCTTTGAGACGTTGCAGACTTCAAAAGCTGCGGCGAAGTCTTTGAGCCTGCAGTGCATCAACCTCCTCCTTTTTGTCATAGGGGACAGCAGCGGAGGGGAGGTTCCTTTCGATACTACTCCTCCTTTGGTAGTACGAGAGGGGCCGTCAGTCAAGGGGCAAGCAGAAAGGTACCCGTGGTGGAAGGGGGAAATCGTGGTGCCAGAGCCGCTCAGGCAGCTGCCTCTTTGCCTTCAGGCACTGCCGCAGCTAGTTCCACACAGTCATGAGGCCATGTCCCATGGTGCGCCGGTTGGGGCAGACTGTCTCAGCGTCTTGGAGAATGGCGGCCCATTACTTCAGATGCGTGGGTGTTGGATACCATAGCCCACGGCTACTGTTTTCCCTTCCTTCAGCGGCTTCACGACAATCCACCGAGGAAACTTTGAAGCTTCTGGATCCGCTCCTTGCGCAGGAAATCTTGTCCCTGCTGGAGAAAGGTGCTATAGAACTGGTGCCTCTAGTGGAGAGGAACAAGGGATGGTATTCCCCTTATTTTTTGATCCCAAAGAAAGACGGGGGTTTGAGACCCATCATGGACTTGCGTTGGTTGACCAAACTCCTCAGGAAGGACAAGTTCAAGATGGCCCTCTTTTTCAAGTCCACCAGGCCCTTTAACTTCAGGAGTGGTTGGTGTCTCTGGACCTCAAGGATGCTTACTTCCATGTACCGATCCATCCCGCACACAGGAAGTACCTGAGGTTTGCGGCTGGTGACTCGCACTTTCAGTTTCGGGTCCTGCCGTTCAGATTGACCTCCGCCCCAAGGGTCTTCACCAAGCTCATGGTGGTGGTGGTAGCGTTCCTCAGGCGAGGGGGGGTAGGGGGGGATTCGCGTCTACCCCTACCTGGACGACTGGCTGCTCCGTGTGCGCTCTCCCGAGCTAGCTTTGGAACATCTCGGTGTCACCTGCCGCACCCTCCACAGGCTGGGCTTCTCCCTGAATTTCAAGAAGTCTCATCTGACACCTTCCCCAGTGATGTGTCCAACACAGCCCCGATGTACTGGAGCTGTTGGGAAGTGTTCGCCTCCCAAGGTAAGGGCTCATCACATTGTGCAGATGGTGGACAACTTTCAACATGCCCAGAGTCTCCTAGCTTTCGTATTCTTAAGGTTGCTCAGCCTCATGGTTTCCTGTATTTTTCTGGTGCCAGAGGCCAGGCTGCGGATAAGATCCCTGCAATGTGTCCTCAAGATGCAGTGATCGCAGTTCTCTGGCAAGATGACATATCCTGTTCAGATCCCATGCTCGGTCCACCTGGAGGGTGGGTGGGTGCTCATTTGAAGAACGTTCTTTCTTTAGTCCTTTAAGAAACTGGGAATTGAAAGGAATCTTAATGTATTTCCAGGTGCCGGTTTGGGATTTGAATTTGGTTTGAAAGTTTCTCATGGGTGCTCCATTTGAAACTTTGCACTCTTGTCCTTTTGAGACTACTGTCCTTCAAGACTGTTCTTGGCTGCGGTTACTTCCGCTCGCAGAGTGAGTGAATTGCAGGCACTTTCATATAAGCCACCCTTTACTGTGTTTCACAAGGACAGGGTTGTACTGAGGGTATGTCCCTCTTTTCTACCTAAGGTAGTCTCTGAATATCATTTGAGTCAAAAGGTGGTTCTTCCATCTTTCTACCCTCCTCATCCTGGTAAGGAAGAGGAGCGTCTCCATCGGTTGGATCCTAGGAGAGCTCTTAGCTTTTACATTTGTAGGATGTCCAGAGTCAGAGTGGATGATCAACTCTTTGTAGGATATGCTGGACACTGATTGGGCCAGGCTGTTACCAAACAGACCTTGTCCAGGTGGATTATCCTTACTATTACAGAGTGTTACCGGTTGGCGGGTAAAGACCCTCCTGATGGGTTGAGAGCTCATTCCATTAGGGGTGTGGGTGGCTACTTCCAGCGCCCTCCAGCAGGGTGTTCCTATTAGGAATATTTTTGATGCTGCTACTTGGGCTTCAATCCATACATTTGTTAAACATTATTCCCTTGATACTATCCATGGTCAGGATATGGCCTTTTGGAAGGCGGTTCTTTATTCCGCAATCTAATTGGGTACTCTAAATTCTTTTCCCTCCTCCATTTACTGGTACTGCTTTGGGAGTCTGTCAAAGATGTGGAATGCGTTGGAGGGGACAAGCCATTCGAAGAACAAGTTACTTACCAACTGGTAACCTTCTTTCGACTGGATGTTCCTCCAACGCATTCCACATCGCCCTCCCAACCTGCCCCTCAGGAGAATTTCCTATGCGATTGCAGCTTCAGTTTCTGCAAGACTAAGTGCAGTCCAGCAGGCATCAGACTGGCGTCGCACGTTCTGGGGGATAAACCTTACTGAGGCTATGGGTGCCGTGCGTCCTATTTATAACATCCTGTGACGTTGTCCTCGACGGAGGCCCTCGAGGGACATGGACCCAACGCCATCGACACTGGAAACTTTTTCGGCAGAGTGCGTCCTAAGTGTACAGCTGTGGACATTACATGTCAAAGATGTGGAATGCGTTGGAGGAACATCCAGTCGAAAGAAAGTTACCAGTTGGTAAGTAACTTGTTCTACTTTTTGGTAATGTTCTTTCTGATGGATGTAGTGTTCCTCCCACAGATTCTGCATCCTTCATCCTCTTCCCATCATTCAAACTCATGTGATTTTATTTTGTGTGACGGTACTGTCGTATTGCCACATCTGTGACTGAGGAACACTAAGAGTGCAATGGAGACAATGGACTCATGCAGCTCTGTAGGGGGGCCTGCCTTTTTTTTATTTTTCTTTTTTCCAAAGGCAGCTTGATTCTTATATTGATAGCTGGGCATATGTAGGGGAGCTTAAAGCTAACCCTGGTAGTACATAGAGAGAGATAAGACTAGTGGAGCCAGTGTTGTGCGAGAACCAGAGCCGATTCCTGACAATCTCTTTCTACCTTAGGAAAATGTCCCACCACAGGTTAACTATATGAACATCATGTGTACTTCAGAAACTCTTGAATACATGTTTATTTTAAATCTTCTTTTGTGACCACTCTATTTCATCTGCAGATGCTTGTTGAAAGAAAGATGAAAGTTTCTTTGGGTATGTGATCTAGTGTGACTCACGCATTCACTGTACGTAGTCTTGGGGCTTCATTTTTCTGACACTTAAAATAAGTGTCACAGGAGGTGCCATAATCTGCTGAAGGAAATGGATAAACTGTAAAACCTCTTGGTTGCACTAATCTGGCCGAGCTGGTCAAAATTATCTACTTTGTTAAAATCTGGTCCTTTTAATTTGAGAAGGAATAACTTGGTGAAATGCACACAGCCCTCCTTTACAATCATATTTTTAGCTATGTAGGAGTGATCGCTTACAGTGGCTGAGGAAACAGAAACATTTATGATTGTTTACCAGACTTCATGTACAAAATAAAGGAAGTGTTAGTATACAACAATAAACTGAACATAAGTTTCCTAAAAAAGGGGGGGTATGGGTTTGGAAGAGAAAATGTGTGCCCATAAATATTCGTAAAGCCCGGGGCTAGATGCCTAATGGAACTTGTGTCTCAAGAGCTATGTAGTGTCAGTGTGGTGTTCCATCTGGGCTCTGATGGCTGTAAGTAGGGCAGAAAACAGCCACAGTTAGTTTATCAGGGTTCGGTGTCCTGAGACCTCTGACACATGTTACTTGCTAGTGTTTGCCTTTATTGGCCTGTTGCTGTAACCCTTATGGGCCAGTAGTCACCTGGCTAATTAGTTGGCTTCTGGGTGGTGGTTGCTGGCCACTGGTGAAGGTTGATTTTTGCAAGCCTATCACAGGCTTGATCCTTTCTGTGGAACTCAAGTTGGGTTCTCACTGAGCCCTCTGACTAAAGTCCTTGGTGGGCTTGCCTGCTCCACCAGGTGACTGGCTATTACTCTAGTACACAGAAGGGGTGTTTCTACCAGTGGTCATTTAGCAATTTCTTCATATGAAGCCAATTCAATACATAATGGCATCTTATTCATTTTGAGCACAAGTCTCAATCATCATAGTGCATCATTTCACATCATTTTTTTTAAAGAGTTGGACACCAGTTTGCACATAGACAATATTCCAGTGGGAAGTGCTGGGACATAATATACTTCAGACTGTAAGTATTGCGCTATTCAAACAGTTGCGATTTATGGAATTTTAATCCCAATAAGTGTGCTTTATCAACAAATCAGTACACACAGCGAAGTAGCTCTTATACATCCCAGCTCCTAGCCATGAATATTACATGTGGTTATGTGCCCATTAAAGTTACTAGTCGACACTTGTTTTTGGCGAAAAAATAACAAACTACACCCCAAACAAGGTAGTCTTGAAAGAACAATTGAATACATGAAAGATTGGACACAAAGCTATTGGGAAGCATGGGAAAGTAGATAATCCAGTTGTTTAGGACCAGTAGATATGGATCTTATACCATAAGAAACAAATGCTAACGCTATTGAAGATTAGAGAATGTGCTATAAGCAGTGTAATAGCCTTGAACGACCTAGGGGTTCTAACACGTGGGACAACGCTTGTCAAACTCTCCTGCACCTTTCCACTAAGTGCACACCAGTTCAGGCCTTGCTGGTTCTACCACTCAGCAGGGTGAAAAATGTATGTGCACTCTCCACTAGCCATTGGCTAGTAATAATTGTCTTTTGATGAGTAAGAAATGGTGTTCTGTCTGTATGCCTGTATGTATAGAATTGAGGTGGCAAGTGACTTGTTATCGCTGGCCAGTAGCTTGCAACTTGAAATGTTGCACCCTGCACTCGGTATCTCCACTAAACCCCTCACCCTCATCCCCAGAGCAAGATGTATTCTCTCATGGGGGATCTCTTTAGCGCTGCCTCCTTCCAGTTTTCCCCTTCTTGGTCACTTGCTTTCCCCTGCCTCGGCTCTACCTCCTGTTCCTTCCCCATTTCCCACAAGATCCTCTGTTCATTTAATTTCTCCAGCATGGGGTCTGGCATGGATTCACATGCTCATGAATATTCCCCGTCGTCAGGCTGGGAATCCTCGGTAAAGAAAAAATCAGTATCAGTTTAGTTTCTGATCTGTCTTTCTTAGTAGTAACCAATCACTGAACTCTGGGTCATACTGCCCCCAGCCAATGACTGCCCTCTCCCTAAGCCCCGCCTCTGGCAGCCATCCTCATATTTTTACCGCACGCTCAAGTGTTGGGAGTCCTCGTGCTTTTGCTCTAGCGTTTTTGCTGCGTTTTTGCGCTTTTTCAGGAGATTTTCTCATTTTGTTTGTTTAATCGAGCCTCAAGCTCCACCGTTTCTACTTCTGATAACGGGGACCCGTTTCGGAATTCTTCTACACCTCTCAAGGGTGGAGTTTTCGTCGAGTTTACGCTTCTTGGAGGGTTCCGGAAGATCTGCGGCCTACCTCAACGGACATGGCCCAGGACAAGGTAAGCTTGACGCCCGGATCCAAGCTGTTCAGGTGCTGCCCTGGATGCGGATTACAAAACTTTTTCAAGGAGGACGAGCATTCGCGATGCCTCTACTGCTTTCATGAGGCAAGACGCACGTGGAGAAGGACTGTGCGTTCTGCAAGAATCTTTCGCAACGGACCAAACAAGATCGTCGTTCCTGCCTCGCCACATGGCTGGAGAAGGGCACAGCAGGTGAGAAGGCGAAGAAAAAGTCTGAGCGGGCTTCTAAGTCCTGTGAGGGCACCCCGCGACGGGGGCCCAACAGAAGGCCAAGCACCGCGAGTCCGCAGGCACCGGGAGCCAGCGCTCTGGTTTGGGTAAGAGGAAGTCCGAGAACCCGGGTAAACTGCTGGAGCGGCCCCGGTCGATCTCGAAAGGGGAGCGAGGCGCTGACCCTCCCCCCAAGACTAGGGCCCAGGGCGCACCTAAGGTGGTGAGGGCCTTGATCCAGCTGGCAAAGGCCTCTATCGAAGTGGTTGCTGTGACCCTGGCGAAGCCGGCTGAGACTACGCCAGTGGAAACGGCCTCTCAGCCCAGAGTATCCCTGCCACCGCAGAGGGAATCCTCTTTCCAGCCCATCGTTAAGACCCCCGTGAAATCCCCGGTGGAAAAAGAGGGGGTTCGGCGGCCATTACAGACTCAGAATCAGCCTCTGAAGAGGAGCTGGTGGAAACCGAGAAGGGCCTCAACGAGAGGTTCGATCCCAGGGGGCGGTCCCCGCTGACGTGATCGAAGAGGGCCCAGTGGAGCGGCCATCCCGTCCGTCGCAGCCATTGCCTGAGCCCCAGGATAGCTCGGCGGCCATTTTGTTGGCGATCCAATCCTTATGTACCGAGATAAGGACGAGATTACCACGGACCCCGACGGAGGATCCAGAACCAGGCCCATCGGGAAACCCTCCGAACAAACGGAGGAGGGTCCACCCCTCTCCGCCCTTTGTGCCCGAGAGGCCTGTGGACCCCTCATCCCCCTCGCCGGACCCTAGAGAAGATACGGCGACGGATACAGCGACGGGGACGGACGATGACGGCGGCAATGACACAGCGGACATCCCGTCATTGACCACCCCCCCCCCCCCCCCCCGGGCTTCTCCAGCCCACGAAATTGGCTCCTTCCACGCGAGGACAACATCTGGGACGAGGGGCTTGCTGTCCTCAAGAACCCTTCCACGACAACCGCCAAGAGGGACAGGTACGAGAAGAAGTACCGAGTCCCTGATGCCGCCCCCTTGTACCTCAGGGCCCAGCCCACGCCGGACTATGTCATCTCGGCAGCAGCTAAGAAGAAAGCAGCGGGTGCGGCGGCTTCAGCTTCCACTTCCCTGCCGGACAGCGAGGGCAAGAAGTTGGACTCCATGGGACGACGAGTCATCTCGTCGACGACGATTAAGGCGGCCAATGCCTTAGCGATAGTGGCCCGCTACGACAGGGAGCTCTGGTTCAAGTTAACTCCCCTGCTAGACTTCCTACCTGACGACAAGAGGGCGGAGGCCCTAGAAATTCTGCAGGAAGGCGAGGTGGCGTCGGATCACGCCATAACGGTGACGACGGACATTGCCGATACCGGATTTCGCCAACTGGGCAACAGTTTTCCTCCGACGATGAGGATGGCTCAAGGCGACAGACTTTCGCCAGGACGTCCAGACCAGAGTGTTGGACATGCCGTTCGATGGCAACAACCTTTTTGGTAAGGCGGTGGACGAGTCTCTACAGGCCATCAAGACCGACTTGGAGACGGCCCAGGCCCTAGGGGTGCTTCAACAGCGACCGCCCTTTCGGAGCTCCGGAGGCAGAGAGGGTGCCTCCAAAGAATCCAGCGGTGGCTCCTCCACTTACCGCCAGGCGGCCCGCTCCTCCTCCCAGGAGGCCTACAGAGGTCGTGGCAAGCAAGGGGGATCCCGCCGTCGTCGCCAAGGAGGCCATGGCGGCAAGGCCGCCTCCAAGCAAGACTGGCATGTCGTCGGGCCCCCACCGAAGCACCCCGGTGGGAGGCCGGCTGACAAAGTTCATCAGCGTGTGGGAGTCCATCTCCACCGACCGTTGGGTGTGGGACACCCAGGCCAACGGGCACTCGCTGGAATTCCAAAAGAAGTGCCCTCGCATTCCTCCCGTGGCCAGGAAGGAGAATCACGTCCCTCAACTGCTGTTGGAGGTAAGGGCGATGCTCAAGAAAGGTGCCATTGAGCTCGTCCCCAGGAGGCTCCGGGGCTTCGGAGTGTACTCAAGGTACTTCCTCGTCAGAAAGAAGCGACTTCCTATCGTCGTTGGACCTGGAGGATGCTTACTTCCACATCCCCATTCTAAAAGGGCACAGGAAGTTTCTCAGGTTTGTGGTTCAGGGACGCCAGTACCAATTCAGAGCCCACCGTTCGGATTAAAGTCGGCACCCAGGGTATTCACCAAATGCCTGGCACCAGTGGCGGCGCGGCTGCGCCTGCAGGAGATCCACGTCTACCCCTATCTGGACGACTGGCTGATCCGGGCAAGGACAAGGGAACTCTCCGTCGAACACACAGCGAGGACCGTCCGGTTGCTCTCGGAACTGGGGTTCGCCATCAACTACCCCAAATCCCACCTGGTTCCATCGGAAGTAGCACTGTTTCTGGGAGCGAAGCTCGATACAGTGGGGTAATTGGCCTCCCCGTCGGAGGAGAGGATCAAGACCATCCTGGGCAAGGTGCGGCGCCTGTTAGCCACGGACGTGGCCAGGGTGAGGTCCCTTCTCGGGATAATGTCCTCATGCATCTATCTTGTACCCCTTTGCAGACTTCGGATGCGTCCGCTACAGGAGTTCCTCAACGCCCGCTGGTTTCAGGCGACGGGCTGCTTCGAGGACAGGATCCCTCTTGACGAGGAGTTCCGTCGGGCGATCCTATGGTGGGTTACCCATGCTCACTACAGGCACGGACTTTCAAACCCCGGCGTTTCAGGAGATGGTGACGACGGACGCCTCTCTGGAGGGTTAGGGGGCCCACACCGGAGATCTCCACGCAAGAGGCTGTTGGCTCCCGGAGGAGAGGTCTCTCCACATCAAAATTCTGGAGCTCCGAGCAGTGTTCTGGGCACTCAAGTCTTTCCTTCCGTCCCTCAAGGACAAAGTGGTGAGGATCTTCACCAACAACACCACCACAATGTTCTACATACGGAAGCAAGGGGGCACCAGATCCCCAGCCCTATCCAAGGAGTCCCAGTATCTGTGGCACTGGGCTGTCGCCCAGGGGATGTTTCTGGTTCCCTTCCACTTGGCAGGAATAAAAAACACCATTGCCGACTCACTCAGCAGGGAGCTGCGCTCGTGCCACGAGTGGGAACTACGCCAGGATCAAGTGGATCAGCTCTTCCAACGATAGGGCAAACCCAGATCAACCTGTTCGCGACAGAGACAAACTCCAAGTGCCAGAGGTTCGCCAGTAGGTTCCCGCAGCCGAGGAGCATGGGCAATGCTTTCTCGTTTCTCTGGGACGGCCTGTTTCTATACGCGTTCCCTCCGTTGCCGTTGCTGCTCTGCCTCATCAACCAGCTCAAGAAGTCCAGGTGCAGAATGATCCTTGTTGCACCGGCGTGGCAGAGGCAGATCTGGTTCCCGGACCTTCTGGACTTGTCAACGTCCCCACCAGTCAAGCTGCCGGTGGTCGCGGATCTTCTCTCCAGAGAAGGAGGCGCCATTCTCCATCACGACCCACAGTTGCTGAACTTGCAGGCCTGGCTCCTGCAGCACTAGAGTTTGGAGGGTACAATATCCCGGCTGACTGCAGAGAGGTTCTTGCAAAAGCCAGGGCGTCCTAAACTCTCGTGTTACGGTCATAAGTGGAAGAGGTTCTCTGTCTGGCGCCGTGCACAGAAGATTAACCCTCTGCGGATTACGGCCCCTCAAGTACTGCCGTACCTACTGTCGCTGGCCAAAGCTGGACTGGCTCATGCCTCCATCAAAATATATATGGCTGCCATCTCCCAATATACTAGGACTACGGGACGGGCGTCCTTGTGGTCTCATCGCCTGGTGAAGTAATTTATGAAGGGACTATTCCGATCGTTCCCGCCGGTGAAGGCTCCTGCCCCGGCATGGGAGCTTAATGTGGTGCTGACCAGGCTCATGGGGGCCCCATTCGAGCCGATGCATTCGGCGCCTTTGAAGTTCCTGTCATGGAAGACAGTGTTACTCGTGGCCATCAACTCTGCACGACGAGTGGGAGAGATCCAGGCCCTATCTTGCAAGCCTCCATACTTGACTTTTCATGACACGAGGGTGGTGCTGAGGATGCACCCCTCCTTCATGCACAAGGTGCCGTCGGACTTCCGCCTCAACGAGCCCTTGGTGTTACTAGTTTTCTTCCCGTCGCCTTAGACGCCGGCCGAAAGGACTTAGCACTCGCTAGATGTAGCTAGAGCGCTGAAGTTCTACGTGGACCGCACGAAGAGTTTTCGGAAGACGTCACAACAGTTTGTGAACTTTGGGTCTGTGAATCAAGGGAAGGCTCTCTCAAAGACTTCCTTCTCCAGATGGCTCTCCGGCTGCATCATGCATTGTCACCGGTTGGCAAACCGACCGCTGCCCGGCCGTCCGAGAGCCCATTCGACCAGAGCGATCACTCCTACCACGGTGTTCCTGTCTGGTGTGCCCCTGCTGGACATCTGCAGGTCTGCTACGTGGAGGTCGACGCACACCTTCACAAGATTCTACTGCGTCGATCGGGACTCCAGGGAGGAGTCCAGGGTCGGCCAAGCAGTGCTGCGCAACCTGTTCGCCTAAGGTGAGCCTGGTGAGAAGGTAAGAATTGCTTAATGTTCAGTTTTGGATGTAATGCTTAATGTTGAGCCTTTGCCACCTCCCGTGGTTGTGCATGTGTATACTGCTATGTATTCTCTTATTCATGAGCATGTGAATCCATACCAGAACCCATGCTGGAGAAGGAACAAGTTACTTACCTGTAACTGTTGTTCTGCAGCATGGGTCTGGCATGGATTCACATGCGAACCCTCCCGCCTACCCCTCTGCGGCTCTTCACTTGGTCATATTGCCACTTTGCGTGCTACCAAATCTGAGGATGGCTGCCAGAGGCAGGGCTTAGGGAGAGGACAGTCATTGGCTGGGGGCAGTATGACCCAGAGTTCAGTGATTGGTTACTACTAAGAAAGACAGATCAGAAACGAAACTGATACTGATTTTTTTTCTTTACCGAGGATTCCCGGCCTGACGACGGGGAATATTCATGAGCATGTGAATCCATGCCAGACCCATGCTGGAGAACAACAGTTACAGGTAAGTAACTTGTTCCTTCACCTTCCTACTCTGTCCATCCTGCAATGCCAACCTCTTCACAAATCTGTGATGTTCTGCAAAGACTGTTATTTCTGGGGTTTGGCATCCCCAACATATTAACGTTGCTCGCAGATAGTTAGCTGAAGGTAATGCTGGGATCCTTGTGAAGTCAACAGGTGATGGAGATGAACATGCCCCATGTAAGTACGGTGCTCCTGAGAAGGTAAAGCCCAGGAGAGAGACGGACAGTTAACGTTCCTGAGTAAAGCAAATCCGAAATCAAAATGGGCTTATTTAAAGAGAGCGGCGCAAGAAGCTGGAGAAACCAGTGGGGTTATGGGAGCCAGAGAAATCCTATTTGCTGGACATGGTCAGAAGCCCAAGAGAGACCATGCTGAGTTGAGCAGATCGGAGGGCCAGAAGGCTTTGCGGAGCCCTAGAAAAATAAGTAACATTTCTCAACACTTGGATAACTGGCAAACTGGAATGTCCAATTATTCAATCCTATATCAAGAATGTTTTTAAAGACAATGTGCCTCATTACGAGTCTGGCGTTAACCTGCTGGTTTTTCCGGCTCGGTTACCGCCGGACCCGTCTTAGCATTCCTCCTCCGTGATTCCCGGAATTACCGGGGCATTACAACCCCGGTGACCCGGGAATTCCGGAGGCGGAATGGTGTAAATCCCCATTCCCATTGAGTCCCATAGGACCCCAATGGGAATGGGGATTCCCATAGGACTCAATGGGAATCGGGACCATGGAAACACTGGCACCATCTCGTGATGGTGCCGGTGTTTCCTCGTCTGCCTACAGGTGGGCGGTGTAAAACCAGCCAGGTCAGACCTGGCGGGAACGCCACCACCCGCCTGCAGGACTCTAGATCGGGCGGTCCGGAATTAACAGTGGCAGCGGGTTTACCGCCACTCTTATTTCCGGACCGCCCGACCCGTAATGAGGCCCAATGTCCCAGTTGGTGGAATTACACTAAGAGAATCTTTTCTCCTTTTAAGGAACTAGAGCCAATGGATTTGCGTATGGACTTGTTATACGAAGAGAGGACTGAAAACCTTACTTTGATAAACTATTGAAAATTCACTTTAGATTGAACAGTATGTGGCAGTCTCCCATCTAGCTTTGGCCAGAAACAGCCCGAGTGGAAAGTCTACTGCTCAGGCTATTTTCTAAAAGTGGTAGGGCCAGATAGTGGTTAGGTTTCGGACTGAGGACTATTTTTGATTTGGACAATTGACGAGCGCCTTTTAGGTTAGTTTTGTTTGGCAGGGAAATTCACTCCAAACAATAGGGACAGGAATGCATTTTCTCTTTATTTCAAATAAACTCCTTTGAAATGTTAAGCTCTAGTCCGACTCCTTCTGGTTCCCAACAGAAAACTCTGATTGGCTGGCTCATTTGCTCCTAGCTTTCCCTGTTCTTGATTTGCCCTAGGTCTCTATATCCACCGCCTTCTGTTGTGAGCAAACTCTCCCCTCTCCTTGGGGAGGTTTTCTGCAGTTTCTTATAATTTTCACACCATTCTAAAGTCAGGCAATTCTCTTACAGCCATCTCTTCACCTCCCTGCATATATACCTGGTACATTTTTTACAGTTGAGTTTAAGCATGATGTCATAGCATTGGAAGTCTCCAGGGCAGGTGTTCTCGCAATAAGCAGGTGCCCAACACCAGCACATCTGTGCAGAGAATGGAGTCATTTTTGCACGAACTGAGTTGTCACTGATTTGATAATCGAAAATTGCTACTTTCTTTACCATTTGGGAACGTATTTCGAATGGCTGACATGTACCTTGAAATACATTGTTACGATTAACTGAATGTTCGAATAACAGTTAATATCTGTTTGGTTCAGCAGATGGCCTGAGCCATGTGGTGAAAGACTGATGTAATGAATGCCTTAGTTGGATTACCCAGAAATGTATGCAAGGTGCACCATTTCCTATGCTCTCCTTAATTAAAAGTAATAGGTGGAAACCTTGAGCTCTGCGAATGATGGTCAAATAGTTTTTGGGGAAGTTTTTAATCTTTGCACCAATGCCCACCCCCTACATACCAACTGCTTGCTGAGCTGAATACATACAGAACCCAACTATTCAGTAGCTGTAAGGTCCTTGCTTCTTTTGGATCCACAATTGGGCCAGAATTGGATTCCTATCGTGAGCAGCTGAAGGACCTGTGTGGGACATAGTTACCTATGTTTATACCATTTGGGCCTGCATAGTTTTTGGGACAAACTGGAAGACATTCTCGCATCTGATAAAAGATGTGTTCTGTCATACTGGTTGTCCATGCATTATTTGATCAAAACTTTAGGGGGCTTTGAAGAGTATCTGTACCCGGTGTACCAGACAATCAAAAATCCTCCTTTTGAAACTGCTGATTTTTCCAGCCTTGGCACTGCAGAGAAGGTGGAGCAAACTGGACGTTTATCTTTGTGCATTGTTCCTGGCCACATAGACTTTAGTATATTTCCTCACATTATAAAATGTTGTGGAATAGGCTTCTAAAACCAGTGCTTGTTGATTAGTCTAATAGGGAGCTGAATGTGATGTGTAAATTGTGTAGATTAATGGAGACTCAGAATGTAATAATTGCAGTAAGCCAGTATCTGTCGAGAGCATGGCCTTACACAAGTACAGTTGTACCGTATACTTGCAAATCAGGGATTCCAATGTAAATTGCTTGCTTTCCAACACAAGATCTGTTAATCAGCCTCTTCTAGCCCCACAAAGGGCAAAAGGGCATTTGAAGGGGCACAATCTCCCACAGGGCCAATACCCCAAAGAATCGCCCTAGCCGTTTAACAGGTAGTTAGTTCATTTTCATTAGCTTCACTTTTATTGCATTCTGTATGTTTCTGAATTGTCTAATCAGAAAGCCACATTTCATCTGAAATATCTCTGAATTGCTTTGGTTCGCAGATTATCTCTAACCAAATTATCCCAGTGTACTCCTGTTTATTCTTTAAATTTTAACCAATGTATAAATTTAGTAATGGGGTGCCGGGGAGAACACCAACCTTGACACTAGGTTGTAAACTAAATGAATCAAAACAACAGATAACCACACTCTTGTGGATCTCTCTCGTCCCCTGCAAACCCAAAATGGTATTGTGAATACAATCAAACAATAAGCATTATTTGTATATTTAATAACAAAATTCAAAACTCACTCTTCATACCTTTGTTCTCATAAAAAATGTCTTTACTAGAAAATATTTTTGTATATTCATTCATATACTTTGCATAACTATGTTGTCAACCAAACTTTCAAATTTACAATTTTGCAAGTAATCCTCGTTAGCTCCTTTCACAATTAAATAGACAATAACAAGTCTTTGTATATCTTTAAAGCATTCAATAATAACCCCTAAGAGCAATTCCTTATTAAATGTTCAGTCTTTGACTTGTCTTTACGCGTTTCGGGGTTTCCTAGTCCCCTTCTTCAGGAGTTATCTATCCACTTCAATAAGTCTGTTCGCCCATCTACAATGAACAATTTAAAGTTTTAGTATTTCTGCACTATTGACATTCATTACTGTCACTCCAATTGCAATCTCATAATTACCTCAATTTTTTTTTTTCAATTTGGGTAGTTCATCAATGTATTCAACATGTACCTGTGTAGATCAAAAACAAAAAATCATGAGGTTTGCTCAACTAACTGCCCAGATATCCAGTTAAAATGCACCCCTGCTGGTGTCTAGGTTCTAAGTATATAAATCTCTTGCAGGTCAACTTAATTAAAATTCACCTGTGTACCACTACTGGTGCATTCCAAACCCGATGGGACTCTCAATATTGTCCACTCCATATACCGTTGCTTGGTATTTTAATCTTGACCTCTCTGGTCCATGTGATCTCCCTTTAATGCCTTTGCATGGGGACTAATCTGTAATGCAAATATACAGTCTGTTTCGTATTTTTCCATATTATGTACCAACCACCTCTGATGTTTAAAGAAAATGTTAAAGCCTTTATCTTACCCTTCATATATGGTGAAATCTGGGTAGGTGTCCTATTCCCCTTCTGTTCCATTCTAGGTATTGGGTAAGTATCGTACTAGTCCACAGGTCACTCTAAGAAAAAAGAGTACCGTGTAAAGGTAATGCTGTATTTTATAAAACATAGGCTCATAATTCCTAATCTATGAATGTTACCTTTACGTGGTGTTGTCCAGAACTCTATGGATCTTTCTGTTATCGTGGCACCCCAGGATCGCGGTTTCTTGCTGTGAGCCCGCAAAATGGCCGCCGTTTTGTTTACAAACGTAATGAAAGCGACGTCATTGCGTGTGAGCGCGATGACGTCACGCGCTGTTGCGTGTTGTGTTATTGGACATACACGGAAAATGTGAAGTTCCTTCTGATGTAGAAATCCCCGATTAATATTGTTGCCTCCACTCTAAGGACAAAAGGACAATAAGTTATTCTCGCCGAAGACGAGGGGGAAACTATTTATTAATAGTTATATTTAATTGGCATGGCTAAATGTTGGAACTATAATGGGGTCGCTCTTCATACCCTTAGCTCACATATTATCCGGTGCATTGATCTAGGGGTTACTCGCCATAATTACGAGATTACACAGGTGCTCACATTCTCTTTCGTCCGTAGGTTGGTGGAAAATTATGTCACTGATTACACCATTTTAATATATACATATTTCCTTCCATTTTTTTATCATCTCTAAAAATACATATCATCAATGATTACCTTAAATACAACCAGTGTTCTTTAATCATATTGCTACATTCAGGGGTGTACACAGATCTTCATGTTTTTCTATGTGGGCTCCAACTCTCTCTCGTGATTTTATTGTTTACAGTGTTATGCATTAGGGAATTACTTCCTGCCAGAGTCTCTATCTTTTCATAAAAATACCCCCAGGTTGTACTCTTCATTCATGCCCCTAGGTGACATAGTATGAAGTTTTTCAATTCAATGTATCTCTTTGGTTTAATTTCTTAGTACGATTTCCCCCTTGTGGGGATTTTTTCACCACCTCCAATATAATTATTTTCAATTGTGAAAAATTATGTTTTTTTTCATTAAAGTGGCGTGCCACTGGTGATCTGATGTTGTTCGTTCTGATGTTGCTTTGATGTTCATGCCAACTTTCTTTGGCTTTTCTATTTGTTTGACTGATATAGAATATTGCACATGGACAACTAAGTCCATATATTATCGATTGTGTGTCACAAGTGGCATAGTCCCTTAATTTGATCTTCGTTCCATTATAGGGATGTCGTACATGTGTACCCTTCATTATGTTGTTAGTGTCCACAACTGAGGCAAGCAAAAGTGCCTGTTTTCCTTGTTTGTAATGTTGTCTGTTTTTCCTTTGCTGGTCTTTCTGCGTGGACAAGCTGATCTTTAAAGTTGCGGCCCCTTTTGTATGCGATGATCGGGGGTTTTGGAAACAATTTACTTAAATGTGTGTCCATTCCAATGATTCTCCAGTTTTTCTTAATCAATCTTGTGACGTGATGACTTTGTCCTGAGTACCTCAGGGCGTATATAAATGGTCTCGCTTGATTTCGTTTTTGGAGTGAGTAGTTCATTTCTTGTTAGTCTCTGTTTTTTCTCTCGCTTTCTCAATAATGTTTCTCGGGTATCCTCTTTTCCTATATTTCTCCGTCATGGTAAGACTTGCTTCCTCCAATGTAGTTGGTGTTGATATCAGGCGTTTAAGGCGTAGGAACTGGCTATATGGTAAATTGTCACGTAGATGTTCCGGGTGATGGCTCAAGTAGTGTAATGTGTTATTAACATCTGTTTTCTTGTGGTATATGTTTGTTATTATGCCCTGCGTTCCAATTTCAAGTTCTACATCCAGGAGACATTTTTGTCGTCTGGCGACGAACAAAGACAGATGTGGATTTAATTTTTGAGTATTTAAACTCAATACATGGAAGGATAAAATTCACTATGGAAGTGGGTACCCCTAAATTACATTTCCTGGATGTAGAACTTGAAATTGGAACGCAGGGCATAATAACAAACGTATACCACAAGAAAACAGATGTTAATAACACATTACACTACTTGAGCCATCACCCGGAACATCTCGTGACAATTTACCATATAGCCAGTTCCTACGCCTTAAACGCCTGATATCAACACCAACTACATTGGAGGAAGCAAGTCTTACCATGACGGAGAAATATAGGAAAAGAGGATACCCGAGAAACATTATTGAGAAAGCGAGAGAAAAAACTGAGAGACTAACAAGAAATGAACTACTCACTCCAAAAACGAAATCAAGCGAGACACCATTTATATACGCCCTGAGGTACTCAGGACAAAGTCATCACGTCACAAGATTAAGAAAAACTGGAGAATCATTGGAATGGACACACATTTAAGTAAATTGTTTCCAAAACCCCCGATCATAGCATACAAAAGGGGCCGCAACTTTAAAGATCAGCTTGTCCACGCAGAAAGACCAGCAAAGAAAAAACAGACATTACAAACAAGGAAAACAGGCACTTTTGCTTGCCTTAGTTGTGGACACTGTAACATAATGAAGGGTACACATGTATGACATCCCTATAATGGAACGAAGATCAAATTAAGGGACTATGCCACTTGTGACACACAATCGATAATATATGGACTTAGTTGTCCATGTGCAATATTCTATATCAGTCAAACAAATAGAAAAGCCAAAGAAAGTTGGCATGAACATAAAAGCAACATCAGAACGAACAACATCAGATCACCAGTGGCACGCCACTTTAATGAAAAAAAACATAATATTTCACAATTGAAAATAATTATATTGGAGGTGGTGAAAAAATCCCCACAAGGGGGAAATCCTACTAAGAAATTAAACCAAAGAGAGATACATTGGATTGAAAAACTTGATACTATGTCACATAGGGGCATGAATGAAGAGTACAACCTGGGGGTATTTTTATGAAAAGATAGAGACTCTGGCAGGAAGTAATTCCCTAATGCATAACACTGTAAACAATAAAATCACGAGAGAGAGTTGGAGCCCACATAGAAAAACATGAAGATCCGTGTACACCCCTGAATGTAGCAAAATGATTAAAGAACACTGGTTGTATTTAAGGTAATCATTGATGATATGTATTTTTAGAGATGATAAAAAATGGAAGGAAATATGTATATATTAAAATGGTATGGTCAGTGACATAATTTTCCACCAACATACGGATGGTGAAACAGAATGTGAGCACCTGTGTAATCTCATAATTATGGTGAGTAACCCCTAGATCAATGCACCGGATAATATGTGAGCTGAGGGTATGAAGAGCGACCCCATTATAGTTCCAACATTTAGCCATGCCAATTAAATATAACTATTATTAAATAGTGTCCCCCTCGTCTACGGGGAGAATAACTTATTGTCCTTAGAGTGGAGGCAACAATATTAATCGGGGATTTCTACATCAGAAGGAACTTCACATTTTCGGTGTATGTCCAATAACACGACACGCAACAGCGTGTGACGTCATCGCACTCGCACGCGATGACGTCGCTTTCATTATGTTTGTAAACAAAACGGCGGCCATTTTGCTGGCTCTCACAGCAAGAAACCGCGATCCTGGCGTGTCACGATAACAGAAAGATCCATAGAGTTCTGGACAACACCAGGTAAAGGCAACATTCATAGATTAGGAATTATGAGCCTATGTTTTATAAAATACAGCATTACCTTTACACAGTACTCTTTTTTTTTTTTTCTTTTCTTGGAGTGACCTGTGGACTAGTACGATACTTACCCAATACCTAGACTGGAACAGAAGGGGAATTGGACACCTACCCAGATTTCACCATATATGAAGGGTAAGATAAAGGCTTTAACATTTTCTTTAAACATCAGAGGTGGTAGGTACATAATATGGAAAAATACGAAACAGACTGTATGTTTGCTTTACAGATTAGTCCCCATGTAAGGGCATTAAAGGGAGATCACATGGACCAGAGAGGTCGAGATTAAAACACCAAGCAACGGTAAATGGAGTGGACAATATTGAGAGTCCCATCGGGTTTGGAATGCACCAGTAGTGGTACACAGGTGAATTTTAATTAAGTTGACCTACAAGAGATTTATATACTTAGAACCTAGACACCCGCAGGGGTGCATCTTTTTAACTGGATATCTGGCAGTTAGTTGAGCAAACTCATGATTTTTTTGTTTTTGATCTACACAGGATACATGTTGAATACATTGATGAACTACCCAAATTGAAAAAAAAAATTGAGGTAATTATGAGATTGCAATTGGAGTGACAGTAATGAATGTCAATAGTGCAGAAATACTAAAACTTTAAATTGTTCATTGTAGATGGGCGAACAGACTTATTGAAGTGGATAGACAACTCCCGAAGAAGGGGACTAGGAAACCCCGAAACGCGTAGAGACACAAGTCAATGACTGAACATTTAATAAGGAATTGCTCTTAGGAGTTATTATTATTGAATGCTTTAAAGATGCACAAAGACTTGTTATTGTCTATTTAATTGTGAAAGGAGCTAACCAGGATTACTTTGCAAAATTGTAAATTTGAAAGTTTGGTTGACAACATGGTTATGCAAAGTATATGAATGAATATACAAAAATATTTTCTAGTAAAGAATTTTTTTATGAGAACAAAGGTATGAAGAGTGTGAGTTTTGAATTTCGTTATTAAATATACAAATAATGCTTATTGATTGTATTAAAAATACCATTTTGGGTATACAGGGGACGGGAGAGATCCACAAGAGTGTGGTTATCTGTTTTGGTTCACAGGTTGTCATGAAGTGTCTCTACGTCTATTGATTAATGTTTGTGCAAACCAATAAAGAATACTTATTTGTTTTACTTGATGGGATATTCGGGAGAGGCGTTTGGTTTCTGTTTATCCACATCCCCCTAGAGGAAAGGTGTTGCGATTGATGGTATAGTCTTCTCCATGTGGCCTCCTTTTACTCGCACTTCAATTTTGAAAATCCCCTTTTCAGTTTGGGAACAGTGCATTATGGGGATGTAGTTCCACAATCTCCTCTTTTGATATCATTGAACTTTATGGGGAAGGGTTGGTCTCCTTGACACCTTCTGGGTGTGCCTCACACTGTGTACTCACAAACCCCCTGAGGTGTATCTTTAACATGTTTTGCAAGGGTTAAGACATTTCTTCTACCCTCTGGAGCATGGGGCTTTTTGGAGGAATCTGGAGACCACTCTCCACGGGTCCTCCCCACGTGAATTTGTCACTATTCGTTCTTATTATTGAAGCATTATTCTTAAGGACAAAATGTTGGTCCTTCAAAGGGCCCTCTGTTGATGCCTCGTGTGCCCTCAATGTCTCTGCAGGACTCCCTGTTGTTTATTGCTGTTTGCCACTGACCTTTTTGTTTTCCTCCCACTTTCCAGGAAGATGAGCTAGAATTGGCAATGGTTGGCAGCCACCACGATTTGCAGAGTCATTGGAGTGAGATTACCAAGCTGGAAGAGAGATTCCTTGAAAGGAGTGAAGTCCAAAATCATGTGGATCATGACAAGGAGGAGGAGGAGGAGGAGGAGCAGGAGGAGGAGGAGGAGGAGGAGGAGGAGGAGGACAATGAGCAGCAGCAGGATGAGAAAGAAGAGAGCATGGACCTGTTGGAGCATTTTCTTAAGCAGGTGGGATCACAGAATGGCGAGGGTGTGCCAGAGCAGCTCATAAAGCAGACTGTATCCTGGAATTTGGGGCAGGTACAGGAGCAGCACTTTCAGCTAACATCACTAGAGACAGTGATGTTAGCTGAAAGTTGGGAGCAACTGTCTCTGCAGACTGATTCAATGGATATGGAGGACCACCACAGAGAGCTCTCACATGAGACAGGATGTCAGGAATTAGAAGATATCCTTGAGCAGACATCGGCACAGGTTATTCAACAGGTACTGCTCACTGAGCGATTGAATGAAATTCTTAGATCAGATCAGTTGTTTGAGATTTGTTATACTTTAGAACTGAAGTGCTGAGAACGTGTTGATAGGAAAGTCTATGCAAATACTGACTAACAATAGGGAAATTGATGCAAGACTGGTCAGTGTACAAATGCCATTGTATTCATTGTATTGGTGAATAAGTCTAGGGCATTTTCAAAGTCTTAGTGTTGACTGGTATGAGAATGTCTAGGTACGTTTTGAAAATATCAGGATCTCATGTGGGTCTGTAGAATTGTTATGTGCACAGATATTTGTTTGTTTAGCTCTAACAATTCTTGACCGAATATTTACAGAAAGTGATATGGTTGTTTCTTTTAGGAACTAGTCTCTGCACTCCAAGAAAGGAATGGGATCATAGTTCAGCTAAGCAGCAATCTGCAACAGGCACTGCAGAGTAGGGATGAGATACAGAGGGGAACCCTGCTGCTTGCCACTCAGTTTCAAGCTTTGCAGCAGAGAATGAAGGAGGTAAACCGTTGTTTGTTCACAGATAGGCTTGCATTAATGAGAGTGGCATTCACTGGTAGGTGCATGGAATAATCATCCGATGCTAGCTGCTGCTGCATCTGGTCGGTCTGAGATCAGGACAGAGACATTGAGTTTACATGGCTGGTCACCTAACAAGCCACTATTTTGATTCTCTAGAATATCAGACTGGTTGGTGGGGGTTTTTGCCCATCAGTGATTTTAAATGTTTATTGACTTAATACGTAGACATCAGGGGTGTACAACAACCTGAGCACCACACCATTGCTTAACCCTAAGAAAATCAAAGGATACATAAACTCTGCCACACCACCCCCTGGTGAGTGTTGTCCTTATAATTTGTGTATGCAACAAGTTCGCAAATTAAGTTTTGCAAAGTCCTCTGTGAACGCTTCAGTGATCGTTGCTGTGACATTTCAGAACTTGTGGTATTAGCAGTGCCACTAAGCCATGGGTAGGACACAGTTAATTTAGACTGACAAATAGCCTTTAAGTTCATATCCAAGTTTGCTGTCCTAATCCTTTTACCCAGGTTTTGTCCTGTCACTTGGTGTTCATGCCAGCTTTACCTTTTATCTCTTTTTGTGTTACCCAACATTTGCTACCCTTGACTCTCACATGATTCTTAATACATTTCTGAGAAACCCTACTTTTATAAACGAGCCTTGTAAATTGCATGTGGTGTACCATTTCCAATTATTGTTCTGTCCATATACAAAGTAGCACTGAATGCCCCTAGTAACCATCTATCTCGGTTACATTGAAGGCCTTCAACAAATCAAGCTTGGAATGGATTGTGTCCTCCAACGTATTGCACATCTTTGACATCTAATATCCACAGCTGTGTACTTTGGAAACTTTTCCAGCAGAGGGCGTCCTGCGTAAATGGCGTCGGGTTGGTGTCCCTCAAAGACCTCTGTCGAGGGCGACGTCACTGGATGTTCTAAATAGGACGCACAGCGTCCATAGCCTCGGTTCTGTTTGTTTCCGCAAACGTGTTTGCTTCAGAAACTCAGCGTGCCTCGTGTATTCCTTGTAAATGTCTTCTTCTTCGACCCCTCCGACTACGCGGTCTGGCTTCAAGACTTGCTGGGACTGCAAGTCGAAAAAGTCAATTACCGACCGCATCGCGTTTGTTTGTGGTGCTTGGATGAGAGTCACGACACCGACGACTGTTCCAAATGCCAGTCGCTGACTGCAAAGGCCTTGCGGGAGCGTAAGGGGAAGCTTCAGGTAGGTAGGTTCTAAACCCAGTAAGTCCCGTAAATCTAAGTCCAAGGGGATATCTAACGACAATTCGAGGGGTGACTCTCCGCGCTGGGAGCAGTCCCGGGGTTCTCGGTCCCAGAGTGCTTCCCACCATTCGTCCTCCTCGTCTTGTCATTCTAGGAAGTGCTGTCACCGGTCACCTTCCCCGTCCTCCTTGGAGGATGGAGCCGCAAGGAAAGTGGATTGCCCGACAAAGTCCTAGACTCCGTAGCAATGGGCTGCCTTTCGAGAGCAGATGTCGGCAATTTTTCAATCGCAGGGCACAGTTCCGTCCGTGCCTTCTACTGAAGCCGGCAAGGAATGGTCTCGTACTTTGGTTCGCACGCCTTCAGGCTCGGGTCCTCGATGCGATGCTCATCGGGAACCTTCGAGGTCCCGTTCGTACAAGGCTCAGGACAGTAGCAAGAGACATGCTTCCCGGTCTCGGTCCTCGTCTCCAGCGAGACCTCAGAAACCAGGTAAGGACGGTAAAGCTTTGCCATGTTCCAGCCCTCTGTGCCGTCAGCGCTGTTGTCGACGCCGAAGCCAGCGGCGCTCTAGACGCCGAGGCCGTCGGCGCCCTCGACGCCTTTGGGGCTTTTTGCCCGAAATGTACCATTGGAGATCCCTGATACTGTGGATCCTTCAAGGAAGGCTCCTTATAAGTCTGTGAGGCCTGTGGTGGACTCCAGACCATCTTCTGTCCCGAGGCAGAGTTTTTCCCTCCATCTGGATGGCATTTATGAGGAGGAGGAAAGGTCAGACTTTGATATCGACCCTGTTGAGCCTGATGTGGCTCCTGTCTTTTCTGGAGACAGTCAATTGGATGAGTTGAGGCAAACTCTTCATGATGCCAGTGGTTTGGACGCTTCTCTGGAGGTGGAATTTGGCAGGCCTGAGCCTGGGGCTCATGCTGAGTCGTCTTACAGTAGGGCTAATGGCTAGGGTCACGGAGTATCTGCACTGGTCCAGTCCCCCCTGAAGATTTTGTGCAGGATGATCTAACTGACATTTTAGAGAAGGTCTCTCCTCTGACCCGGTGTTACCTTTTCATCTGACATTACAGAAAAGGGTGGCGGCTGCTTGGCAGTCCCCGGAATCTCTTCCGGCTGTTAACAAATTAACCAAGAAATACTGCCCTTCCGGTCAGCTACCTTTCATCTCACCCCACTCCAGAGAGTTAGGTGGTTCAGGCGGCTACGGTCACCTCAAGGCAGGCGGCGTACCCTTCCATCCCTCCTGATAGGGACGACATGTTTCGACGGTTGGGCACGCAAGGTGTTTTCTGTGGGGAGTATGGCGTTGAAGTCTGCCAACTCCACTTTTGCCTTGGCAACGTTTTCACACTCTGTGGAATTGTTTCCCTAGCGGCTGAGCATATTCCTGAAGGGAAGAAAGGGCTGGGTTCTTTGCTCTCATGCAAGATGCCAAGGATGCCATGTGTGAATCCCTTCTGTCGGGTTTGGACACGGCCGACAGTGTTAGCTGGTCCATGGCTGCGAGCACCATTATACGCAGATTTGCGTGGTTGTGTAAGTCGGGTTTCGCTCCGGATGTGCAAAGCTGTCTTCTGAACATGCCCTTTGATGGCGCACATTTGTTTGGCAGCAAGGCTGATGAGAGCAAAAAGACAAAAGCTGCGGCTAAATCTTTGAGCGCGGCTGTGCATCAATCTCTGCCTTTTCGTCCTAGGGGACAGCAGTGGAGGAGAGGTTCTTTCTGTTACTACTCCTCCTTTGGTAGAACGAGAGGGGCCGCCAGTCAAAGGGGTCAGCATAAAAGTACCCGTGGTCGTCTGGAAATGGAGGTGCCAAAGCCGCTCGGGCAGCTGCCTCTTTGCCTTCAGGCACATCCGCAGCTGCTCCAAAACAGTCATGAGGCCATGTCCTATAGTTTGCCGGTTGGGGGCAGACTGTCTCAGCATCTCGAAGAGTGGCGAGCAATTGCTTCGGATGCGTGGGTGAGTGATACTATTGCCTACGGCTACTGCCTTCCCTTCCTAAAGCAGCTTCATGACAATCCACCGGGGAATCTCTCTTTGAAGCTTCCAGATCCGCTCCTTGTACAGGAAATCTTGACCCTGCTAGAGAAAGGTGCTATAGAACTGGTGCCTGTAGCGGAGAGGAGCAAGGGATGGTATTCCCCTTATTGTTTGATCCCAAAGAAAGACGGTGGATTGAGACACATCTTGGACTTGCGTTGGTTCAACAAACTTCCCAGGAAGGACAAGTTCAAGATGGTCCCTCTTTCTGAAGTCCTCCAGGCCCTACAACCTCAGGAATGGTCGGTGTCTCTGGACTTGGACCAGGGACTCTCTCTGGACCTACAGGATGCTTACCTTCATGTGTCGATTCAACCCAAGCACAGAAAGTACCTTAGGTTTGTGGCTGGGGACACGCACCACAGTTTTGGGTCCTGCCATTCGGATTAACCTCCACCCTGAGTGTCTTCACCAAGCTAATGGTGGTGGTGGCAGCGTATCTCAGGCAAGGGGGGCGGGGGAGATTCACGTCTACCCCTACCTGGACGACTGGATGATCCGTGCGCTTTCCTTCGAGCAAGCCTTCGATCACCTCGGTCTCACCTGCCGCTCCCTCCACAAGCTGGGCTTCTCCCTCAATTTCAAGAAATTTCATCTGACACCTTCCCAACAGCTCCAGTACTTCGGGGCTGTGTTGGACACGTCCTTGGGGAAGTGCTCGCCTCCCAAGGTGAGGGCTCATCACATTGTGCAGATGGACACGTTTCAACATGCCCAGAGTCTCCCGGCTTTCGAATTCTTAAGGGTGCTCGGCCTCATGGCATCCTGCATTTTTCTGGTGCCAGAGGCCAGGATGAGTATGAGTACCCTGCAATGGGTCCTCAAGATGCAGTGATCACAGTTATCAGGAAAGATGTCGGATCCTGTTCAGATCCCAATCTCGGTCTCCCAGGATCTTCTGTGGTTGGCCAACGAAGGGAACCTGATGAAGGAAGAGGCGTTTTGGCAACCATGGCCAGAGGTGACTGTAGTGACTGATGCGTCCCTCACAGGATGGGACGCGCATGCCGACGACTTGACCGCCAACGGTAGTTGGTCTCAGTCGGAGTCCAAACTCCACATCAACCTTTTAGAGCTGAGGGGGGAAGAGTGTCCTGATCATGACGGACAACACAGTGGGCATGCATTACCTCAACAAGAAAGAAAGGAAGGAAGGAAGGGTAGGGTCACTCCCGCTGTGCAGCGAGGCATTGCAGCTCTGGTTCTGGGCTATCCAGCAGGGAATTTCACTCTCTGCAGCTCATCTGGCCAGAGACGAAAATGCGGCGGCGGATGCTCTGAGCAGGCAGAGCACGATCTCTCAGGAGTGGGAGTTGGCCCATGAAGTCCTTCTGGAGATCTTCGCCTTTTGGGGAACCCCACAAGTGGATCTCTTCGCCACCAGTGCCAATCGGAAGTGCAAGTGATTCTGCTCAAGGTTATTTCCTCCGAGGAGCCTTAGGAGACGCATTTGTAGTGGATTGGTAATTTCCACTGCTGTACGCATTTCATCCAGTCCCCGTAATTCCTCAAGTATTAAGGAGGTTACGGAAGTTTGGATTCCACGTGATCCTCATTGCGCCGGATTGGGCCAGGAGAGTCTGGTACCTGGACCTTCTAGAAATGTCCATCTGCCCTCCACGCCGTCTTCCCTACTGAGAGGGTCTGCTCTTGCGAGAGTGGGGGTCAGGTTCTTCATCCAGAGGTCAGGACTCTGAACCTTCAGGCCTGGTATCTGAAAGGTTGAGATATAAGGATTGGGACCTCCTGGATGATGTGATGGAGGTGTTGCTTTCGGCTAGAATGCCAGCAACAAAATCCCTGTATTGTTGGCGTAAGTTTTGCGACTGGTGCAGAGGACAAAATGTTGATCTTTTTCAGTGTACCATTCCTAGGGTTTTGTCTTTGTTACTTTCTTTGGCCCACAGGGGACATCAAGTAGGTACCATTAAAGGTTACCTGCCGGCGCTATCTATATTTAAGCGCTCATCTGAAGAATGTTCTTACTTTAAGATTCCTTTGATTTCTCAATTTCTTAAAGGATTGATTAATGTGTCCCTGCCGTCCCCTTTCCAGGTGCCGGTTTGGGATTTGAATTTGGTTTTGGAATTTCTAATGGGTGCTGTTTGAACCGTTGCATTCTTGTCCATTGAGGAACATTGTCCTTAAAGACCGTGTTCTTGGTTGTGGTTACTTCCGCTCGCAGAGTGAGTGAATTGCAGGCACTTTCATCTAAGCCGCCCTTTACTGTGTTCCACAAGGACAGGGTTGTACTAAGGGTACGTCCTTACTTTCTACCTACGGTAGTATGTGATTTTCATTTGAGCCAGAAAGTGGTTCTTCTTCTTCCTTCTTTCTATCCTCCTCATCCTGGTAAGGAAGAGTAGCGACTCCATCGGTTGGATCCTAGGAGGGCTCTGAGCTTTTATATTTCTAGGATGTCCAATGTCAAAGTGGACGATGAACACTTTGTGAGATATGCTGGAGACCGATTGGGCCAGGCTGTTGCCAAACAGACATTGTCCAGGTGGATTATCCTCGCCATTTCTGAATGTTACGGATTGACGAGTAAGGACCCTCCTGAAGGGTTGTGAGCTCATTCCACTAGGGGCGTGGCTACTTCCACAGCCCTACAACGGGGAGTTCCTTTTTAGGAATATTTGTAATGCAGCCACATTAGCTTCTATCCACACCTTTGTTAAACATTCCCTGGATACGATCCATGGTCAAGATATGGCCTTTGGTAAGGCGGTTCTTTATTCCGCCATTTGATTGGGTATTCTAAATTCTTTTCCCTCGTCCATTTTCTGGTACTGCTTTGGGAGTCTGTCCAAGATGTGGAATCCGTTGGAGGACACAATCCATTCGAAGAACAAGTTACTTGCCAACTGGTAACGTTCTTTCGATTGGATGTTCCTCCAATGTATTCCACATCACCCTCCCAGCCTGCCCCTCTGTAGAATTTCTTATGCGATTGCAGCTTACGTTTCCGCAAGGCTATGTGCAGTCAAGCAGGCATTGGATTGTGCAACACGTTATGGGGGAAAAACATAAACTGAGGCTACGGGCGCAGTGTGTCCTATTTATAACATCTGGTGATGTCGCCTTTGAGGGATATCGACCCAACGCCATCAACGCAGGACGCCCTCTGCTGAAAAAGTTTCCGAAGTATACAGCTTTGGACATTACATGTCAAAGATGTGTAATACGTTGGAGGAACATCCAATCGAAAGAATGTTACCAGTTGGTAAGAAACTTCTTATGATATATAGTATAGCTCTGTCCCTCCAAATCTCAAACAGTATAGGTTTGAGATCCAGGCCCATTGCTCTACACCCCCCTACACCTTTACTATAGCTCTTTTTTCCTTCTCCGAAAATGGCTGTCTCTTTTTGGAAACAGTCCTACCGTATAATAGTTAATATCCTCAGCTCTACAACTATAAAAGCACATGTGTTAATACCAACTCCTCATATTACACACAAAGAGTTTAGAGTAATACACCGTATAAAGGATCTTATATTAAGACACCTTGGAGTTTATTGATGCTTCTTTTGATGACCTGAGCACGCCCATCTCAATCAAATTCTTCCAGGCTGGTCATGTCTTCTTCCTGCAACTGTGCCTGTGTTTTTAGGGTGTTGGTTGTCAAATTTGATATCTTCCTGTAGATTACTGATATTGGTGTTAGCTGTTACATTCTATGATTGGGTATTGTGGAAGCTTAAAGTGCCCACCTCCTGTCCATC
The DNA here is from genome assembly GCF_040938575.1 of Ambystoma mexicanum. Classification (NCBI taxonomy): domain Eukaryota; kingdom Metazoa; phylum Chordata; class Amphibia; order Caudata; family Ambystomatidae; genus Ambystoma; species Ambystoma mexicanum. The sequence continues at coordinate 904,172,444 of NC_090931.1, read as the reverse complement.
TGCTTCTTGGAATGTCCTAGTTGCATGTAATTGTACATACCCTGTTGTCTCCGTTTCTGGAGTTTTTTTATACGTTTTAATGTTGTAACACCCCCACCAGACTTTCTCTAAGCCATTCCCCCAACCGTTTTTGCCCCCTTCACCTCAAAGGCCTTCAGTTAGTACACCTCTGAAAATTATTTCTCTGATTGTCCCACAACCTCCTTTTTGTTTTTAACTGCAATTCATAAGTTTGCCACTACTTGTGATGCGGCTGGCAGTGGCCAACCCCAAATATATTGCGTTGCTTGTTCTTCCACTTGCCATCAACTCTGAAGAACATAATGGATTCTTGAAAATGAAATCTACTCGAGGACCACCTAGCTAAGGACCCTGGCAAGGTCACCCAGTGTTGCACAGCTGCACTTATACCCTTTTTGATAATTGGATTGAAATTAATTGGTAGGGACCTGTTTTGTCTTTTCTATTGTACATTCACAAACGCTCCCAGATCAGCATTTCTTAAAGGGGGTGATCTATTGGGGTACACTTAATACTTATCCCCCCCCATTCCTGGGCCTATTCATTAGCAGCCAGCCCTGTGTTTAATTGTCCCTGTGTCTTTGGTGGTTCTCAAATCCATGGTTGGTTGCTCCATCTAGGGTCCCCTGGAGGAGTGTCTCTGCATCTCCCCACCCCACCACGTGACCTTAAATGGGGGACTCTGCAAAGTAGAGTTCCTTTTGTCCTAAAGAATGTCATAAAATAGATGTGCAGAAATCGGTTGACCATATTTTAGATTGGAACATTACTTAAGCAATTGGATGTTCCTTTTTTAATAGTATTTTTATTTGTATGGAAAGTGTGTGAAAAAAGCTATATAAGAATGAATGAAACTAGGTCCCAAAACTTCAAGAGTTTTGGAGAGTGTGTACATCTATCAGGCCTTGCACATTCTTAAAAATCCCTCTAGACCTGTAGGGTGAGCTCTTTGGTTTACATAAAAAACTCAAGAGAAATGCTCTCGCCCCATGGTGACGGGTGACAAAATAGTTACCTGTGCTTTCTGTAAAAGGTGTATGTTGCCAAAAGTAGTCTTGATATTTGGTGCAATGCTGCCACCCAAATGCTAGCCATGCAGTGAAACGTATTTGTCATTTATTAAAAACAAAGGTTGCTTGCAATAAATGGCAAACAAAAATTTCAAACATCACCATACTCAACAGCAAGGTGGAGTACCATGCATATTGTAACGAAGGCATGGTATCAAAGTAAGACAGACACAAGTGATCACAGTTCAAGTGTGTTTATGAAACTGTAAAAAAAGGTTAGATAAACGCCTAATCTAAACCTAAATTTAAGATGGGAGCAAGCTACGACCATCAAATTATAAGAATACAGTCCAAGTGGAGTCTAGTCAAATAAAAAGGGCCTATATTAAGAACTCCTGTTGCCAATCCTTACCGCTATGGTACAAAATAGTGTGGGTTAGTGTTCACAAGAAAAAGGGTTCACAAAATATTAAGTCAGGATGTTATGGCCGGGGTCTCCCTTCCCCACGTTTTAGCACGGGACAATGCAGGAGTCTTGAACAGACCACAAAAGTGATGGGTGGAAGGTTTCGAATTAATCTAAACCACTGGCAATTGCTCTGGGCCAACCTTCCACACCACCGTTTTTTAGCCCGTCTGCGCCATTGCAAAAAGGGGACCAGCCATGTGCAAATCAGTCAGCAGCTGCCGCCACCGAAGGTAGCAGCCCAGCCCGAACTGCTAGGCCAGGTCCCCTCTGCACAGAAAACCAAGCAACCCCAGACATGTTTCGGCCTTGGCAGTCGAAGAACGATGGTCTGGAGGGTTGCCCCGAGCAATGCCATTGGTTAAGATTCAGTCTAAACCTTCCAGCCATCACCTCTTTGTTTTTGCTTTGTCACCCCGAGTGGGACGGGTATGCCCAGACGTGGGTCCCGTGCCTGCTGGGCCTAGAGACCCAAGCTACTCCTCACTGATGAGCCCCAACAAGGGTGAAACATGTTTGGGGATGCTTGTGGTCTCGTGCAGAAGGGATGTGACCTAGCAGTTCGGGCTGGACTTCCCCTTTTGGGGTGGGGCCAAGCCTGATTTGCATATGGTCTTTCCCCTTCTGTAATGGCTTGGCAGGCGAAGAACGATGGTCTGGAGGGTTGCCCCGAGCAATGCCAGTGGTTAAGATTCAGTCTAAACCTTCCAGCCATCACCTCTTTGTTTTTGCTTTGTCACCCCGAGTGGGACGGGTATGCCCAGACGTGGGTCCCGTGCCTGCTGGGCCTAGAGACCCAAGCTACTCCTCACTGATGAGCCCCAACAAGGGTGAAACATGTTTGGGGATGCTTGTGGTCTCGTGCAGAAGGGATGTGACCTAGCAGTTCGGGCTGGACTTCCCCTTTTGGGGTGGGGCCAAGTCTGATTTGCATATGGTCTTTCCCCTTCTGTAATGGCTTGGCAGGCGAAGAACGATGGTCTGGAGGGTTGCCCCGAGCAATGCCAGTGGTTAAGATTCAGTCTAAACCTTCCAGCCATCACCTCTTTGTTTTTGCTTTGTCACCCCGAGTGGGACGGGTATGCCCAGACGTGGGTCCCGTGCCTGCTGGGCCTAGAGACCCAAGCTACTCCTCACTGATGAGCCCCAACAAGGGTGAAACATGTTTGGGGATGCTTGTGGTCTCGTGCAGAAGGGATGTGACCTAGCAGTTCGGGCTGGACTTCCCCTTTTGGGGTGGGGCCAAGCCTGATTTGCATATGGTCTTTCCCCTTCTGTAATGGCTTGGCAGGCGAAGAACGATGGTCTGGAGGGTTGCCCCGAGCAATGCCAGTGGTTAAGATTCAGTCTAAACCTTCCAGCCATCACCTCTTTGTTTTTGCGGAGTCTTGAACAGCACACTCCTGGGCTTTTTCAGTGCAAGGTTACAGTTCTTTTTCTCCATATCAGGACCTTCTGTGTCAGTCTTTCATGCAATGTATCTTGCTTTAGAGGGCCTGATATGCTATCAACAACAAAACAAAAGTTCCTTCGACTAATCTTCATGTCGGGCGATTACTCTTCAACCTTGGATCCCCCTCAGCCGGACTCCAATCCTTCTCTTAATGTTGGCCTCCCTCAGTCGGGCTCAGACCAACAACTCACTGTGCTTTACATAGGTGGGCTCCCAACATCTGTAGTAGTATTCGAACAATGTCACAATATATAACAGTGAGTAAATCAAAAGATTGTTTCTTAGGGGTGAGTAAATCAAAGAATTGTTAAGGATACCCAACTAAAGAAGAAATAGGAGTTTTTGTAATACTAAGAAGCCTAACTTTATATATTTCTCCTTTAAAATGGAGTAAAACGCATTTGTCTTTATACATGTGGACACATAAGGGATATTATGTGGGTCAATTTTATTCATTGACTCTGAATACATAGGTTGATATAAAAAAAAATGAGTTATACATACAATACAAAAAAAAGGTGTACCTTGAAATAATGTGCAACAGAACATCACATAGTCTCATTGAACAGATTAAACAGATTTCGAACCAAATAAAACATAACAGTTTACACTTGATGATTTTAAGTGTAAGAGCTGTGAATTCAGACTATGCACTCAGTGGTTCCGGACTGGGTCACTACCTATCTAGGCTGACTGTTGAACTCAATTACAATGCAGGTCTACGTCAAACAAAATACATTTGCATAGTTTAGATGGGGGTACTATGACTTGTATCTCCCCTAATGACCAAGAGACGATGGATGCTGGCCTATCTGTCCATTTGGGAAGACGTTTTGGCATCAGGTTGTTACTAGGCCCTTGCCTTCATCAGGACCGTATACAATTTCTTAGTGGGACCCTGCAGGGAAAACATAATCTGAATTTAAAATGCTTCCCAAGTGCTACACAAAATATACAATATAGGGAAAGAGAGTTAGAGCTTCTAGATTACAAAGTCTTACTAACTTCTGGGATGATATGCGCAGGAGGGGTCAGGGTAGTTTTGACATATTTTTTAAACGCGAGATGACCTGCAAAGCTGCATCTGGGCATACCTACATGTGGAACATAGTAAAGAAAAGTGAAGTAGTGCTGTTTGCTGGAGCTACGTTCTACCCTGCCGGCCTACAAGTTGCTGTGAAGCCTCCTATTGGACACCATTGGACTGCTACGGTATACTTTATACCTCAACTATAATTATTGACTTTACCATTTACATACGTGCTATATGATTGATATATTAAATCTCTTCACAATTGTTTAGGTGGCCTGCGCCCCTATACACGAAAGTCCACATAAGCACAGCGCAGCGCGCATTAGCACAGCGCGCATTAGCACAGCGCTGCGTGCATTAGCGCGCGCGCGCATCAAGTACTCGCTCTTAGTAGCGCTGTTTGCTGGCTCGCCAGCTCGCTGCTTTGTTGTTTTTCCATCTAAATATTATCACAACTTGAGGCGAACTTGTTCAATCTTACTCTGACTATCTTGAGTCCCTGTACAGTAATTAGTTGCTCTTCTAATTATTTTTTGGGTGCATGATATGATTGAGGTTTTTTCAAAGGCACCAACTAGCCCTAACTAGTTTTTGACCAACAGTTCTGACTTTTTCTTTAACATTAACCTTATTCCAATTTGAGACTCATTCATTATATACACATTACTGCTTGTCTTCGTGGGACTATGGCGAGCGGATTGCGAAGTGGCCGTTGCAATGAAGCAACACCTGCAGATCCCACGTCCAGATGCATTGTTTCCTTAGTTTGTCCCGGCCGAGCCTCATATATTGAGCCTGCTGCTTTAGAGGTGACAAACCTTAATCACTCCAATAGTAACAGTAATCGTACCAGTTTTCTAACCCATGCTGTACAAATACACACCACTGAATCCATTGGTTCCTCTGTCTCTGTGCACTCGGACTTTACTTTGAAAAAAAACATGCTGATTCCAGAGGAAAGGAGGTTTGCTGAGGTGTTGAGTAGCTGTTCGGAATCCCCGGGTGCTGGTTCACGCGCAAAAGAACTGTTTGACAATTAAATGCGCGACATGGCAGCTCTCGATGAGCTGGTATATCATACTGTAGGGTTGCTACCACCTTTGACCTATGGTCCCGTTAAAAGAAACATGCCAATTACATCAGCAACCCCGACTAATCCACTGCAAAACTACGATGTTAGCAAAGCTATCAGTGACGATATAAACAAGGAATCTCTGCCCGTTCAGCTGTCATATTCCCCTGATTCGGATGATTTACATCTAAAGTCCTCACAACCTGATTTCTCTAGAGGTCCTGATCACTTGGAGATTAATGAAGGCAGAGCCCCTCAAACATTCCCGGTGATAGTAAAAATACTTGATCTACTCGACAAAGGACATGATCTTACTCACTTAGCACTTACAGAAATTAAATCAATAATGCTTCACATGTGTTAAAAAATGGACAGGATGGAGGGATTTATAATAGCTGCTGATACGCTCAGAGCTATCAACGACAAGTCTACTAAAAATAGACCTCCAGAATGTCCATCTCTGACAAATGTGAAAAGCACGCAATGTAGCTTGGACATCTCTCACCCACCCGACGCATGTATTGCCAGATCATCCGCAATACCCCCACAGCCTCTCACCGTACCCTCCGCACTAAAGACCTGTGATTGCAGTAACAAATTGAAAGAACTAAACGAATCAGTGAATCAGATTAACACCGCAACTACGCAACAGTTCTTGAAACTCTCCGATCGAAATAATCCGCCTGATAGTCCCTCAGATCTCATAAAGGTGCTAGATCAAATGAAGCAAAATGAGAATAAATCTCCTCAATCTGACGATAATCCTGGGGTTTTTTCACGTTGTTCCAAGAAGACGCACCTACGAGCTGTCAAACGACATGCGAAAAGACGCAAAGACGCGCTACTAAAAGAGAAAAAGATAAATATGAATATGAATTTATAAATCATAAAGTGGGTGCATCTCATGCAGAAGTTTCATCAGATACTGCGGATGATCACATTGATTTACAGCAACTGTCAAAGGAAAGTCAAGAAGCTCTAATCTCCATGTCTAACAATAATTCTCGGGATACCCCGATTATTAAGAATAAAAAGATTCCATCACTTGCGTTAGGGACAAGTATTAACATGCCACCATTGAAACACACCTGTGAAGGTATAACATTGAATCCTCGTCTCCCCTCTTGCAACGTAGCATCAAAAGCTAATGACTTTAAAACCCCTGAAGCTGTCTCATTGTCAAAGATACAAAAACCTAACATAAACAGCTACTTTCCTGTAGCGGGCAGGTGCCAAACTATTACTACTACAACCACATTAGATAACACCTATGTGGACCATCCTGACGGTACATCTATAACTAAACCTACAGGGAAATCTTGCAGCAAAGTATGCTTGGGAAACTCCCTATCACCTTTGCCTAGCAATGACCTCCCTCCCCTGAGTGTTAACAGAAGGGCAATTGTAGTAAATGGTGGGAGTAAAACTAGCACCATCCCAGTGATCATCCACCGGAGACAATTATAAGCAATATGTCTCAGTTTGGAATGAGCACTAAATTATCTAACCCTTATTCAGAGAACAAACGTACATCTATACACGGTACGGGGATGAGCAGGGCCCTCTCTGATCATCCCATGGGCAGGGAAAATAACAATCATGCTGAAAACCTGGAAACACTGAGAAAAGCGATACACGAAGGCACAATGTCTGTTGATATGATATCCAAAGTAATGGCTGCAGACTCCCTTCAGTGTGGAGAAACCATGGTCTCGACCACAACACAACCCAATACAGGGGTATTGCATCACCCCGCACAACCTGGTGGCACCCAACTCACAAACAATAAACTTTACATAGTTGGCCTTGAAGCAAACCCCGCTTCTCTAGGCAATTCGCTCATTAACCACGCATTTCTTTTTGCCCTATTCTCACGAATACTTCAACTAAGGATCCTGAAATCTGAAGACATTACAAGAGTGTCTCTTCAAACCACTAACAACTACAGGGCTATTTGCTATCTTACCTCTGAATCGATAATGACATTTCTATGATTTAGTCTAGCAGAAATAAAAGAACAAGGTCTTAATTTCATTACTTTTGCAGATGAGTCGTCTGCAAAAGATTTTCTCTCATACACCTGCCCCACAGTGATGACTAACTCGACTAGCACGGCACCAATCAATCAAGGGATATCAGATGGCGATCGTGCGGTTCACGAGTTAATGAATATAGTAGCCAACACTAAAGGCTCACCCTGGCTTGAACCCATGCTCAAATCACTTTTCATTTCGAACCCAATAACACCCGGGACATAGTCATTGCAAATAACGGAAATTAAGATTCTTTCCTGGAATTCTTGCAGGTTTCACAATATAAGGGATTGGTACTCAACACTCCAACCAGTTGATCTCCCTTCTATTATACTTTTCCAGGAAACTATGAAACTTGAAGCACTTATTTTGTTAGGTTATACAACGTACTGCTCTCTTGCCACAAGATCATTCCAAGGACGTCCCTCAGGGGGTCTTGCTATTGCTGTTAATAACTCTTTGAATGTACAATCAAAGATGGTATGGGAACTTTGATTCTTCTAGCATTTTGCTGACTATAAATAGAAACCAATACTGTCCCATTCTCATATTCACTCTATATTGGAATCCTTTAAGCATGTCAATTGATGTTATATTCGACGAAATAGACAATTGTCTTGAAACACTGCCATGAGAATATCAAGCTCTGGAAATTGTGATAGGAGGTGATTTCAATTCTGATTGTAGAAATAGAGTTGAGATAGAGGCAATTAAATCTAAGAACCTCTCTTGTATGAGAGGAACACAACGGAGGGAGTATCTGCGGGACTGGGATTTGGATATGGTAGAAAATAATATGAAGTCCGAAATCACATGGAAGCGCGGTTTACACACACCGATGATGGACTTTATATTTGTAACACATAATATTCTAGCCCATATCACCCCATTAGCGATTAGTACGGTACGGGTTGGACACCATGCTCAGTTATCCATTACTTTGAAATTTAATTGTCACTTACTACAGATTGATCCTTCCTTGGGTCTTCCAGAAATAGATTGTCATCCGGTTTCGCTCAGGTGGAGCCATGGCCTATGTAAACAGTTTGTAGAATATGTCACTAGACAAATTGATTCGATGAATTATGAGAAAAACAACTCGATAACTGAAATAGCCTACTTATGCTCTCGCATAACAAAAACGGGCTTGGAATTCTTTGGTGCTAAATATCGAAATAAACCACATCATTCATACGATCCCACTTGTAAGCACTTGAAACGAGAAAAGAACAAAGCGTTGAGACAATTGAGAAGGAAAAATGTGAAACCTAGTTCCTATCAAATATCCTGCAAGAAGATATTGTTCACATATAAACAGAACTTAAAGCATGCTGATATTTTGATGTACAACAAAACCAATAGCTCACTCATTAGAGCAATATCGTCGCACGATACGAGAACTATCTGGCGTACAATCAAAAGTGATGGCAAGCGGTTGGCGCTATCAATGCCAAATTGCATTTCGGAAGAGAGATGGCGAGATTACATTGCATGCACATTTCAGCTTCCTATTAAATTTACGAATGTACCGGATGTGTCCTTATGTTATAGCGAGATGGGCCGACTTGACTAGTCAAATGAAGACATAAAATGGGCCATATCTAAGCTAACATATTCAAAATCAGCAGGTCCAGATGGACTACCCCATGTCTCTATAAAACCGATCCGAACATGTGGGCATCAATATTAAAAGTAAAATTCCAGTCCATCATCGAATCGGGTAATATGCCTTGCTCATGGCTAACTTCTAATATTGTCCCAATTTTTAAAAAAGGAGATCCTAACTTACCTGTCAACTATCAGCCCATCTCTATAATCGACACAGAAGCTAAATTGTTTGCAATTTTACTCTTGTACAATCTTGAAAAATTCATTGAAATCAAAGGCCTATACTCAAAATATCAAACTGGGTTTCGCAAAGATATGAGTACCTCATTGAATGTAATGACTATGGCACATGTGATCGCGGATTCGAAACCGAAAAAACCCTATCCTGCATACATGACACTAATTGATATGACATCAGCATTTGATATTGTGGTCCGTAACCTCCTTTGGAGGAAAATGCTAAAAATGGGAATCCCGCATGTTTTGGTTTATTGGTTTATTAAACTCCATTCAAACACATCTTGCAAGATAAAATACCAGCAGAAGGGGGGGGGGACTACAAAACCTATAAACACTTACTTAGGTTTAAAGCAAGGTTGTAATTTGGCAGCCACCTTCTTGTACTTGTACTTATCGGACTTGGATAACGTCTGGGATACTAAAAATCTATTCTCAGTAAAAGTTGGCACTCTACGCCTTAAATGGATTGCTTTTGCTGACTTTATCATTATCTTTGACCCCACACCGGCAGGCCTTCAAACTAAATTAAAGTTTTTTGAGGATTTTGCAATTGCACATAACTCATCTCCGAACCCATCCAAAACAGCCATTATGAAATTCGGCCCCAAACAAAAGCAAGGTCATCAATGGCAGCTTATGAAGATCTCGCTTCCACTGATTTGTAACACGACCTATCTGGGATATTATCTCTCAGAAGAAACTTAATTTCAAGCTTGGTCCAACTTATTACAATATAAGAGTAGACCCTTACTATCTCAATTGAAAGTGATGCACGCAAAATACTGTAAATTCTCATTGGTCCCCGTGATTGAATTTTGACATTGAAGATTGAAAGCGTACTATTATATTCACCTGATATTTGTCTATGTGATATGAGTGGAATATTGGATCGTCTACAGGGAACCCTGTTGAAATCTGCTATGCGCCTTCCAATGTCTGTACCTAACTCAGTGATAAGTCATGAACTGGGGCTTGTCGCTTTGTCTGCACGTAGGAATTGGAGACGACTAACAAATGATGCCAGAATATGCTTTCCACCTACTAAATGCCTATATGGTGATATGGAAAACAGTCTTGATGTAATATACTCTTTCGAATACCAAATGCCATACCAACATGCAATACTTAACGATGTGAATCTCACAGTAGAGGATATTCACTTTCGCCCAGGGTACGCAAAGAAAAAGCTTTTTGAAAAAGATTGGTGCACAACCATAGGTCAAATAGCGAAATACAAACTGTACAAAGAATATTTTGCTTACACTAAAAAACGTGTACCTAGATATCAGTACATAGAGATATTTCCTTGTAATCACTTTAGAAGAGTATTTATATGGTTCAAATTCAATTTATACTATACTTGCGAAAGGACTAAGCACTGGAATCAATCAAATGAATTCTCAATATGTGGAAAATGTCGCTTTCCACTTTGCACTGAATCAAAGGAGACTTTGATACATCTGATTTTATTCTGCCCATATTTTAAGACTAAGAGAGCAGCGCGGTTGATGAAATTTGTAAATATTGAAAACGACGATTGTCTTCAGTTTCTGTGGGCCAGAATGATGCAAGGAAACCACAAACCGCTAATATATGCCCTAGTATCCTTTTGCAAATTCATAGAAAAAAAGCTCATCTATGACTCTAGATCAATACTCATTTTATATATTTTAAAACTTCCTCTAATAGAATATACAAATCTTCTTCTTTTAGAAAAATGTTTTAAATGAAATTGTTGTTTTATGTAAATAATCATTGTCCTGCTGATGGCTGTCTTCTTGAATTTGCTAAAAGAGGGCAGCAACTTTTGTTTGTTTTTAGAAATTTTCCCAAATGAATTTTGCTTTGTCCTACATGGTTTTAAATTTACCAATTTATTGCTCTGAAATTGATTACCCTATGTATCAGTCTATAATTCTCTACATACCTGTTTTATTGATGGAATTTTGTTTTATGGAACTTAGTTTTATGGTTTTTGTTAAATGTGATTGAAAGTTTAGTAGAAAAATGTTTGTAATTAGATACATTTTGTATTTAACCAAAAACAAATAAAGAACAAAAAAACATAGTAAAGAAATGTTTTTCTATAGCCTTATGAAGGTAGGCGTAGCCAGATAGAGCATCGCAGGGATATATTAAGGTAGGGAGGAGCAAAATCTAGCAACATATGCTGTAGTCTTTTAGTCGTGATGGGTCTTGAAGGGTGCAATGACCGGGTGGACTTTGCCAGAAGAGGTAAAGAATCTCAACGGCAAGGTGGAGGCTCTGCAGAGAAAGAAATGTATGTACATGTGTACACCAAGGAGTATATTGGAAAGGTGTTGATGGGAAAGCAGCAAAGGCATGCTTGTGTGTAACAATGAGGGGAAGGAGTGTGCATCTTTGTATACGTAGCTGGTAGCTCTACAGGGCTACAGTGAGTGCATCTGAGGATAGTGCCACTCAGAGATGTAAAATGGGGCTCTGCAGGATATGTGTTTAAATTAAATGTTTAATTTTTAAGGCCAGAAGTACAGTAAGGCGGTCTGTTGGCTTGTAACTGAGGCATACGGGGCTGTACGTGCCACCGTGAGACAGGGTGTCTAACCTGTTTTAGGAGTACAGATGTGTGGAGGCTTTTACATCTAGAGTGTGTTGCTCAGCCTGTTAAAGTTAGTACTCGGGCGATGCCTGCTGGCGAGAAAGCAGAGAGGTACATCACTCAGGGTGAAGGTGTGTGGGGGGGGAGGCGGGGGCAAGTGGTGGCGTCGGCATGCAGCATGATGCCCCGTTCTGGGTGTAAACCGGGTCGTTAGCAAGCTTACTGTATCGAAGGCTGATGCTACAGTCGGACTGCAAAGTCCTGCATCGGGCATCTCTGCTTCAGACGCGGTAATGAAGAAGCCGAATGAGGGATCATGGGTAATAAATAGTGCAGCTGCTGTAAGAGGACGCGGCCGGTAGCCATGGAAACCTTGGAAGCTTGAGGAGAGGCCTGTGGCTTTGGGCCTCTGTGAATGGTCCTGCATAAGCGTGACGTGATGTCAGTGCGTTGACCATGGCAACCTTGGAAGCTGTAGAAAGGGCAGTGACTGGGGGCCTATACGGTAGCTACTCGATGTGGCTAACGTAGTGGTGTCAGCGCATCGGGATGCAAAACGGCAGGCAGGGTGGTGGGGAAAGGGGGCGGTTATTTGAGTGTATCACTGTGGACAACCCTCAATCGGGTTCACGTTTGTTGTCACAATGTTCACGGGTGTATTACCCTTCACCCTAATTCGCAGGCATCGCTCAGCCAGGTTCACATTTGCCAAAATAACACTGTTCACTCACAATACGGGATTCACTTCCCTTAGTCAGGCTTACATTCATATTCTTTAAAGACTTCTGCAATGTGCCAAGGCTTGACTCTTGTATGAGCACCTCAACACCTCACGCCGTCCTTACCTAGGGACTTTTGATAATTGTAGTTTCTACAACAACCGAAGACTGAACTGTAAAAGGGGTTTGGCTTGACCCTTGTATGACCACTTTGATTTCTCAGTTCAACACATTCTCATTGTTCAGGAGCGGGGCATCAGTCACAGTCCTCCGATTGAGCGCCCACGTGGCGCCTAACCACTCTAACTGAACCAATTTGCTTACAAAAGACTTTTGTGCTTTAGTATTCTTTCTTCATACAATAGTGCTCTTCGCAACCTTGAGCCCAAAACAGTCCGATCTATTATCCGCTCTTTCCGACTCACCGGCTGTGCCGAGCTCTGTTGGCGTCTCCTGCCTCTGGAGTCAAGGACGGTACCACAATGGCAACAGCTTCTCCACACCCTGGCTATCAGTGTGGGAGGGTCCCATGTACCGCTGAGGTCCTTCGCACCATTCGCCAGCTGCAATTCCCTGTCTTATGTTTCCGTGTTGGGAGCATCCGTGAGTCTGGGTTGAAAATGACAAGGGCAATTCCTGTCTCGTTGTCCTTTCAGGTCTCACCGCCTTTCTTCTCTGTTTGAACTGCTGTCCTGGAATAGCTGCTTCCACATGAGTTTGGCCTTGCTCCTAGTGTGCTGTTGTGCTTCCCTATGGGGAAAGGGAAGAGAAGTCGGGTGTGTTTAATTCTCGGCAATTGCCTGACTCTGCCTGACCCTTGTGTTGGGACAAGTCAGGTATACGGCTCTGGTGTTAGTCCGTCGTCTTTCGTGGTAATTGGCCTGTGAGAAAGTGTTTGTGTCAAGAAAGGGGGGTGTTGAATTTCTAGATATCCTATGGGGTTGGATGGGGAAAAGGTGTCAGAAGGAAGGGGGTCTCACCCTTCAGTGTCAACACTTCCACTCCCTGAAGACCCCCCATCCAAGTGATCCTCCCCCACTTAGCCACCCCCCAGAACTGGATCCAATAGAGATGGCCGTTTTCCGGCCACCTGGATGACAGATCCCTAGGGACTAGCGAGTGAGACACCTTCAGGTTTCTCGCAATACACTTCTTAAAAACTCCTTGTCAATGGGAGCGGACTAGTAGATTTTGCAAGCACTGATGTAGAAGACCAAATATGTTGGCTGAAGAGGCTTGTAGTGGCTCTTTGACCACCAAAGCCCCTGCCTCTCCCTGTGCCATCCTTGTAACCGGTTGAGCCAGCTATAGCGGTGTGATCGTGCAGAAGGCCACCAATTTAGGAATAACAACTGTGATAAACCGGAGGTTATTCTCCCATGAAGACCCTGAGAATCCTCTACTGGGTAGGTGAGTCAGGTGTTGTGCCCATGGGAGTACCCCAGGTGAGACGCAGTATACTAATGGGGCAGTAAGCCGGGAAGGAGAGGTCCTGGAAGCCTTCATGGGGTTTGCAGGTCCCATAGTACCCGATCCAAAAGGAAGGCGAAAATATCATACCAGAACTAAGACTGGCAAGGAGGAGGGTCAAAGGAGACAAAAACATAGCTGTAACAAGTATTTTTCTTCTCTTGGGTCCGACCATGGGGAGTATAGTCGAGACCCATACTTTCATAGAGACAGAGAGAGGGTGGGAGGAAGGGAGGGAGGGGTGGAGAGGGCATGGGAGGGGAGAGGAGGGGAAAGGAGGGGGGAGAGGGAGAGGGAGGTAGAGAGAGAGAGAGAGAGAGAGAGAGAGAGAGCTAGAGAGGGAGAGAGAGCTAGAGAGGGAGAGAAGGAGAGAATGAATGAATTAATTGGAAAGTGACACGGAAAAGGGAAAACCAGGTGAGCGAGCGGTGCAAAGATGAAGACATAAGAGGAGGTGCGAGCAACCTGTAAAAGAAGTTGCAAGGGTGCACAGCAAAGTGGAAAGAAGGGGGAAAGTGAGACAAGACAGAAGAAAAGATATCAAGCGGGAGGAGAGGGGTTGAATGGTCGCGTAGGGGTGGAGCAAAAGCCCAGCGTTTTTGCAAGTCTATGACCCTGACTCATGGAAGGAACTGTGTGAACTTTTGTTTGAGACCAGAGGAGCCTAAGCTTGGGGAAGGGAGCTCTGAGACCTGCAGACACATTTTGAAGCTTTGTAGGAGAGGCCTAGACTTGGGGAACGGAGCCCTGAGAGACCTGACAATAACAGTCTTTTTGTTTGGAACTGAAAGGAGTGGAGCTTGAGGAAGGGACCCTCGGGTGACCCAGCGACATTGTGAACTTTATTTGCTGCAAGAGCCCTACATGGAAGGTTTTGAGGGCAACCCTTTGTGTTGAACAATCTTTTGGAAACTGGCAGAACTACAACTGCTGGTAAGGCCACCTGAAACCAGCCTTGGTTTACTTTTCTTTTTTGAGCCACCATGTTTCTTTTAGAAGACCCATAACACATGTTGTCTAAGGGTGAGTTCAATAGGTTTTGACAGACAGATTTTGCTTCTGGGCTTCCGGACATCAACGACCCTTAGAAACATCAGTTGAGGGAACAACCCCTTTAGAGTTTGGGCCAGGTAGGTATTACACCAACCCAAGGAAATTTGACAATAAAGGTTTTCAAACTGTTACTTTTGAGTCTGTGTCGCTCTCAATACCATGCCTGTCTCGCACAACCCATAACTCTCTTCAAGCCCTCTTAACCCCCTTTGGTCTGGTCTAACATCTGTGTTCCTCTGTTTTTAAGTGCTTGTGAAAAGCTCTGCTGAACTGCCACATACCACCATATCCACCCACCACTGTTCTCTGGTCCAATATGGAGGCTTGAGGCAGCTCTGACCACAAGAGCCACTACATTGCTCCATCCCCCTGTGTATTAATCCCGCTACGACCTCATGATCAGATCTCTGCATCAGACGTATGGGGCTAGGGTTGACCTGTCCAGGTGACTTGGTTAATGGAAGTGACTATGTGCAGCGTTTATCATCCCCTCTAGAGTGCCTGGGTCCTTCCATCTGCACCCATACCAACTCTTCCTGATTGTGAGTACCCCTTCTTTGTTTCTATACACTTTACTGCGTCCTACATTTCTTCACTCTATCCTACTTTATGGTTTTAACCTCCATTTCCTTCACTCTCCCTGTGCCTCTGAGAACACCTGCCAACTTCGGACCCCCCCCTCCTCTGCACACCCCCTTTTCCACCATTGCTTAGTCCTCATTGCACCTCTCCTTTCTAGCACACTCGAACTAGTTCTTGCCCTATCTTATTTGGCTTCCCCTGCCTTCCTTTGTGTCGCTTGGCATCCTCTTCTTTGCTCTCTTGGCTCTACCCTCACACATCACTCTCCCTTCAATTAAGTCTCCCTCTTTCATCTATCCACTTTCACCTGCCGGCGTACATACCCTTTCCTCACCCTCTTTTTATTTTTAAATGTCTTTATTGGCATTTGTGAGTAAACTTGTACAAGGATAAGATTCTGAAAGCAGTTACATTCAAAATGCAATAACTGGCGTAAATGTGATATGGTGATCAGCTTATAACCAACGACAAAACTATTAATAAAGAACAAACAAACTAAGGAAGAAAGGGAAAAGAAGAGAAAAGAAATAACAATAACAGTAACAGTGACTGTCCCAACTCTCGGTGTGGTTTCTTAATCAATGTCGCCAGGTTCGGGGAGTGGGTCCGGAGGCGGGTATCGGCTTTGCTCCCTCAGTACAGTTGCTGGGTGGAGCCCTTGGGTGTGGTGGGCTAATCTGTAGTGTCTGTTGCTTTCTAGGATGCAAGGGGGGTGGGTTCAAGGAGGTTTGTAGCTCGTTGCAAAGACCATGTCTCTAAGGAGGGCTTTCCAGGCCTCCAGCACATTGCTCACATCGTCGCCGCCACATTTGTTTCCCTCCTCCCAGGCTACAGTCTCAGCCGTAGTCCATCTTTCCATTTCCCTGATCCAGGGGTCATACCTGGGGCCCGCTGGGGCCTTCCAGGCCATGGCAATTGTTCTCTTAACTAGAAGGCAGGCCATATCCATAAGCTTCGTCAAGTGTTTGATTTTACCAAGTCTCGGATAGGTGCCCAGTAGGCACTCCTTGGGTGTCCACTCGTAAGTTTCTAGGCCAGCATTCCTGCAGGTCCGTTCAGCGGCCTGCCAGAGTTTCTGAGATTTGGAACAGGTCCAAAACATGTGAATCATGTCCGCCAGGTCTGAGGAGCACCAGGGGCACCTTGAGTCCGCTTTGTTGTTGAACGTGGATATCCGGTGAGGGGTCATATACGTTCTGTAGAGTACGTTCAGTTGGATCAGTCTAAACCTGGCGTTTCTGGATACCTCCTTTGGATATATCAGGGCTCTCGCCCATTCGGCCTCTGTGATTTCAGTCCGGAGGTCTGCCTCCCATTTTACCTTCAGCCGGGCGCTCTTTGGGTTGGGTCGATCGTTCAGTTGAATGTACAACCTGGACGTCGGTCTCCATCCGTCACCAACGTCATACATTTCTCTCAGGAGGGGGTGAGTTTCTGGTTCCTCAGGCCATGCGACCCAGTTCTTTCTGGCCACATGTCTCACTTTTTGGTACCAGAGGAAATGGCCCAGTGGTAGTCCATCTCCTTCTCGAAGCGACTCGAAGTCCCTGAAGAGGCCATCATGAAACATGTCCCCCCATGTGTAGAGACCATGGTTCTCCCATCTCCTCATAGTTGCCAGGTCGGTGGAGGTTTTGCAGACATCCGTCATCATGGGGGTGTCGGGTGTATAAGAGCGTTGCAGGCCCGCCATGGATCTCACCTTGTTCCATACCCGCCTTCCAACCTCTAGTATAGTGGGTGGGTTGGGGGGTCCAAGTCGGGGGTTCCAGAGTAGCTCCTTGGGATACAGCGGTGAAGAGGAGTGGGATAGAAGTTCTAGCTCAGCTGAAGGTTCATCTGAGAGCCATTTTGCCAGGTGTGTCGACTGAGCCGCCAGAAAGTATCTCTGGAAGTCGGGGAGCTGAATGCCGCCCTCTGCGTAAGGGAGTGTGAGGGTATTCAGTGTGAGTCGGTGCCGGGCTCGTCCCCAGAGGAAGTCCCCGATCAGAGAGTCGAGTGTCCTGAAAAAGGGTGGGGGAATGTAATACACCACGTTGGTGAAATAGTAGAGGAACCTGGGGAGGATTATCATTTTAGCTATCGCCGCCCTCCCCATCATGGAGAGCGGGAGCTTTGACCAGAACTGTATGGATCTCCGCACTCCGCCCATTGCGGCCTCCGTGTTGGCTTTGTGGGTGGATATTGGTGAATGTGTGATGTTGAGGCCTAGGTATCGAAAAGTGTCCACCTGCCAACGGATCCCGATCTCAGGAAGCTCCTCCTCAGGTTTATTTTTCAGTCTTGCTAGTGGGAACGCGCAAGACTTCTGCCTGCTAAATCTTATCCCCGAGTATCTTGCAAAGTTGTCCAGAACATCCAATACAATCGGGGCATTCTCCAAGGGGTCGCGCAGGTATAGGAGGACGTCGTCGGCATATAACGAGATGATGTTGTCTGATCCTCCAATGCTGATGCCAGCGTCAAAGAACTGCTTCCTGAAGTATATTGCCACCGGCTCCAGGCCTAGAATGTACAGCATTGGAGACAGTGGGCATCCCTGTCTGGTACCCCTCTGGATGGGCCAGGCCCTCGATATCATGACACCCGTTTTAACTCTTGCCAATGGGTCGCTGTACAGGACCTCTATCCAGCGGATGAAGTGTTCGCCAAGTCCGAACTCCCTCAGGGTTTCGATCAGCCACTCCCAGTAAATAGAGTCAAAGGCTTTTATGGCATCCAGTGAGAGTACTGCTAGATCTTCCTCGCTTTCGGACGTCTGTGAAATGATATGTTGGAGCCTCCTGAGATTGGCGGAGGTGTTACGCCCCGGAACGAAGCCATTCTGGTCCTCATGTACCAGGGAACCGATCACCCTCGAGAGCCTTTTGGCCAATATGGTCGTCAATATTTTGCCGTCGTAGTTTAGGAGCGCCAGTGGGCGATATGAGTCACATCTATCGGCTGGTTTGCCTGGCTTGAGCATCGGGACGATGAGGGTTTCTCTCATAGTGTTAGGGAGAGTGCCCGACTCGTATGCCTCCGTATATACTGCGTGTAGTATAGGAGAGGTGATCTCCTCGTAGGCCTTGTAGAATTCTGGGATGAGTCCATCTGTGCCAGGAGCCTTGCCTGTGGAGAGGGATCTGATTGCATCTGTGATGTCCTCCACCGTAATAGGCTCCCCAAGTTTGTCCTGTTGTTCCTGGCTCAGCCTAGGCAGTCCCACCTCAGCCAGCGTATCCTTTATATCTGCTATGGGGACCTTCGTCTCATGAGTGTATAGGTCGTTATAGAATTCCGTGAAGGTATCATTAATCTCTTGTCGTGTTCTGCAGGTCTTTTCGTTCGTATCTTTGATCTCCTTGAGGGCCTGTCTCGGGTGCTCTTTCCTGCATAGCCATGCGAGTATTCTGCCCGGTTTGTCAGCTTCCCTGTGGGCCTTCGAGGTGCGCACAGAGAAGTCAAACTTCGAGAGTCTTTCCCATGCCTCCCTGCAATCCTCTCTGATCAGTTTCAGTTCAGCCTCCCTTTCGGTGGTTGGTGGGGCGCCACTTTCAAGTCGCTTTATTCTCTCCTCCACGACCTCCAGTTCTCTCCTCAGTTGTCGCCTGATCCCGCCCGCCTCGGCGATTATCTCCCCCCTTGTCACTACTTTCAGCGCCTCCCAAAGCGTGCTCCACTTCTCGACCGAACCCTTATTTATCGCTAAATATTCTTCCAGCTTTTCTCTTAGGGTTTCCTTGAATGCTGGGTCGGTCAAGGCATCTGATGGCATGCGCCACGTCGGGATGGGGGGGCGGTGGCCCTTGAGGGAGAGCTGCAACAGCAAGGGGGAGTGATCAGATATTGTTCTGCCCATGTATTCTGCCAATTCAACTTGCGGGGTTAGTTCGTTGGCGATGAAGAAGTAGTCCAGTCTCGTGTGGAGGCTATGGGGAGCCGAGTAGAATGAATATGATCTATCCGAGGGGTGGAGGTCTCTCCAAATGTCCGTCAGGTGTAGGTCTGCCACCATCCTGGGGAGGGCCCCAGGAGAGGCGCTATGGGGCATGCGTGGAGCTGTCGATCTGTCCAGTTCCGGGTTCATAATAGAGTTGAAGTCCCCCCCCCATATGAACGTATACTCTCGGTAGTGCAGCAATTTTGCGCATAGGTCCTTGATGTGTGAGGGTATATTGTGCTGGGGAAAATACGAGTTTACTATACACAGGGGAGTGTTCTCAAGCATGCCCCACACTATTGCATACCTGCCCTCTTTATCCAGCTCCGTTCCCATTTGTTGAAATGGTGTGTCCGGGCTCACCCATGTATAGACTCCTCTTGCGTACTTTGAGAAGGATGCGCCGCTACCCTGGCCTCCCCAGTATTTCAGGATTTTGTCTGTGGCCTCCAAGGTGAGATGTGTTTCTTGCAGGAGGGCCAATGATATTTTTTTCCTCTTTAGATAAGAAAAAATCCGGTTTCTTCTTATGTATGTTCCCATCCCTCTAACGTTCCATGTAATTAGCTTGAGTCTTGCTGCCATTGCATAAGTGGGTTCCTCGATGAGGGGAGTGCCACCCCTTCTCCCAGTGTTGCATGAGCCGTATTGTAGGGTGGGTGATGAGCCATTTGTGTGGGGTGGGTAGGCCCGCCTAGGCCCAGGAAATCTTTATTCATCCGGGTTGGGACAGTCATAACAATAACAACTTGGAACAAGTAACTAAAACTAATGCACCCAGCTTCAGCCACCGGGGTGGAGTGCTCGGGGGCCCTCGCGCCGTCCGACCTAGTCCAGGTCTCTGGCGCGAGTGGTTGTGTGCAGGAAAGAGGTCTGCACTGGTCAACGGTGGGTCCGTGGTCTGTGTCCATGGGCGGGAGGTCGAGTGAGCCCGCAGTCATTTAGCGTTCTGATGTGGTAGTTTTTCTTCAGTATTGGTATAGCCTCGGTTCGGTTTGGAGTATAATACCAAAGAAATGGGTGCTCCAGCCGCGTTAGTATGCGGTCAGCTTTTTGGGCGTGCTAAGTGCGTTCCTCTAGCGTGGTTTCTTTGGGAGCCTCAGCAAGGTTATTGTGTTCCATCCACATAGTGGCCGCTTCTGGTGATTCCAAGAATATTGCCCGCCCATTGTGGATTACTTTTAGTCGTGATGGATAGAGCAGCATGTATTTTATGTTCAGTGTCCTCAGCTGGGCCTTGATGGGGACAAAGGAATTCCTTGCTCTCTGCACCGATTGGGTATAGTCGGGGTAGATGGTAATCTTTGAGTCACCCCGCTCGATTATACCTCCTTCCCTCGAGAATTTCAGGATCACCTCTCGGTCGCGGAAATTGAGGACCTTGGCGATGATGGGGCGGGGGTAGGATCCAGGCGGGGGGCGCTTCTGGAGGGATCTATGAGCTCTTTCAATGGCGAATCCCTGCGAGAGTTTCGACACCCCTACTTCCTGCTGTATCAGGGACTCCACATAAGCCGTCGGGTCCATGGTCTCCGACCCCTCCGGTACGCCCAGGATCCTGATATTGTTCCGTCTGGCCCGACCCTCTGCTTCTTCGGATCTCGCCTCCAAGAAGTGCACTTTCCGTTTGAGGTCCGCTACCTCTTTCTGTAGAGACGTCGTCTCATCTGAGATGTCCTTCTGGGAGGATTCGACTATGGTGACGCGCTCCGTTAAGTTGCGGGCATCTTGCCTGATAAGTTGTATGTCCGTCTTAACCTCCCCGATTTTCGTATCGATGAATGTCCTCAGGGCCGCGATCGCCTCAAGCACTTGATTATGTCTGGTCTCATCCCCAGGGGCATCTTGTGCTGGTGAGGTCTTCGGTGTGGATTGAGCAGCAGGCTTGGATGTTACAAAGGGGTCCAGAGTAGCGTGCTTGGCTTTGTTCCTCGCGGCAGCCATCTTGCCTCTTTGATGCCGTCGCCACCCTCTCCCCCGTGTCTATCGGCCGCGTAGCGATCTTCCTCCTGGCCCTTCTTGGCTGCTGCACCGGGTCCTGACGGTGCCCTCGAGTGGCCCGAGCCGGGGTGCACTCGACTGCAGGGAGGGACTGCTCGAGTCAGCGAGTCGCTGGCTCCCGGATCCAGTGCGAGCCGCTGGGTTATCAACGTGAGGCGGCCGCCATCTTGTGTGCCTCGCCCGGGAAGAAGGGGGAGCCAGCGCCGGGTCGCGGTAGAAGCTTCTCAGGCCCCGATTTTCGTCGGGGTTGGGTGGAAGACAAGGTCTCCCGCTTCGGCCGCCGGTGGATCTCCTCGGATGCGGTGTCTGTGGGCTGAATCACCTTGAAAAGGATCGGACTGCTGCGGCCCAGACGGAGCTCAGGGAACTCGCGTCCTCACTCCGTGGACATCAGGCCACGCCCCCCCTTTCCTCACCCTCTACAATTAGCATCTGTACCAGTAGGCAGCCTTCCTCATCTTTCCCTTAAAATCGTGTCCACCTTCTTACCTGCTATGGGCCTCTGTATCCCATTGGATGTCGTCTAACGTCCATACTTTTGACCTGTGCTCTGCACATTCACTTTTGCGGCCATGCTGTCTTTTTGGTCAGTAGGTGTCCTTTTTGGTTCGCCGTTCTTGTGAGTTTTGCCAGTCTCCACACTTCACCTTATATCAATCCCTCTTGCTCTCGTCTTTCAAGACCAAGATGCTAAGGAACACCCCCGCACCCCTTTCTTAGACCTCTTGAAGGCTCTGGTGGGCAGCCATTAACTCACTTGCACTGTATAAGGTGGTCTTGGTCCTCCATTGCACTTTTCTTCCCACTCCCTGACTTTTCTATATTTGACCGTTTCAAATGGATTGTGTTCTCCCACATACTCCTCATCTTTGATATTCGAAATCCAGCTTCAGCTGCTTCAGAAACCATTTTCGGCAGAGGGCGCTGTGCGTCGATGGCGTCGACTGTCCCTCGAAGGCCTCCATCTCAAGGATGTCATCGAAGGTGTATGTGTGTGTGTGTGTATATATATATATATATCTATATCTGAGGCTTGTGGAATCTTCTTAGATCACATGCTGTGCATAGGCCGACATCTAGTGGAAGCTGCGGAGTATTAGTTTGTTTTTCGAAACTCGAAAATGGGCGTCGACACAGGGCGTGCCAGTAATACTATCCCTAGTGTGACGTCCACTGTACCCAAGATCCCTCACGCGTCTAGGATCCTCAGATTGTTTTTTTCCGCCATACTGGTCGGAAGCATTTTGCGGAGTCCTCTGGCCTTAGCCATACTTTTGCTAAAATTTAAAATAATAATCTATTGACATCCTTCCCCACCCCAACGTCGAACTTCGACACTCGACGCCGGCTGGAGAAGAAATCTACCGTCGGCTGCTGCACGACGGATTTGGGCCTCGGAAGGCCGCTGGCCTCGGCCCGGGCCTGGTAGGCCGCTGGCCTCGGCCCTGCAAGTAGGGAGAGTGGGGGGTGGTACATACTCTACACTCTTGGTATATAGGTACACCTTATACATTTCCTACACTTAACAGCCCGCTGCCTCAAGGTGCGTATGGAGGGTACCCCTTTTCAATTCTGCCCCAAGTGCAATCGCAAATACCCTTGGGTCGACAGGCACGCCACGTGCAATCTCTGCTTGCCGAGGGACCACCCCGAAGCGAACTGCAGAGCGTGTAGTAGGTTTAAACCTAAGACACTTAAGGACCGTTCGACGAAGCGTTGAGCCCACCACGCCAGGCAGGCGGCCATGGCAGCGGAGGGCGCCTTTAGCAATGGCAGTGAGGCCGTACTTTCGGACGGCGAGGGCATTACGGCGTCGAAAGACAGCCGAGCGCAGGTCCCCGACCTCGGAAGGTCGTCGGGCAGGGCGGCTATGGGGAAGACCCCCGGCGACACAAGCGCTTCACGTACTACACACACTAAACACACTAAGACTCGATGATGTTGAGTTCTCGGAAAGAGGCACAGACAGAACGGTCCGATTCGGTGTCCTCTGGGCGCTCTCGATCAAGATCGCCGCATGACTCCAGGCAATCATCCACTCTTGCCAAGAGTGCCTCACTCCCTAGGCTAACAGAAGTTCGATCGTCGGAAGACGACTTCCACCCCCAGGCCGCGCTCCAGGAGTCAGAGCCCGCAATTAAATACCAGCGAGGCCCCACGCTCGAAGGACAGGGACACCTCTCCCGATCCTCGACGCCAGGCGTCGAAAAACTCCGGAGCCACTAAGGGACAGGGAAAACATTTTTCTACGCACGGGGAGGGGGGAAAACAGCACAAGAAACTACCTGTACATTCTTCCACACCAGTGAAACACTCCACCCCCCCTAAACAGACAGGCAAGCCCAGGTCTGCTGATAGGTCCACAACCAGCAAAGCAACTCAAGATAAATCCCATAGACTTGCTGAGAGTCATTCCCAGTTCCAAAAAGTGGTCCAGTGAAGACGTAGATAGGGTCATGTCAAGAATGTCTTCTTTGGCTGATTTTTATGATAAAAATCCAGAACATTTCCTCTCGTATGACCCACAAGGGGCCACACCCTCAGGCTCTACTGATCCTATCCCCCCGAGTAAGAAGGCCCGGTTTGAAACCCCGATGAGGTCTGAACCCTTCGAGGTACAACCTTACGCAACACCATACTCACGGTATCAAGGAGAGGCTTCCTTTTGTGGAGACCAAGAATTTGGTATGATAGAAGAACAAACCGGGACGGGATACTATGGGGATGATGAGGACCAGGAAGAAGAAGAGGATGACCCGGAAACATACAGAGTAGATTCCCCGGTAGAGAACGAAGCCCCGGTTACTGACTCCCCGGTCGATAACCAACCCTTCCTAAATGAGGTTCTCGCTCGCGCAGCAGAACATTTCCACATTGACACCCACGGTGTACAGGAGGAAAGGGACTTCGCAGAAGAGTTAGTGGGAGAAAGGAGGCCTGTTGCCCAGACCATCCCTATCCTTAAATCCATTCAGCGGAGAATAGATCCGTCCCTGGTGAACCCAAACCTCACCAGAGCAGTCAATCCCAGGGTTGAAAAACTTTTCAGGGCGGCACAGTCTGACCCTCTCTATATAAGAAGACATCTGAAGCCAGACTCCCTAGTTGTCACCAACACTCGTAAGAGGGCTGGGACACCCTTGTCTTCGTCAGAAGCTCCTCCCGACAAGGAGAGCAAAAAACTATACGGTTTCGCAGGAAGGTAGCCTCAACGTCCGCCTATCAAGCAAGGATTGCTAACTCCACCACCCTGTTGGCCAGCTACAACTGCCATCAGTGGGAAGAAGTCGCGGCTCTCATAGCCTCTGCTGCTGAACCGTTAAAGGGACAATTAGCTCGGATTTCCGCAGAGGGTAGAGCCGTGTCTGGTTGCATTTTGAAAGCAACCTTCGACGCCGCGGACAACGCAGGCAGATTGATAGCAGAAGGTACTGTTATCAAGAGACATGCGTGGTTACGGCAGTCTGGTTTTAAGGCAGAAACACAGGCATCATTGTTGGACAAACCGGTGGAAGCCGATCTGTTTGGTAAGGCGGTCGAAGACGCACTGAAAAATGCCAAGGACGAATACGAGACACTCAAGTCCCTTGGCCAGTTAACCAATAAACCCCCTAACCAGAGAGGGAATAGTAATTTTCGTCACCCACGCGGCCAAAATTCCCAGAGAGGATCTAACTATTCCCAGGGGCAGGGTACACAGTGGAACAACAACCAACAGTCTACCCAGGGTTACGGCAGAGGTAATAGGTCGTGGTAAAGGCAGAGGCAGCCCCAGCAAGGGAGGCGGCACGCCTCCACCAAAGCAGTGAAGCTCAGTTCAGGGTCCCTTCTCACGCAACCCCAGTAGGGGGACGCATTTCAAACTTCACCCAGGCTTGGGAAGGGATCACATCAGACAGATGGGTGTTGTCAACAGTATCCACAGGATATTGTATAGAGCTACTGCAGCGTCCCCGGAACCATCCTCCACGACAAAGAGTACACTCCTTAGAACATCAGAAGATTCTCCTCGAGGAGATCGCCATTCTTCTACAAAAGGACGCGATAGAACTCGTCCCGGGACACCAGGTAAACAAGGGTATTTATTCAACTTACTTCCTTGTGCCAAAGAAAGACTTGACAATGCGCCCAGTATTGGACTTACGGCCTGCCAACAAGTATGTCAAGCCCCAAAAATTTCGTATGACCACGCTACAAGAGGTAATCCCCCTCCTAAAAAAGGGGGATTACATGGCAACCTTGGATATGAAAGATGCTTATTTTCATATTTCCATGTTCCCAGCGCACAGAAAGTGCTTGCGCTTCAAGGTGGACAGTCGCCACTACCAATTCAAGGTACTGTCCTTCGGGATAGCTTCAGCACCAAGGGTATTCACCAAGGTACTGGCGGTGGCGGCTGCACACCTACGCAGGGAGGCAATCCCAGTGTACCCTTATCTGGACGACTGGCTCATAACGGGGGAAACCCCAGGAATTTGCAGGACAAACATTCAAAGGACTATCGACCTCCTACACGAGTTAGGCTTATCAATCAACGAGAAGAAGTCAAGCCTGGTGCCAAGCACCTCAAAACAATTTCTAGGAGCAATCCTGGATACCCAGGAGGGGTTGACCTTTCCTTCAGAAGAAAGAATTCGGAATATACTACTGCAAATTCTGCATTATCAGTCCGGTCAACAAATAACGGTACACAAAGCAATGCGTTTACTGGGCATGATGCGTCATGCATTTACCTGGTCCCCCACGCGCGCCTGTGCATGCGTCCCATGCAGGAATGGTTGGCGAAACAGTGGTCTCAGGCAAGTGGTCAGTGGGACGATCTAGTGGTCATTTCGCCAACACTGGTACAAAGCCTTCACTGGTGGACAAGAGAGAATCTCGCACAGGGGAAACCCTTTTACGATCCCGAAGTACAGGCAGTAGTCACTACAGATGCATGTCTGACGGGGTGGGGAGCTCACCATCTCCACCACACAGCTCAGGGTCTCTGGTCTCACTCAGTGGCCAAGAACCACATCAACCTGCTAGAGCTTCTGGCAGTATTCAGAGCGCTTCAGGCGTTCGAGCCCCATCTACTAAACCTGTCAGTGCAAATCCGGACGGACAGCACTACAGCCATGTTCTACCTGAACAAGCAAGGAGGGACTCGCTCGCCAAATCTGTTCAAGCTTGCCCAGAAAATCTGGATATGGGCACTCAGACGGAACATCTTCCTGTCATCACAACATGTTCCAGGGGAGCTCAATTCCCTAGCGGATACTCTGAGCAGAGACTCCCTCCCAGAGGAACACGAATGGGTTCTTCACAGAGAGGTCGTAGAAGATCTCTTCTCTGTGGGGTTTCCTCACTATAGACTTATTCGCCACAAGCGAAAACAGACAATGCCCAGGATTTGCATCCCGGTTCCCCCAACCAGACTCCCAGGGGAACGCCCTGTGGATGAACTGGTCAGGGATGTTTGCGTATGCTTTTCCACCAATTCCTCTCATCAGGAAAGTGGTGAACAAGATGAACAGGGAATCGATGACGCTCGTCCTAGTTGCTCCCATGTTGGCAAGACAACCGTGGTTCCCATACCTACACAGAATGGCGGTGTGCGAGCCCATCAAACTTCCAGCCTGGTACAACCTACTGTCCCAGCACCAAGGTCAAACAGTGCACCAGCAACCCAACTCAATGAACCTGGCAGCATGGCTCCTGAGGTCATAGTTTGGACACCTCAATTTACCACAGAGGTGTATGGACATCCTAAAGGAATCTAGGAAACCAAACACAAGGCACTGTTACTTTGACAAGTGGAAGAGGTTCGTTATCTGGTGCCATAGTAGACAAATCAACCCAGTTGATTGCACTCCTTCCACTATTGTTACATACATGCTCCACCTGCTAGATGCAGGATTGGTTTTTAACTCACTGAAAGTACACCTGGCAGCCCTCTCGGCTTACACCACTTCCCATAGCAAGGTGTCGTGGTGGAAAGTACCAGTAGTTAAAGCCTTCATGGAAGGAGTAAAGAGACTTCACCCTCCTATTTCAAACCCACTACCAGGGTGGGACCTTAATGTGGTGCTAGCCAAGCTCATGGGCCCCCCTTTCGAACCCATGCATAAAAGCAGTCTCAAACACCTGACTTATAAAACGGCCTTCTTAGTAGCTATTACTTCTATAAGAAGGGTCAGTGAAATTCAGGCTCTGTCAGTGCAGGATCCCTTCTTTACTATCCATAAAGACAAACTGGTTTCACGCACACACCCTAGGTTCTCACCTAAATTTATATCAAAATTCCAGGTAAACCAGTCCATCGAGCTTCCGGCTTTCTTCCAGACCCCGCAAAGCTCGGCTGAGGTGAAACTACACACCCTAGATGTGCGTAGGGCGGTCCTCTACTATGTAAATAAAACTAGACCGCTAAGGAAAACAGATCAACTGTTTGTCTCCGTAGCTACAGGCAGAGAGGGGGATCACGTCTCTAAAGGTCCCATCTCGAAGTGGATTACTAACTGTATCCAGCTGTGTTACTCACTCTCTGCCTTTTACGCCAAGGGCCCACTCTACTAGAGGCATTGGGGCCACTCTGGCTTTCATTGCGAATGTACCCCTTGACACCATTTACAAAGCAGCTACTTGGAGCTCTAATCACACTTTTACTCAGCATTACTGCATTGACACCCATTCCAAGGCAGATACACAAGTGGGACAAGCGGTTCTAAGACACTTATTTGCTCATGACCCTTCTCACATCCCACCGCCTTCAGGTACTGCTCGCTAATCTATGCACAGCATGTGATCTAAGCAGATTCCACAAGCCTCAGAAGGGATACATTACTCACCATAATCGTATTTCTGATGCTTGTATCTGCTTAGATTCACATGCGACCCACCAAAAATGGCACACTTCACCTTCGTGACCACTTTATTTCGAAAGAGAATTGAGAAAATGTCTTTGTCGACACCGACAACCCCGAAGACCGGGTTCAAAAAGTGTTGTGATTGTGGGTCGAAAATGTCATTGACGGATCCCCATTGTATCTGTTTGTGGTGCCTCACGGTAGACCATAACACCTCAGACTGTGCCAGTTGCCAGTCGATGACTGGAAAGGCCTTGAAAGAACGAAAGGGGAAATTGAAAGTAGGTCAAACTCCTAAATCTCGTAGCCCGGCCAAGAAACCTTCGATCGACTACTTGAGAGGCGACTCTCCTCGGAGGAAGGTCGATCGAGGAGTGGTTCTCCCCGCTCTTCTTCATCCTCAAAGAAGTCTAAGAGAAGGCACCATAGGTCGACTTTGTTGGACGCTTCCCCCGAGAGTCCCCTGCCCAACTAAAAATTCCACTCCGGCCAAGTGGGAGGCCTTCAGAGCAGAGATGCTCAAAATGTTTGAAAAAGTCTCCAAGCCATGTTCCTACCGTGCCTTTGAAAAAAGCTGGGAAGGAAAGGCTCGACCTACATCCTGTGCGCCCTTGAGCCCAGGACAAAGGCCGGATCCCACATAGGGAGCCATCGACTACCTTGATCCGATGAAGTAGCATCAAAGGATCAGTCGGGCAGAAAGCATAAGTCAAGGTCATCGACACCTACGATGCTGGCGGCGCCTTCGACGTCTGCCAAACCCTCGACACCGAAGGTATCAACCGCCATCATTGCCAGCTGCACCATTCATGCAGAGCGACCCATTAAAGTCTTTGGTGCCAAAGAAAAAAGTTTTGACGTCCCTTCCAGCGTCGAATACATTATTTTCCTCAAGCATCAAATACAT
The DNA here is from genome assembly GCF_040938575.1 of Ambystoma mexicanum. Taxonomy (NCBI): domain Eukaryota; kingdom Metazoa; phylum Chordata; class Amphibia; order Caudata; family Ambystomatidae; genus Ambystoma; species Ambystoma mexicanum. The sequence continues at coordinate 904,143,425 of NC_090931.1, read as the reverse complement.
TATTTTCAAAACATCCGATACCTGAGAAGACCTATGTACCAATACCAAGGAAAGACTTTTTTTTTTTTTCTTCCATATATGAGGAGAATGAACCCTCCGGTGAAGAGGCTCCATTTGGCCTCCAATTTGGTACGCCAAATGCACCAGAGTTTTATTGCGGAGAAGTCAAGGTTGACAACCTACAGACTGCAAGTGGGGTAGACATCTCACCTGAGTTGGAGTTTGGGAGACCATGAGCTGGGCTGCATGCTGATGCATCCTACAGACAACTCATGTCCAAGGTAGTGGACTACATGGGGTGGAGTAGGCATGCATTGCCATTCGAATAGGATGATCTAACAGAAATCCTAGATAAGGGTCCTCAGTCAGATCCCATATTACCGTTTCATAGTGCCTTGCAGAAAAGGGTGGCGTTGAATTGGTAAACACCAGAAACCAATTCGTCTGTAAATAAAAACTTGACCAAGCAGTACCGCCCTTCCAGTAGCGAACCCGACTACCTGTCGAAACACCCCACTGCAGAGAGTCTGGGGGTAAAGGCAGCTACTGCAACATCTAAGCAAGTGGCTTGCCCTACCATCCCTCCAGATAGGGACAACAAAAGAGTAGATGGATGGGCAAAGTATTTTCTGCAGAAAGTATGGCACTCAAATCTGCCAACTCTACATGTGCCTTTGCAAAGTTTATGTTCACTCTATGGGACTGTATTTCCATGGCGACAGAGCACATTCCCGAAGGGGATAAAAGAGACAGGTTCTTAGCCATAGTTAGAAACAGCAAATAAGCCTTGTGTGAGTCTCTTCTGTCGGGTCTGGATTTTGCTGACGGCATCAGCAGACCCATGGCTACTAGCACTGTTATGCAAAGGTTTGAGTGGTTGCAGAAGTCTGGTTTTGTACCGGATGTGCAATCCAGACTTCTCAACATGCCCTTTGACAGGTCTCACCTTTTTGGCAACAAGGTTGACGAGAGTCTTGGCAAGTTGCAGACCTTGAAGGCGGCAGCCAACTCTTTAGGTGCCGCTATTAGGCAACCCCAGCCTTTTCGACCTAGTGGACAACCTTGGAGGGGTAGATCTTTTCGCTACTACTGCTCAGCTGGAAAGGCGAGAGGAATGGCTCGTCAAAGGGGCCAAAGAAGATTTCCTTGTGGTGGACTAGGACGGGGTGCAAAGCCAGCTCAAGCAGGGGCATCCTTACCATCTGCCACTGCATCAGCCACCTCCAAAACCTCTCTGAGGTTTTGAGTCACCTTTACCCAGTGGGAGGCAGGCTGTCTCAGCATCTAGAAGAATGGGCAGACATTACATCGGATGCTTTGGCTTTGGAAACTGTAGCCAACGATTTCTGCCTTCCTTTTATACAGAGACCTCAGAACAATCCACTGGGGAACCACTCTTTGAAGATTCCAGACCTGCTCCTTGTGCAGGAGATTTTAACCCTGCTAGAGAAAGGCGCTATAGAACCGGTGCCTGTAGCGCAGAGTAACAAGGGTTGGTATTCCCCTTATTTCCTAATTCCCAAAAAGGACGGAGTACTGAAACACATCTTGCACTTCAGATACTTGAACAAGTTCCTCAGGAAGGACAAGTTCAAGATGGTCACTCTTTCTCAGATCCTTCAGGCCCTTCAGTTCCAGGATTGGATGGTGTCATTGGACCTTCAGGATGCTTATTTTCATGTGCCAATCCATCTCAAGCATGGAAAATACCTGAGGTTCGCAGTTTGCGGTTCTCATTATCAATTTCGAGTTCTGCCATTCGAGCTGATCTCCGCCCGAGGGTTTTCACCAAACTGATGGCGGTAGTCGCAGCGAGTCTCCGGACACGGGGGATTCACATTTAGCCCTACCTGGACGATTGGTTGATCAGGACACGTTCTCCCGAACGAGTACTGGATCATCTCATTGTCACCTGCCACTCCCTTCACAGACTGGGCTTCTCCCTCAATAACAAGAAGTCCCATATTACACCTTCCCAAAAGCTGCAATTCATCGGAGCTGTTCTGGATACATACTTGGGAAAGAGCTCACCACCCGAGGTCAGGGCTCAAAACATTCTGCAGATGGTCACGAAATTTCAAAGTGCCCAGTGTCTCCCGGCCTTCAATTTTTTGTTTTTTAATTTTTTTTGAACATTTTTTGAGGTTTGCTCTGCCTTATGACATCCAGTATTTTTCTGGTGCCAGAGGCCTTCCTGCGAATGATATTCCTTCAGTGGGCTCTCCGAACTAAATGGTCTCAGTTCTCAGGAACGATGTTGGAGTTACTTCAGGTTCCAAGCATGGTTGCACAGGATCTTCTGTGGTGGGCCTGCAAGGACACCATTCAGAAGGGAGAACCTTTTTGGCAACCATGGCCAGAGATAACCGTATTGACGGATGCCTCATTCACTGGGCGGGGTGCCCACACCAACGATCTGACAGTTAGCGATCGTTGGTCTCCATCGGAGTCCAAACTACACATCAGTCTTTTGGAGCTGAGGGCAATCAGACTAGCGCTGAAGGCCTTCCTGCCCCCTGTGTGGGGAAAGAATGTTCTGATAATGACCGACAACACAGTGGCCATGTACTACCTCAACAAGAGTGGAGGTGTAGGGTCACTACCACTGTGCAGAGGGGCAATGCAGCTCTGGTACTGGGCTATTCAAGAAGGAATCTCCCAATCAGCAGTTCAGCTAGCTGGAGTGAAGAACACAGCGGCGGACGCTCTGTGCAGTGAGAGCGCAGTCTCCCACGATGTGGGAACTAGCTCAGGAAGTCCTTCAAGCGATCTTCACCCTTTTGGAAACTCCTGAAGTGGATATATTCGCAACCAGTGTCAACCGGAAGTGCGAATTGTATTGCTCCAGGGAATTTCCCCCAAGTGGAGCTCTGTGTACTGGGAATTTCTACTGCTGTATGCGTTTCCTCCAGTCTCTGTCATTCCTCATGTGATCAGGAGGTTGAGAAGGTTCGGGAAACATGTGATACTAATTGCCCCGGATTGGGCCAGGACGACGTGGTACCCAGACCTTCTGGACGTATCCATCTGTCCTCCAATACGTCGTCCACAAAGAGAGGACCTTCTCGTGAGAGGAGGGTCGGGTTCTCCATCCAGAGTTCAAAACACTCAACCTTCATGCTTTGTTTCTGAAAGGTTGAGATACAAGGATTGGGACCTCCCGGATGACGTAATGGAGATTTTGCCAGCGACAAAGCCTTTGTACCGTTGCCGTTGGAATAAATTCTGCAGGTGGTGCATAGAAAAGAATGTAGATCCTTTATGTAAAACACTGGATGTTTTATCCTTTCTGCTATCTTAATCTGGGGCTCCAGATTCTTACTATTAAAGGATATTTGGCGGCACTGTCCATCTTTAAGCGCTTGTCAGAGTAAGGTTCATACTTCAAAATTCCACTGGTGACGCAATTTCTGAAGTGCTCACTAATGCGTTACCTCCATCTCCATTTCAGGTTCCAGTTTGGGACCTAAATCTGGTTCTAAAATTCCTATTTTGTGCACCTTTTGAACCTTTACACTTCTGTCCTTTTTAAGGTTAACCTTTAAAACAATTCTATTGGTAGCTCTAACATCAGCCCGTACAGGCACTTTCGTCGAAGCCACCCTTTAATGTTTTTCATAAGGATTGGGTAGGACAAACAGTTGTTTTGTCTTCTTTCTATCCCCCTTCATCCTAGCAAGGAAGAGGAGAGATTACATAGGTTGGACCCTCTTAGAGCTTTAAGCTTTTATATATCTAGACTGTCAAAACTTTGTATTGATGATCAACTTTTCATTGGCTATACAGGCCCCAAACGGGGTCAGGCTGGTACCACAGGCTAGCTGGGAAGGATCCTCCTGAAGGTTTAAGGGCCCATTCCACCAGGGGCATGGCTTCCTCTACAGCCCTGCAAAGGGGTGTACCGATAAAAAAAATATTTGTGTAGCAGCAACGTGGTCTGCTATCCACACGTTCACAAAGCATTACTACCTGGAATCTTCCCTCGGTCAGGATGGGAGCTTTGGAAAAGCAGTCCTGCACTCGGTTCATGAAAACCATAAATATCAAATTCTACTCCCTTCACCATATCAAACATTTCTTTGGAAGTCTATCAAAGATGAGGAATACGTGGGAGTACACAATCCATTCGAAGAACCAGTTACTTACCCCTGGTAACGTTCTTTCGACTGGATGGTCCTCCCACGTATTCCTCATCGCCTTCCAACCTACCCCAGAGTAGAATTTCCCATGTTATTACAGCTTTCGTTCCTTCAAGGATGAGTAAGGTCATTGCTGTGGTTATGCAGGTATTTCTACTGTATGGGAAAAAACGGAACTGAAGCCAACGGGTGCTGCGCGTGCTATATATACACACCTTCGCTAACATCATCCTCGAGACAGAGGCCTTCGAGGGACATCAAATTGACGCATTGCGCCCTCTGCCAAAATATTTTTTTCCAAAGCAGCTGAAGCTGGATATCCAATATCAAAGATGAGGAATACGTGGGAGGAACATCCAGTCGAAAGAACGTTACCGGGGTAAGTAACTTGTTCTTCTACTCGCTTCCCTAATCCTTTACTTCCCCCCACAAACTATCAAGATGCCCATCGCCCTCCCTCATTCTCATGCACTACTGTACCCTTGTCCTTAATAACTTTTTCTCCTCTGCTAATTGGACTGTGTGCCATCCTTTCCTACTAGGAACATTTAATTTTCTGTTCCCAGCATCATCCCTCCTTGACACGTTTCAACCTGTTTCTAGTCCCCTCCATCCCACCCACATCTCCATCCGAACTCTAGTTTTCCTGTCTGCTGCTTCCGATGTCCAGTTTCTGTTGCACTATTTGCCTTTCACTACTGGAAGCTTAACCACCTTCTTTCATCTTCTGTCCCTGCCTTCGCTTAGGTTTGATATGGCCCCCTTTACTTCACCACCTGCATTTCCCTCCCCTTTCCAATGACCTCTTATTCACTTTTGGGCCTTCACTTGAGCCCCTCACAGATTTACACCAACGCTCACCACAGGGATTCCACTTGTTGCTTCCCACTGCCTTTTTTAAATTCGCTTGATTGTCTCGATGTTTTGCTCCTTGTCCCTCTTCTCCCATCCCCCCCCCCGACGCCTAGTACCAATTCCTACTGAGTCCCTCCTTCACAGCCACATCATTGAGGCTCGGTTTCCCTAGCCCCTTCTTACTCTTCCCCCTCTGCTGTCATGGCTACTGTCATAACTCTTTCCCTTCCACCCCACCCACTCCAATCCCCCCCCCCCCCCCCCACTACCAACCCCACTCTTGGAGGACATCCCTACTCCATGACCACTCCACTTTGTTTCACAACACTCAGTTATTGGACGTCATCTTCAAGCAGGCCATACATTGCTTGCTCAAGGGTAAAGGATTTTGGGCTGCAACGGGGAAAACTGAGCAGGAGGTGCAGTTGAATTTAAACCTATACAATCCCAACGGCAGTGATTCGCACAACCTCCACTTACTCATTTGGATTTATAAGCTTGCAAATGCCTTACTAATCCTATCACAGGGCAGACCTTCATCATAATCTACCTGCGCCTTGGCGATGCTACTAGCTTCCTATAGGAGTGGGCAGATTTTATTGCTAACCTCCAAATCACATCTGATAGCTTGTTGGTATCTGGTGATTTATTTATCTGGTTGGATTTTTCCCTCTGACAGATTTCTTTGCCTTCATTAATGCTTGAAACTTTGGACATGAAGGCTTGGCCTTTCAGGATCCACCTGCTCATGCATCCACACCCTGGACACAATTGTATCCTCTCCAACCATATACCAACATGTTCTCTCCCATGATAAAACCATCATATCATCCAAGCTTGGCTACCTAAAGTGGAGAAAATGAGCTCTGCAGTTGATCAGCATTTAAGATATATTACAGTGAGACATATGAAGTAGTCTTGGGCCTTGTTCATGGATTCCTTCAAGAATCGCACCCTAGTCATGGGATCCCCTATACTTGCCAGCATGTATCAAGACCTCGGAACTCTTAATCTCTTAGCCGCTGCAATCGGAAAAATAAAACTCGAGACACGGTCCCCAAGCCAATCTATGGTTAAACCAGGAAGGTTCTATTCCCAATAAATTATTAATTGCAGAAAGGACCTTAGGATGTTGATGGAGCAGAAGTACGGATCCCAATGAGACTGCCTCAAAAGGGTACCATCCTGTGGAAGAAGGGCTTTGTGACTGTCTGCATTACCCTTATATCTAGCAGACCTTTTTTGAATTCACAATGAACTCGAAGCGGCTTCAGAATGTATTCCCTCTCCAATTGCCTCACAAACTGCAGCAGACTTTTTATTTTTGTGTCAAAAGCGTAATATTTTATCATTTTCATCTTTAACTTGACAATAGACACTGCTTCTCTTTTCCAAGATCATCATCATGGATTCCTCCTTCCCAGCCTTCATTACTATCTCTGAATCAGACCTTACCGTATTGGTCTACAACAGCGTTATTGGAGCAGGTCGAGACATGCCCTGCCAGACAGTGACAATACAATGCAATATTGGCACTCCTGCTCTGGGCTTAACTGTCCTGGTAACAGTGTTCTTGAATCGATCAGTTTCCCAATCCTTTAAAAAGGCACTCATCACACTGTTGCTCAAGATAGTCAATGTTGACCCCAATATTCCAACAAACCTCTTATTGCCAACACTCCCTTCATGGGCAAAATCATTGAAAATACAGCAGCCCAAAAAACAACAAAGCCCATGACCAAGGTCACCAGTCTGGCTTCAGGCCAGCTAGAGAAACCTAAACATGTTTCAACAGGTGAGGACATTCTTAGTTTTATTATTAAAAATGCGCACCAGACCAAGGGGTATCAAGGCACAGCAGTTACAGGAATATGCGTAGCTTAGTTACAGTGTTACTTGGCATGAAATGCAGTTACATATAGTGAAATATAGTACATACATGGAACAATGAGGACTGGGATAACTAGGGCATGCTACAAATATGGCCACAATACATACATATACATTTTGTTTTTGACTCTGGAGCCGGAGTGGGTAGTGCTGAGTTCTTAAGATTCTAATGTCCCAGCCTTTCTCATCCTCATGGCTTTGGTTGGTCTTTGATACTATTGATCATTTTATGCTCCTGAGCCACCTTGAGTCTTTCTTTTGGTATTTCCGGTACAGCCGCCCATCTAATTTCTTCCTTCTTGGCAAATTAGCGATTGAATGGAGCAACACAATGCCAGAGCTGTTCGATTTATAATGATTGCTAATCTTGCATTAGATCATTATTGCTAATCAAGTCGAATGGTCTACGTTAACTATATTGTTAGGATTAATCTGTTAATCCTCTGAAAAGTGATCATTACAGCAAACGACCTATGTGATGGTTGATAATTGTCAATACCTCCTTTACAGATTTGCCTGTTGGTCAATGATCCTAATTGTTTTAATTTTTTTATTGTGATGTGGTTTAAAACTTAAACCTTACACAAAATACATAATTCACAAAATATTCATGACAAAAAGAAATACAATTAAGAACCACATTAATCACTGACATACAGTCACACTAGCACAATACTAAAAACTTAACTCGCATATTTTAAACGTTTTTCCAAATACATGTGAGAAACCAAAAGGTGTCTCACCCGCTAGTCCATGCGGATCTCACGCTCAGGTGGCCAGGGCACGACCTTTGGATCCATGGACCAGTGTGGGAGGTTCACCTGTGTTTCGGGGAGGGGGGTTTTCAGGGAGTGGGACACAAGATGGCGAGACGCAATAAACCCCCCCCATCCCCCACCCCCGTGTAACACCTTTGCCCTGTCCTACCAGTTAGGATACGTGGGAATTCTACCCCTCTTTCCCTTTACGAACACTTTTCACACAGACAGCCCACTCTGGGAGAAAACAGACTCGCAACCAAGCCGTGTACCCGACATGTCACAATACTATGGTCCGGCAATTATCGACAATAACTCACACCTGACTTCCATTAAGCTTCCCCACACGGATTAAAGACTGAGCACGAGAGCACACTCTGAGCGAAGCACACGAAGGAACAGCAGTTTCGAGAGGGCAGTTGAATGAGGGGATAAAGACAGCAAATTAAGAAGTGTTCGCGAGGAGGGAAATACCCTTGACATTTTCGGGAACAGTCACTTTCAAGAAACCTTTGAGTTAGAAAGTGTAGGTCCTGGAAACCAGACTGAAGAATCCTGCATAGTGTCGGAGATACCGGAGGCCCTCCATCATAGCTGACCAAGGTGGGGAGGAGCAGCAGCCTCTGTGGTATTGTCCTTGGCTCCAAGAACAAAATGGCGCCAGAGAGATCAACACATCCGGTGAGATGGAGAGACCGATGCAAGACTGGTCTGTGTTGAAGTCAAGGTTGCAGGTGGCAACATTGTACCACAAACGCAGGAACGCACATTGTTTAACCCGTGTGATGAAAGACGTGAGTAAAGATAAACTGCTGTGAATGTTTGAACTTTGAAAGGAAAAGATACAATACTGTTGACAGTGGTCGGGCACAGCGAGTGTGCTCAATCGAAGGTCTCTGTGAGTTATCTAGCCAAGAAGTGGCAGAAGTGAAATTAACAAGAGAATGAGAACAGAACAGTGAATCGAAGTGTTCCTGCGATGGTTTAAGCAAAATCCATTGCACAAAAGTCTTAGTTTTTTTATAGGAATAGAAAAGCTGTGTAGAATTGTGAACATTGCCGTTAAGGTGTGAGCCCAAACAGGGGAGACAAGTTGTGGACCTTGTGAAAGAGGGGTCTGAGCCCAGCGGAGGGGGACCCGTGGTGAACAGTGAATCACCTGAGAACTTGTTAATGTGGAAATCCTAAACAGAAAGGAACTTTGATGCATGTTTATTGCATCAGGCTCTCTGTTATAAGGGACTTTGAATGGTAACAAGACTTTGGCGCAGAAGGCCCGGATACTTATGTTTTGAACTGCTTCCTCGTGGCTGAGAAGCTAGAGTGTGTGCTAAGCTCGAACGTGCAGTCTTGCCCCGTGCTGAAAACGTGGGGAAGGGACTGCGTTATTATGCCTCCCCCTGTCGTCATTCTCAAAGTGACTTGCTGGCACATTCATATCGATCATACACAAAGCGCTAAAATACATTCGTCTAATTTGGCCTGTTCGAGGGCAATATAATGTTAGATGTTTACGTGTTTCAAGATCTACCGTACTCTTGCATAGTCTACAAGATCTCTCCATTTTATTTATTTTGTATTTATAAAGCACAATACAGCAAATTGTGTTACAAGACACCACAAGACAAAAGGGGACAGGGGTTTGGGGGGGAGGGACTGGGGGGGGACAGGGAAGATAACAATAACTGTCCTACGGATTGTGTGATTTGGATTGTGCAAGCGCAGTAACAAGAAGTGAAGAGGGGAGTGGGGAAGGGGGGCCTGGGGGAAGAAAGGGTGTGGGGGATGCCGGTAGGGGCGGAAGGGATAATGCTAGGGGGGGAAAGGGGGAGGGGGGAGTGCGGGTCAGGGTGGAGGCATATAAGTGCAGGGGGAGGGAAAGAAGGGAAAGAAGAGAGCCCCTGCGGGTAGGCAAGTGCTAATTAGTGGCCAGGTGGGCAAGTGCCAGGGGATGCAGGGAGTGAGGACAGGGGTGGACCAGACCCTGTAGGGATGCACACCCCGCCAGGCTAGTCGGGGGAAGGGGTACGGGAAGGGCGAGTGCAGCAAGGAGGGGTGGGGGTGGTTCAGGGAGACCAGCGTTCTGGGGTAGAACGGTTGAGGAGGACCTGATGCCCTCTAGGACTCAGAAGGGACTAGCCTGCCAGTCAATGTGGCAGAGGGTGGCATTTGTGGGTGAGGGGGAACTAAGAGAAAAGGAGGGTCTTGAGAAGGTTCTGGAACTTAAGGAGTTGCGGCTCAAACCTGAGGTCCGGGAAGGCCATTCCCGAGGGAGGCTCCTGCCGAAGAGGGAGATCTACCCCCCACTCTCTGCTTGGAAAAACATCTGATGTGCAGAGAGTTGGTGCTGGAAGACCGAAGGGCTCTAGCAGGGAGGTAATTGGGGAGAGTTGGATGTAGCGGGGCCCCAGGCCCCAGAAAGCCTTGTGGATGATGCAGAGGGTCTTGAACTTGATCCTCGCAGCCACTGGGAGCCAGTGGAGAGATTTTAGGGCTGGAGAGATGCGGTCCCTGGGCTTGAGGCCAAGGATAAGTCTTGCAGTCCTATTCTGATACGTTGAAGGGGGCGAAGGGAGGATACTGGCAGATTGAGGGAAGAGGCTGTTGCAGTAATGCAGCTTAGAGAGGATCAGAGCTCAGACATTAGGCTGCCTTGGGAAGGTGAGGAAAGGGAGGATGCCTATGAGGATGTGCAGTTGAAAGTGGATCTTCTTTTAAGGTCCGCAGGGTGAGAAGAGAGGAGTCGAAGATGACGCCAGGGTCTTTTGTCTCATAAGAGGATGAGTGGAGGGGACACATGGAGGGCGGCCACAGAGTAGGTTGGAAGGAGAGAGCAGGGGTCCCAATAAGGAGGATCTCAGTCTTACTGGCATTAAGGCAGAGATTGGCCGCAGCGCACCATGCCTGAATAGCAGTCAGTCAGGAATGAGAGAGGAAGAAGAGGAAGTGGAGGGAAGCTTGAAGGAGAGCCGAGTCGTCCGCATAACACGAAGTGAGGAGACAAGGTGGAGATCAAGTGGGCTTGAGGGGCAAGTTAGATGGTGAAGAGCTATGCTGAGAGTACAGAGCCCTGAGGGACACTGCAGGTGGACAGTGTGGTGGAGGAGGAAAGGGCCCAGTTGAACCTGGTTGGTATGATAGGAAGGAGGTCACCAGCTCAGTGCCAAGTCTGGGATGCCGAGGGTATCACTGAGCTGCTTTATAAGGGTGGCATGATTGATTGTATCAAAGGCAGAGGAAAGATCGAGAACCAACAGATTCTGTGTGGTGGATCAGTTGGGAGATGACTAACTTCTTCAAGAGTTTGCTCAGGAAGAGCCTTTGGAGCTAGGGTGTTAGTTAGCCGGGCAGGAATGGTCAGCACAATGCTTTTTAAGGAAAGGGTGCACATGCGAGTGCTTGAGGGGTAGTGGAAAGCCAGTGGCAAAGCAGTGATTTTCAGAAATCAGCCAAGGCTGGTGCAAGGGAGGCAATGTTGTCCTTTATAGTTTTGGAGGAGCGGGGGGGGGGGGGGCACCTGTTTGGAGGGGACTTTATAGGATAGACCTCTACTGGTGCTAAGGGCCAGAAAGAGGAGAGTAGGGGAAGGGGAAGAGGGTAGTCAAGGGAGGCCTGAGAGCAGGTTAAAGTGGTGGGATGGGAGTAGAGGATATGGAGGACAGGATGTCCCGAGTTTTGGTTGTGAAGGGGAAAGCCAGTGCAGTGCAGAGGGCCTGGGATGGCAGAGGAGACTGCAATAGGATTGGCGAGTTCCTTGCAGATTTTGAACAGGTCAGTTGTTTTGCTGATGGCGCCAGAGATGCAGGCTTGGATATGGGCCCTCTTCTTCAAGCAGATGGAGAGTCTGTATTGCCTTTGGAGCAGGCGGCAGACCAGTCGGTCAGTGGATGTGCTTGAAGCCAGCAACTCTGCAATTGCGTTTCAGAGAGGCTAGGTCAGAGTCATACCAGATGTTGTGATTGGAGGCAGGCTTCATGCAGATCCTCATGACTGGGGCAAGGCTGTCCAGGGTGTTGGAGATGGAGAGGTGAAGATTATCTAGGGCTTTGTCAGTGGATGGAGTGGAAGGGGGCAAGAAAGTGGTGGCAAAAGCAGCAACTGACACTTGCTTCATCGGTTGAATGACGGGGAAGGAGACTGGCAGTGCGGGCAGAGGCTTAGCTGGCTGACCCAAGAGATCCAGATGAGGACAGGAGGGCATGGTCCAACCAGGAGAGAGGTGTAGTGAGAGGGTTGGAGATGGGAATGTCTGCTGAGATGAGAGCATTCAAAGTGTGTCTGGCTGAGTGGGTTGGACCGGAGGGTAGAATGTTAAGGGGGAGAGAGTTAGAGGCTGCGGAAGAGTCAGAGGTCGCATTGGGAGAGTCGAGGTGAATATTGAAGTCTCAGAGGAGGAGAATCTTGGAGATAGAGGCCAGGAGAAGATGCAAGGTCGGACCACTCTGAAAGGAATTGGGAGACCAGACCAGGGGTCCTTTAGATGGTGGCGGGAGTCAGCAAGCTGATAGGAGAGACACCAAGACTGCAGACGAGTCATTCGAAGGAAGAGTAGGTCTGAGTGGGTATGACAGTAGCAGGGACCCATTCAGGGAAGATCAGGGCCTCTTCGCCTCCAGACCGGTTAGGCCTGGACTTGGAGAGGATCTTGTAGCCCTCAGGGAGGAGAGTGTCAAAAGCAGTGACCGAGCTGTCTGTGAACCACGTCTCGGAGAGCGAGGACGTCCAGGTCTTCAAGGAGGTGACACATGTCAGAGGAGTGTTTAACGGCAGAGTGAGAGTTGAGGGTTACTTAGTGAAGCTGGTTGCCACCTTTTGAAGGTCTTCCGAGGAGGGGTACAGAGATGTGGTACACTCGTCAGTGATGGCGAAAGGGCCAGGGGGGTGGCAGGAGAAAGGAGGACATTGATGAGAGACTGAAGACGCCTATTAAGAAGGAGGAGGTTGGGCTGAAAGCCTTGGGCCATGAAAGTGCCATTCTGGTAGACATTCACTCACCGGTGGGCAGCAAATACAGGACTGCACATTCAGGGAGGTCTATAGTCTGTCCTTTGGTCTTACTGACTGACAAATCCTATGGTCTCTTCTCCATGTGAAGATCAGAGGATATTAACTACTCACGGGCCATCTCTTCATCAATACCGCCCCCTCCTCCAGGCCACACTGCATCTGAAGTCGAAGCGATCATAGGCAGCTTACAATCTTGCCCTCTTTTTCTTTAAGATGAAGAGACCCTCAAATGAAAATGGAGTCCTTCCGGGGACCATCTCCTGCATACTAATCAGTCCTCCACAGGACGGCTGCCCAAAAGGAAGACTCCTCCTGTGTCGGATATTGCCTGTGCGCTATTCGGTCCCCCTTTGTGCTCATTTGATCAACTGTCCGGCGCCTTCGCTCGCTAAACGCTGCCCCCTGCTCCAGGAGCCGTGAGCACAGCCTGCTGAACAGAGCACAGCGTGGGCTCCTTCAGCACTTGTGTCCCGCCATGCCTCACCTGCTAGACCCAATGTGCCAATCTCTTGGGAGTTGGCTCTGTGGCTATTTCTCCCACCAGTGTCTCTGCAGCTTCTTTAATCCTCATGGGTGCATGTACTGCATGTGACCAAGGTCTTCCAGGTGTTCTAGAAGGAAGGGTGCAAAACAAATAAAGTTAAAATGCAGGTAAGGTAGAGCAGTACACTTATCGAAAGTTTGCATTTCTTCAGAAGTTTGATTTGCTTGAAGTAGAGTCTGCAGCTCTTTGCTTCCTGTTTAAGAAGCTTTTGTATTTGTGTGGTCATTTTCATTTTGGGTTTAAGACTCACTGTGTGGTTGCCAGGTACAAGAGTCTTGAAACAAAATGGACATGCCCTTCTATCTATGGGTTTACCTTACGGTTCTTGTAAGGAAGTGCGTGTGCATCTCTAACAATCTCTTGATGAATCCCATCTGGCGTACACCCTTTTCTTGTGCGCCATTCCAAGTTAGTTCAGAGCTTTGGATACTGTGGTATTTTCATTGCTCATTCGTCCACAAGTGTTGCAGTGGTCTCGTTCAATGCGCGTCGCTCTCTGATCTATGGAGCTTCTGAGATGTTTCTATGACCGCCAGTCTCTCTCTTCTCCAAACTAATTTGAGGACCGACACTCTAGTGTCGGTAGTAGATTCAGCTTGAATAAATAGTCGGAACCATACTACATGGAAACAAATATATTTAAACAAGTTCTCACGTTTCCGTAGCATTTTAGAGCATTGTACAAGTGACGTATATTTGCTTAGTTCATAGATGGTGGTACCTCGATCAAATGCATAAAGCCTTTTCTTAACTTTGATTGTGTTCCCGAGCAATTCAATCAGATTTAATTAGTTGGTCATAGGTACACCAAAGTCAGCGAGTGTAGGAATGTTGTGCCCCGTGAGAGCCATATTGAATTCTAATCATAATTGTCCCTTCGATATATAATAGTGATGGATTGTGTCTTTAGGACACTGTACAAAATTGGACAGGTGCACAGGAGGCTTACCTGTTACATTTTGTTGTTACTTTGTTCTATCCACCCTTGTTAATTTATGTTGTATGCCTACCTGTGGTAATAGGCCCACACCTAGACAGTGTGAGGAGATTCCTTTTAGGCCATTAATGTTTTATTACAATATATATGGAGTATCTTTTTAATACTGTGTATTATACCATACTCCTACTTCCCCTCCACTTTTCTCCATGCTGTATAGGTCCCTCACTAGGGACTGGAAACTGATCCTTTTTCACCAGTAATTGTATTCCCCTTTAATTTTAGATGCGCCTGTGTTAGGGAGAATTCTCTCTTTAGGCTGAATTTCCTAACCTAGTGAGTCCCCCAGCAGCTTTGCTGGATTTCTGGAGTTTGTTTTTTTTCTCCTGCCAAGAGTGAGACTCTTCTTCTCCCACTCTTGGACATGATTTATGCTGTTCCTTTGACTGTTAATGTGTTTTATGGGCTATGGGGTCCTTTACTCCATAGGGTCTCATGTGTTTTTACTATGTGTTGCACAGCACCCTCCGTGCCGTAACACAGGGGTGTCATAGTGACACCCCACCATAGACTCCATACCGTGGGACTGACTGTCTCCCAGGGCATGTAAAGTCGCCATTTGCTTTACTAGTCCCAAATTATTAACAGAAACCAGTACAAACCATCATATTGTGGACGTACTGGTCGGGGCAATTCGATTGCCCCGGGGTCTGTTAGTCGAGGGGGCACGTCTCCGTCCCCCCTGATCGAGTTTTGGCTGGTGGCAGTGGAAACTACTTTTTATATTCGACCGCGAATATTTTCCTATGGGATTTTCCCATTGTTCGAGGCTACCAACTTTAATTATTTAATTCTCATAGCCTCGAACATACCGCCGGTTTATTTATTTAATATTAATTCGCCGGTTGGTATTTTTTGCCAGGACTCGATTCTAAAATGGCGTTTGTGTTCTCTTCTGTGACTCCAACCCAAGTCGAGCCCTTTGTTCCACTTTTTGACGGGCTTCTCCACAGAAGCCTCCAAAAGTGGTGCCACTCTGTCTGGGCACCACAGGAGGTGTGGGAGGGAGTTTAGGCACCCTGGACTGAGTTACCTTGGTAACTCAAGTCGCACTCTTGTGTGATTGGCCCAACCACTTAGCATGTTTGATTGACAGCTAGGCTGAGTGAATGGGGGTATGCTGCATAAAAGCAGGGCTTTGGGGACTGGAACTTCAGAAGTCGCCACAGGACCTGAGAATCCGACGAGGGAGAAGCTGAGCCGACCTACCACGACGACACCACCGGTGGAGCCCTGCGGAACCGACTCACCACTTCCCGACGACAGAGAAGATCTCCCGGCTGGAGAGGCTTCTTCCCCTGACTGGTGGGCATAACCAGTTTACCTTCTTTCTTCGCACCCCAGACCAGTTTGTGGTCGAACTGCCCGTACCAAGCACCTCGGCAGCCGGATAGCCACTCGCCACTGAACCGCGAATCAACGGACCGCTCCTTGTACCTGAGAAACTCAGTGGCTGGTTTCTTCCATGGCAATGCAACGGACTCCTGTCGTCCTCCCCGACGAGATCCTCTCTTCCCCCGGACGAAGCACCGACTTGCATCCGCTGCCAGGAACAACTGCCCCCGCTGGAGTGTTCTCACCACTTTAAGGTACCGTGTCCGCCAGGCCTCCCTTTCTAAAGATTGCTACAAGGTAATAATAACCCCTTAACCTTCTGGACTGGGCTGGCCGCCTTGACCCTCTAACTGGTCCCTCTCTTTGATCCAACTCCTTTTTGAACCGTTACAAGACTTTTGTGCACTGCAACCGTGTGGCCTTGGACACATTTGGTTTGGATCCTCTTAAGCGGATCCGGCCTACTGACTCTGAATTCCTAGTGCTACTTTGCTTCCTCCCTTGTTGTGTTCGTGAAAAAGTGTTGGGACCTGTTTCAATTTATTCTCTGCTTCTCTCTCCCTTTTAAAACAAATTATTAGAGTGCTATCTGCGTTAAGCGCTCACCGCTGTCTGAAAATAAGTGGGGCTTTACTTAAGACTTGTCTAAATATTCTTTTAAGAGAGTGTATACCTTTCAGTGACTGTGTTTTTGAATTGCTTACTATTAGTGCCTGTGTGTTTTTCTAGATGTGATTTTAAATAAATAATTATATCTCTTTTACACCAAGCCCTGGTCAGTGTTTACTTGTTCTATTGTGTTCTCTTGACCTATTGTGAATACTCTGTATACTGCCTAACTGTACTTGAGGGAAGTCTGACTGTTCAGCCACAGCTACCAAGTGAATCTGTGTGGTACAGACTGCTACCAAGTGGGTTTACTGCCAAACACCTGTAGTCCTAAATCTTTTGCAGTGGTCCCAGAGGGAACTGCACAGGTTTCTGCCTAACAGCCTGGGGCACGGCCCCAGGAACTTGCGCTCCCCTGACTCTGCCCACAAGCGCCATTCGTCAGTACTCTTTTTCGCATCAACGTTAGCGGACCTCTTTCACCTAGGCTGTGGTTGAGGCCCTTGTTTTTGCTCGTAAATCCAGGATACAACTTCCTCACGGATACATTTTTCTTTGTTTCCCTTTAGCTAATTTCTTCAGACATAAGTACTCTGTCCATGCTCCTCCCCGGCGCATGACGAATGCACGGGATTCAACGGGTTTCTGGCCTGCGAGGGTTCCTTCCCCACGTCTGACCCACCTGCGCTTTGCCTCCAGTGCCTTGGCGAGGACCACAGCTGGGACGGCTTCTCGGCATGCGACGCGCTTACCCCAACCCTTGCTGAAGAACCATTTGGCCAGGTGGAGGGAGCTCTTCTCCAGATCACCGCCGGAGCACATCCAGGAGTACGTCAGGAGGAAGACGAGGCCAAAGGTAGGTGCCCTGTTCTCCTCTGCACCCTGCGCGGTTGACTCCTTCCCCGGGAAGCACCCAGTCGGGAGGGGCCTTCCAGGTGCTGATACCAGCAAGGAGACCGAGGCTCTGAGCTCCGGGCCGCACGGCTGAGGGGGTCCAAGGATTCTCTCGGTCCCGCCGCTGAGGCTCTTGTACCAGAGAACACCCAGAGGGGCTTAATTCTATTACCGGGCGCAAGCCTGAGATGTAGCCTTAATGCAGTACCACGTGCACTGGCGGCAACATGGCATAGGGCAATACGTCCCCCAGGCGCTCGCCTGAGGTGCAAGGAGGGTACAAGCCTTCGGAGTCTGGCAAGCAGGCGGAGACTGGACGCAGTACGGCAGTCATCATGCAGGAAGCAGGTGGCGCAGGGCCAGACTAAATGGCGGCTCATCCCGAGGCTCACTATTCCAGTGCACACGGAACAGACTGTGCACCAAGTTTAGAGTGGTCTCCTCCGGTCACCTGTTGCACCTCATACCCTACTTCTATGCAGGGGCGAAACACAGACCCCAGCTACCTGAGGCAATGTGCTGGGAGAACACAGCAGTATGAACAGGCCCAAGGACCCGTGCCCACGTCAGAACGTGCCTCACCAGCATGTGAGGACCGTTTCTTCGACAAATTCCTCATGCTCATGAGGTCGCCATATATGGCGAATAGCAGGGGGTCATCAAAGACCTGCTAGATCCGGCACCTGTGCAACCCCTGGTCTTGGTTCAAACACTGGTACCAGTGCAGGTCCAGGTTCCCGTGCAACCCCAGGCACCTACTGCCACGGCGGCCCCGCCTCAGGCGCAGCCCATCAGCACTCCACAACTGCCTTCAGACGCCACCCCCACCAACATCCCACCAGCATGCACGGACATGCAGGACACAGCAGTGGACACTGACTACGATGTGGAGGATCAAGAGACCTCCTCCTCAGCTAGGGCCTTCCATGAAAGGCTGGCTGGTGTGCTGGAATACTTGGGCAACCAACAGCCGCCGGTTGAACAGCTGGAGGCAGAAGTCTTGGCAGAAGTACTTGCCATCCGCTCAACCATCAGATCTGGCATACCGTTGCAAAAGGATGTAGAGTCCCTGGCAAAGAAGGGCTGGGTAAAACCCCACTCTACACAGCCTGCAAACAAGCGCTTAGATGCCAAATACAAGCAGGCGGAGGGTGGTCTCCCTCGTCCTGTCTGTGCACCCTCAGCCGCACTCTTTGGTCATAGCAGCGTCCTCAAAGTATGTGAAACCACAAACCTCCACATCAGCATCTAATTCGGCCCTACTAGGGAAGGAGGAAAAACTCCTACAGGACTACGGGAAAAATACTACTCTCCACTTGCGGCAGGCTAATGCGGTCGCCATGCTAGCTGCCGTCAACCAAAAGCTATGGCGGGAGATGGCAGAATTCCTTCCCGACCTTTCGGCCCACAGCCAAGCTCGATTCAAAGCGGGTCTGGTAGAGGCAAAGATAGTGACCCAGGAAATCATGCAGTCGACAGTGGCACATATAGAAACCGCAGGCAGGGCTGTATGTGTTGCCACTGACCTGAGGAGGACCTTATGGCTTAAGGCAACCAAGTTTGCAGGGATGTTTTTTCGACCTGCTATTCGAGGTAGGGGACTTGTTCCATTCATCTGTGGATGAGGAGCTAGACAAGAATAAAAACAGCTCCCAAAAAGCAAAGTCCCTGGCAATATTAACAAAGCCTGCGGCTTAGAATTTTGGCCAGAGTCATTCACGCGCTGACAGAGGTCGTACCCTTGCCAGATTCAGGGGTTTCCAGGAACACCGTAATAGGCAACCTGACCGGTTACATAAGGTGTTCTTCCAGTTCCCCTCCCAGGCACCAGCCTCAGAAGGAAAGAAACTGTGACGGGTCCCTCCAGATCCACAGTTCTCCGATGGGGGCAGATTTGCCCTTCAAATTCAGTCCTGGCGGGCAAGGTTAGCGGACCCAGTGGTTTCCTCGGGCTTCCGCCTACAGGTACCACAATCTCCTCCTCCCACTCCCCATCCCACAGATTGGGACGTCAACTCTTCTGGTGGGGATCCACTCACTCATAGTGAGCCCGGCAGTCCAGGAGGTCCCACCCTTGAAGCGAGGCATGGGTTTCTACTCCCACATCTTTGCCATACAGAAAAAGAACCAGGCTGGCCTGAGCGTTGTCCTGGACCTTTCAACACTGCACCTTTCCCTAGCCCTCCAAAAGTTCAAGATGGTTACACCAGCTTTGATAGTGGAAACACTGTGTGGGGGGAGACTGGATGTGCTCCCTGGATCTGAAGGATGCATGCCTACACGTCCTGATTTAGGAGCCCCATCATTCCTTTCTGTGCTTCAGGATCATAGGATTCCACTTCCAATACAAGGTCCTCCCATTTGGTCCCAATTCGGCCCCAAGAGTCTTTACGAGACTAATGAATGCAGTGGCAGCTCTGCTAAGAGCGGAGGGGCACCACCTCTACCTATTCCTCGACGACTGGCTTGTACGAGCGGCATCTCCCAAGGGATTCCAACGCACGGCAGACAGGCTTATGCACACGCAATACGAATTGGGGTTCTCCATCAACCTCGAGAAATCACAGTTCCATTACACTGTTACACATTCTTGGGGCTAATCTGGGATATGAGTTTGGAGAGGATGTTCCCCTCCGAGGACAAGGTCACTGCAATCGGGGCTGCCATAGGGTATTTTCTACGCAGGTCAGTAATTTCAGCATGGTGGGGATTATGGCGGCATGTCAAGGCTCAAAATGAGGCTGCAGCTACATTTCTCAGCCTCTTGGAATCAGGAAATGGGCTCCGAAGCGGCTCTAATCACCATACCGCAGCAACCTGTTGGTGGACAGGCCATTCAGACAGTTACAACCGGTGTTCACCGTTACCACAGACTTGTCCAGGCAAGGTTGTAGGTGCCAAACTGGACAAACCGTGCCCACAGACTCTGGTTGAAGCAAGAACAGCTAGAACACATCAATTGGCTCGATGTCCATCTGGCTTGCTCCCAATGCCTTCCTCCCTATTATCAGCAACAACCCCATATGCATTCAGAAAGACGGCTCCACATGCATGTATTACCTCAACAAACATGGGGCACCAGGTCTCTGTCCCTCTGCAGGTTGCCCATCAACCTATGGGAGTGGGCACTGGCAAACAACATACACCTATCTACTGTCGACCTCCTAGGGGAGTCGAACCTGGAGGCGGACATACTCAACAGGCTGGGTGTCAACAACTACGAGCGGCAGTTAAACGATGGTGTCCAGAGGTCGATCTTCAACAGGTGGGGCCATCCTCGGGTAGACCTATTCGCCAGCGTGAGCAACAGGAGATTTCACCAGTTTGTGTCCTGAATTTTTTTTTTGACATAGGCCTGTCTAAAACAAAGATCATAGGAGGTTACAGCAAGCTCTTCCAATGTTGATTGCATTCGTTTTTGGTAGTTATTGATGAAAAGTAATGATTTTGTTTCCCTCATATTATGTAAATCACTGTATAGACAATTACTTGGCGGAATTAAGAACTTTGCATAATTAGACAGTAATCTCCATCGCACTCTGCATGAAAGAGAGATAAGACTAAACTCATGTCTAATGACACAATTGGGTACGGAAATTGCTAGATTTATGGCACCTTTCAATAATCGGCTTTGTAAAGAATCCAAGTAAATACTCATGTTAAAAGGACATATATCAAGGATATATATCAGTATTGCTTGTACTTTCATTATTAAAACATCCCTTAATGGTTTAAGAGAGAAGATACAGTATTTAGCAAAGATGATCTTCATTTGACTAGCTAAAGGTCGGGGTTTCTGGTTGTTGTTCTTTCCATATAGCAATTGATGATTCATTGCTTACATGATAGCCTAAATAGCGTATCTCCAACAGTTGTTGTAAGATAATTTCACCAATTGTCCACGTGAATAATTTTAGTTTTTGTCCAGCATGAAAAACCACTATGCTGGTTTTATTCACATTGGGTGTTAAATTCAACTCATACGCATAAGTTTCAAATAGCTGAAGTTTCATCTGAAGGCCTGCAGGTGTAGAATCCATGATTAGCGGATTGTCAGCAAATGCAAGCCAATGAAATCTTAGACTGCCCATTCTAACGGCATACATTCCCAACCCATTCTATAGATCATACAAATCGCATAAATATAAATTAAATAAAATGGCCGCAAGGTTGCAGCCCTGTTTAAGAACAACATAAGTACAAATGGATTTGGTGGTTGCTCCTTCTCTATTGATTCTGACTTTGTATGCAGTAGTAGAGTGTAATCTTATAAGCCAAAAAATAATACCTTCAGGTATTTCTAATTTTATTAATTTACGCCAAAGTAACACCCTTACTAAACAATCAAATGCTGCTGACAAGTCTATACTTGCGATCTACACAGGGTTGGTTCCTTTCTTTTTTGTATTTGCTAAATGTGGGAAATCGGTGTTGCATTCAATGCTGTTCCCATACCTTTCCTGAATCCAATCTGAAATTTGGATAAGATGTTATTCTGGGCTATAAACTTCTCTAGATCATATAAGAGAAGGCTTGAGCAGATTTTAGCACAGATGTCAATCAGTGAAATAGGTCTGTAGTTTTGTGGATCTTTTAGATTGCCTGCCTTATAGATCGGGACGATTATGGATGTACCCCATTTCACAGGTGTATTGCCAGTTTTTTATAACCAGATCATATTTGATCTTAAGAATCTCAGCCCACAGAGCAGAGTCTGCTTTATATACACATGCCGGTATTGCATCCTGTCCAGGATCTTTCGATGAGCCAAGTTTATTAATCGCCCAAATTATATCCTGTTCTGTCCAAACTAGACAGTTCCACTTCACATTAATATTTAATATAGTTGTGATACCCTCAAAACGTGCAGGACAAGCAAATTTCCTTGACATAAAATTAACCCAATTTTCAGCTGATATTACGTTCTCAGTAATTACTTGATGTCTAGAGTTAGTATTACGTATGGTAGTCAATACCGCCCAAGCATCCTGTTTGCATAGTTTGTGAATAATCTCTCAATTTTGATTATTGTGGTTCTTAACTCGTAAATTAATTATCTCATTTTTTTATTTTTATAGGTTTGGAGAATTTGGTTTTTAGAAAGACAATATTGATATGGCTCATTTATATTTTTCAAATGCCGAATTTCCTTATTTTTTATTCGCTTTAATATCTGAACCTCAGGTTCATACTGTGGACCATTGGGCATTTTATTCCTTGCAGGTTTGATGTTTATGGATTGTATAACCCTGATTACTATATCTTCTATCGTTTCACTAATTATAAATAAGGAGAGTAAGTGATCGTCAATACTTTTTACTGTTTCAAATTCATGACTTATCTTTTGTGAGATATCGGTACATAGACGAGGATTCCATCTTATAGCTCTTTTGAATCAATCGTCTTCAATCATAGTAAGAAGGGTATTTACCGTATGATTACTATAAGTCATGTTCAAATGTAACTGAATTGGAGCATGATTACTAGTTGTGATCGGATGGATAACGACTGGTGAAGCCAAGTGGATCAACGTGCTGGATACAGCAAAGAAATCAATCATGGAAACAGCGGATCCTCGCCTCCATGTATACTGCTGGCCAAATTGGGCATTCACAATAAATGTGATCTCCCACGTATCAAGATATTCGATCCACTTCGTTCCACGAGTCTGAGATAAACTCCTGCTTATGCTCCCTCTGTACGGACTTTCTCCTTTCGTATCTATACATCTTGAATTGAAATCCCCAGCGATGATGACATTGCAACCAGGACTTTGTATGTAAATAATTTCTAGACACAAGTCTACATCATCGAACATGTTTTCCAAAGGCAATTTCAGCGGATTCCAATATGCTGATACAATAACTAGCGGGCCTTCACTTTCTTTATAATCATCAGTCAGTATTGCAAGCACATTTGGGGACGAATACACAATTTTAGCATTGCATTTCATTCTGTTAATTGCAATTGCTAGACTTCCCGTAGGTCGTCCCAATTTGCCTTTGATAGCTTGACTACAAAAGGTGTAAAAACCTTCAAGGTACAATTCTTGCACACTCATAGTTTCCTGTAGCACTATTATGTCTACATCAGAACTACAGATAAATGTAGAAAGCCAACCCTGGAGCATCGAGTTGCCACAAGAATTCCATGATACAATGTCCAAACCTAATTTCTTTACTTGCTAATTCATACTTTTCGTGTTTTTGATTGTAGAAATAGATCGAATTAGGGGTTCCACCCAAGCCAAATCCTGTTTTCCAACCGGCATAGCTAACAATTGGGATATACAATTTTGTTCAATTGATGTCTCACTCGATACCCCATTTGGTTCCTCTCTCCTCTTTACAGGTTTTTGCAGAAATTCATCTACTGCTTTTTCGCAGTTAAATGTATATAGGGAAAATCAGAGGTCCTTTTAGATCAGATCTAAATGCCCAGATATGCTTCAATACATTAGCACTGGACAGATAGCATATCATTCGTTGGTTATCAGAAAGGGCCAGAGCTATTCTAACAAAGTCCCCACTAGTTAAAATACGAAGAGATGGAATACGAGCAATAATCTGAGATGGCTACGATTTATTCTTTGGCCCCTGAGTACATCAGGATTCCCCTCCAATCCAATGATATTAAACTCTGGGGGCGACGGAGTAGGTGCATCGTTACCTGATTTCCTACGAGGGTTATTCATTGAAGCATTTATTCCCGTACTAGCTTCATCGTTATGAGCCATTAGACCCTGGGACATCACATTTTCCTTTGGAGACAAGGTGGAGGACCCAGAGTTCGAGGGGCCAGTGCCAGGAACACATGATGGCACATTTATACTAATAGCAGATCCCTCGTGTTCCAAGTGTTTTTTTCTCTATAATTTAATTCAATTCCTTAGCTAATAAGTGTGGGGGCATTATCCCACTTTCAACTGCAGTATTCAAAGAGCGGATCATATTTACATAACTCAATGAGTTGAGCACAAGATCCCCCCCTTTAGCTGTCGAGACTAGGGGCAAGTATTACATTGCTTAGTTGATATAGAATCCACACTTAGAGAACTTAAATGCACCACTTGGTTTTGATCTGATATTTGGGGGGGATTTATCATATTATGTTTATTATCTCTTGTGTCTAAGTGCGGAAGGCCACTGCATTTCCCTGGTCTACATAAAATGACATAACTTGTGCAAATTGGATGTCCCGATTTATCACATTCATGCATGGATCCGCAAACCTTGGCATAGGTATTCCGATTATCAAATGGTATAGTGTCAGCGATCATTAATGTTGAGCCGGGCGCTTCGTGGCTACGTAGATCATCTTGAGGATCTACTGAATTTTCTCCTTGTTTCAAACTTTGTTACTGGATTTCGTACCTATACTTGGAAAGTATTTCTTCAAACCGGGTCTATTTACTATAGCATTTGTACTTTGAGTCTTAATAGGTAAAGGAGCAGATTTGTCAGTGACTTCTAAGTTTATTTTGGTGTCAAGTACATTCCTTTTTTTTTTTTTGTTTATATTTTTTCAAAAATATTTTTTAAGGGTGATTTAGAGGGAGTATGACAAAGTAGAGCTTGACTCTCTTCAGATAGTTGATTGACATCAATTACATCCCCCTCCTGAGGACTCGGGATCTCAATCCCTTGCTCAAAGTCAATCAATTCCCCTTCAGATAGACCTTTGCAGGACTTTTTTACAGTTAACATTTTCTTTCCTGCGCTTCTCAGCGCGTTTCACTGCTCTGAGATGAGCTTTTCTAAAGCGACGGGATGAGAAAGAGTTCTCTTTAGATTGATTAACCTCACTCTCTTCTTGAGCTGTTTCTATAATTTGTAGAAGAGCCGAAGGGCCATCAGCAGTTTGGGGCTCTTGAGATATCAAAAGAGGAGTGCTAGTTTGAAGTTTTGTGACTAAACTCAGCTTGATTTCACTCAGATCTTGTTTTATTAAATCTATAGCGGTCATCCAATTGGTCAGTGGTGTTCCAGAGGTTAAATCCCAAGATTGAGGAGGCACTACTTCAGATCTTAATGAATCCATTATTGTACCTACAAGGTTACATTGCATTTGCTCATCAACATGGAAAGATTTCATCTTTGGATCCAGTATGGGTACCAACCCATGAGCACAATTACAATGAATTATAGGGTTAGCCTCTTTAGCCATAATAAAGCCTTTGAGGCGATTAACTTTATACATCATCTCTCTCAGTTCCATGTTCGGCAGAATCCTGTGCAGTGCCCTTGGGGACCACTACACACAATTAAGACTACAGATGGCAATACAAGTTTTACCTTTGGTACAAGCCTGTACTACTATGTTAAAGTGGTAGCAGTGGCGGAGCAGCCAGGCTTATCTCAAGAGTCTATGGGCAGTAGCAGAGATTACACAAAGGGACCACGATTACTGTGACTCAAGCAAACACTGACTCAAGGTTTCAGGTAGAAAAATATAAGTACATTTATTTTTAAACCATTCGTTATGAACACAACACTTCTATTAAACTTAAATAAAAACCACACGTTAAATACACTACAACCAACCAATTCACTTTGTACAGTAAGTCTCAAGGTAAGTACCCTGTGTTTTGAATGAACTGGTGTTACAGACAAAACATGTTACCGCGAATATGATTGCGATCACTTTTTGACAGTTCGGTCTACTAAATAAACGCGTATCCGTGACATGAAATGCTACCGGGGCAAAACACACTTAGCACCTTAGATACCCAGAGGGAGTTGGAGGCAAAAATCACAGGCAATATTTTGGTTAGGCAGGCAGAATCAAGAAACACTCAGAGACAGGAGTTCAAAAGTCAAAGGGCCGTAGCCAGGGTCGAAAGACACTGGGGCCTGTTGCTGAAGATCACACAGTCAGACAGTTCACGATTCAACGTAGCCAAAATGTACTTCGATATTGTCAATGTTCGGAAGCAAAAGTTATAAGAAGGAGGGAGGACAAGGGCAAGCCTTGAAAATGCAGAAAATGGGTTCACCCAGTTTCCTCAAGTAGAACACAGTACCTTGTTCCAATAGTGCAGCTGGTGCCCTGGCAGTTCTTCCTGTTGGTTTCCCGCAGACGGACGATTCCTGGAGCTTCGTTGTGAAGGACGTCTGAAGGGGGTCTGCACCACACAGGGATGAAGCCGGCAGCAGTGACGAAAAATAAAAGGTGTGCTCCTTAAAATCAGGAGAGACTCTTCAGATGGCTATCCGGAACACTACAGCAGAGTGCAGCGATTCCGACCAAGGAAGAGTCTCCTCTGGCTGTAGAAGATGAGCTGGTTGTCCCCACCAACCTCAAGGGAAGAAGACTCCGGACTGGATCTTCTATAAGTTGTTGAAGGGAAGATGGCTCGGGACTGCAGCAGGGCTTCACCGGGACGGTGTAGTTGCAGCAGCCGTTGTTCTCTCTGCTTCTCTTCGGTTCCTTGTAGTTCCAGTAGCGACTCTCTGACTTCTAGCCCAAGAGACTTGCCTTTTATGCGAAAAACCCCCATTCACACAGCCTGGCTGTCAATCACCCAGCAGGGGGGTTGTCCAGCCCGGACAACTATCCTGGCCAATCATGACAAAGTGTGACTTGGGTTTCCTAGGATACCCTGTGCAAGGGGGTGACTACACCCCTCCCTCACATTCAGCCCACCTAGACACCCAAGCGCCTTGAGGAGGGCTTCTGAGCAGAAACCTGCCAAAAGACAGTGAACAAAGAAGGCGAACCTAGTTTGCCGCGCAAAGTAAAACACAAGAAGGACTTTAACAAAAAGAAATGGTGAATAAACCCAACCAGAGCCAAAAGAAAGACGATTTGGTCAAGCGGGTTTATGTTCGAGGCTAATAGAATAGCCAAGAACATTACCACGTTTATCTAATATAATCACGGTAGAAAAGTTAGGGTAGATACCACTGCCACCAGCCAAGTCTAAATGTTAAAAGAGCAAAACAATGCTCTAGGAGGTACAGATACAAAGGGATACAAATGAACCCTTTCCAGTACTCCATGGAAGATGGGGTGTACTGGATCTGTGGTAGATTGACTAAGTAAAGTTAATGTTAACTTTACCCCTTTTCTGGGGGGCGGTAGTCGCCTGAGAAATGGAGTCGAGGGAAGTCTCAGAGACAACCCTGTGCCACGGCACTAAAGGTGCTGTGTGACACACAAAAAGAAGGGGGCTACTGAAGTGGTGCACTCCAGAGTCCACAATCACCAAAACAGGTAGAAATACATAGCAAAACACAGGCAAGAGTGGGGGAAAAGCTCTCTTACCAAGTGGAAAAAAACAAACTCCAGAAGTCCAGCAAAGCTGCTGGGGGACTCACTAGGTGAGGGAAATTAGCCATAAATGAGAATTCTCCTTAACACATGTGCGTGAAATCATGCCCTTTATCCAAAATATCCAATATCCTGATAATTACAGGGAATGTATATGGGCCTGCAGGGGTATCTGCACCTATAAGATCTTTGTTCTCATCCCCCTGACTCCCCTCATACTTCCTGCTTCTGGGGGGCGTAGCTGATTTAGGGGATTTTGTCTCTGGATCTTTACAAATAGGCATCGCCTTCTTTGGAGATATTAGCGGATTAGTGGTAGGTTCTATATTGCTTTTGTTAGGCGAAAATTCAATAGGGATGAGAGATAAAGATTGAGGTGGAGAAGCTAATTCAGATAGAAGTTTTTGATCAATAAAAGGCATTAATGCACTTATAGAGGTACACATGTGTTTATTCAATTCGTATATAGCCAAGGATCCCTCATCTAACATTTCAGAAGGTGATTTTCTAGTCACAGGAGAAATGCTTTGTAAATTCTCAGTGTTGGGGAAACACAACATCCATATCACATAGAATTCCAACCGCTATTATGCTTTTCCTTGGAAATATTGGCTCGCTCTTCATTTGCTTTATTGAATATTACCGTAATGATCGGAGAAATCGGCATTTTAATGCTAGCCGTGTTGTTTACACAGTTCAAATTAGCACAATCACGGTTAGCCAGGATTTTTGGATAAGCAGTGTTACCAGGGCATATGGTTGCATCAACATTCATAGTGGTTAAACCGGAGACTCTGTTAAACGACCACTATGAAGTCCAGATTACATTTAGTACTCAAATCCTCATGTGGTATTACAACCAGTTTAGAATTATAATCCGTAGCATGTAACTGTATTTAGAAAGTAGAATTTAAAGTTAACACTCGCCCACCACCTAACAGCCCAACACTTGTCAATAAACTTTTCAATGCAAAGTCGCCGGCTGTGATGCGTGAAAAAGAGGGCGTGTTGGGGTTGTTGGGCGGGTACAGTGGGTGGATCCTCCTCTATACGAAAGAAGAGAGAAAGAAAATGGTAGTAAGTACCAAAAGGTTGTGGTTCATTTAGCTTAGCATAGACATACAATGTGACAGCAAGTCCTTTTCAAAGTCCTTTTCAGAAATTGAAGGCAAATCCTTTTACGCACCAGCAATGAATGTCTGTGTTGCGCAGGGGAGCCGCTTCCTCTTGGCGATTAGTGCGGCAGTGGCAAGCAATTGAGGCTTGGTGTAGATTCCAGTAATAAGATACTGCAGAGCGTGGTGGCGGGCAGCCCAACAGCCAGCCACTTGTCAATACACTTTGCAATGCGGTGGCTTTCTAGAGACACGTGCCGTGGCAGACAATCAGCAAGGCGGCTACTTGGGCTTCTCTATCAGCCTTGGGCTTCTCTATCAGCCTTCTGCAAGCACTACTGCTTGAACGCCAGTGCCGGATCAGACGCAACATTTGGCCAGACACTTTTAAAAAAACTTGTTTTCCTAAAGGGGCAACTCTCCTCCCCAGGGCTTCATTCAATGGTAATCACCCATACAGTATGGAGGACAGGGGATGGGATGTAGGAGTAATTGTTATACTCACTGTAGTGACTAACATACTCCTAGTCCTTCGTCCACTTTCCTTCATACGTCCCACCATCCTCCCCCCTTGACATTATGCAATGGTAACATAGCCAATGCGTCAAAGGGGACTGAGTGGCGCCGGTGGGTGGAGTCAAAGGAGCGCACCCTCCCGGGGCTGTGTACCTGCGTGCATCTACATTTAAAGGGGAAGACCATTTTTCTGGTGAAAGTTTGTTTCCCGTCCCTAGCGAGGGACGCCCATACAGTATGGAGGAAAGGGGACTAAGGACTGACCGGTTCTGATGGTTTCTTGTCAGCGGGAGCTGCTGAATCCCACAGATCCCTCAAAGAGATGCGATCCACAACTGATATTATAAACAGCTGTGGTTCCAATCCCCCAAGGGGAAAGGGGAAGTGGATAAAATAACAGATTCCGGTCCTCTGGCTTCTGGGAATGCTGAAGAGGGAATAACAACAATCTGGTTAGGATTATACTGAACTCCTAAAATTATAAACAAACTCTCCAACATTACCAAATCACTAACTCATGAATTCTGTACCTGTATTTCTTTCACTCTGAGCATGGAGGTTGAATTTGTGTTGACAGTAAAAGGGTTAATTTGGAGATTCTGGTTCCATTTACTTGTATTTTAAC
Source organism: Ambystoma mexicanum (assembly GCF_040938575.1). Lineage (NCBI taxonomy): Eukaryota > Metazoa > Chordata > Amphibia > Caudata > Ambystomatidae > Ambystoma > Ambystoma mexicanum. The sequence goes on along the minus strand of NC_090931.1, from coordinate 904,113,869 downwards.
TCACTCCAAATTACCACTCTTAAAGTCTTCTGTGCCTATGAATTGCCTTCCCAGGTGTTTGCTTTAAAGTTACACTTTGACCTCAGATGAAAAGCATTCACAGTTAAAAGGAAAATATTAATGACATCTAAAATGTTCACATTTTTAAAAGCCTCTTTACCCTTTCTTATTTTCAGTGATTTGCTGCTCAAGAAACAAATGAGTCTGTAGCATGAAACTGGTGCGTGGTTTATCCTATCTTTTTATGAAAATAGAACTCTTCAGCATTTTAGAACGTGAACACTGATCCCTCCTGGATGCTGTGGCGTTGCCCCGTGAGGGGATACGCACGCGGCGGCGTGACGTTGCACGTCGCCGCGTGCGCCTTAAATAAACGGGGCGTTCCCGGCCGCGTTAGAGCGACCGGGGAGCCCGAAGCACACAGACGTGTCCGTGTGGAGTCTGTGGGTGGAGGGGCTCGCGGGCACGCATTGGGGGCACCCAGAGACCCCCAACAGTGGCGACGAGTGTCGGATGCCCGGGCCCGGCGGTGAGTGCGATCCCGGACAATTTTTTCTTCAACGAAGGAAACATCCGCGGATGTTTCGCATCACGCTGAGGCCGCGGACCACACGCGGCTGGCGGCCATCTTGCGCACGAGGTGGAGGATCTTCCGAAAGCTCCGGTTTGGAGTAGGAAGGCCATCCAAGCCTAATTTTTGGATTTACTGACTGCGGGCAGTACAACCCGCAGGCCCATGCCAGAATTTTGATATTTTGGCCATTTTTCAGACGATGACGTCGTGCTGTAGCTGGAAGATGGACTGAGGTGGCTGGGCCTTCTCAGCCCATTCCTTTTCAAAGCTCAATTTTTGGGAACATTTATCCACGGATCCTCTTCAGGACCCTCTTCAACCCCCTCATCATCATCACGTGGGGGATGACGCTCCCGCTTCTGCGGCCCACGTGGACACAAGGCGCCTCGAGGTACTCTCCTTTAACCCTTTCATCATCACGTGGGTGGTGGCAGTGTGGGGAGAAGTGCAAGTTGCGGCCCTCAGGATTGGAACGAGGGTGCCTGTGCGCTTGCGCCTATGAGTGATCCCGGTGCCCTGGAGGGTGCGACTGCCACGGCCTCGGAAGATTCGCAGGATGAAGGCCTAGCAGACTTGTTTCAGCAGGACCCCCCACAGCTAACCCCGCGTCCTACGACGTCTGGACTGCCTGCGCGCCCGGTTGGTGCCGCTCCCCCTCCGATTCAACCACCACCCCTGGCCATGGCCCAAGCCAGGGCGCAAGCGGCCCTACAGCCTATTCCGGAGTTTGATGCTACGGGCCCCCCATCCAGCCTGGGGCCCCGATGGAGGAGATGGATCGGACGGCTAGACATGTACTTTCGGGCCGCCCAGGTCACGGACAATGACAGCAGGGTGGCCACGATGCTGTATTCCGCAGGAGCGACCGTGCAGGAGATCTTTGAATCATTAACTCCAACGGATAACTCCTATGATCAAGCCAAAGCCGCCCTCCTCGCACATTTCATCCCCCTTGCCAACGTGGACTTCGAAAGGTTCGTCATGCTGTCGGCCAAACAGAAGGAGGATGAGACGCTTGACACCTTCTATGGCCGCCTGCGCCGCCTGTCACAAGGGTGTGCGTGGGGGGATGCGGAGGACATGATAAGGACCATGCTGATCCAGGCATGCTCATCTGGTAAGCTGAGGCGACAAGTCCTAAGAGAGCCCGGACTCACTCTGCCCAGAATCCTGGAGCTCGGGAGGTGCCATGAGGTGGCGGAGGCTCGTGCCAACAAGATGGAGGCCGGATCCCGCGCGGCGAGACCGGAGGAGGTGTGCGCTGTCTGGCGGGGCGGCAGAGGGGTGCGAAAACCCGGTGTACCTCCCAGAGACAGAGCGGGGAAGCCGGTGGAGTCGTGCCAGAAGTGCGGCTATGACCTCCCCCACTCATCGGAGTGCATGGCAAAAGGAAAGATCTGTGGACGCTGTGGGGTGCCTGACCACTTCTCGAGGGTGTGCAGGGCGACCCTGCCTGTACTTATTCCGAGAGGACAGCCTCGTCTATGGGCCCCGCGGCAATACCGCCCGCCGAATGTAGCTCAGGTGGAACAAGCGGAACCCGAGGAGGCGCTGGCGGAAGAAGTGGAGGAGGAGGATGAGGAGAACATCTTCTTCGTCTCCAGCATGGAGGTCCTCAAGGGGAGGAGCAGAAGACAGCCGAGATGTGTCGTAGAGGTAAACTGCTCGCCGGTCCCGGTGTTAGTCGACACGGGGGCCTCTGTCAATGTAATGGCGAGAGGACACTATGCTGCGCTCAACCCACCCCCGAGGCTGGCGACGCCAAGAGCCCGCATCTTCGCATTTGGTGGGCGTGAGCCCCTGCCACTTGACGGGGCGTTTGTCGCCAAGGTGGAACATGACGGGTCGAAGATCAGGGCCCGTTTCTATGTGACTCCGGTGAGCAGCAACACCCTGCTTAGCTGTGCGGCAGCGGAGGCCCTTGGCATAGTCAGCTTCGCCTATTCAGTATACTTGGAGGACATCAACGACCTGCTGGACAAGTATGCTGACATCTTCAAAGGGATTGGGAGGATGAACGGTGACCCCGTGAGGCTCCACATTGACGAGTCGGTACAGCCCATAGCCCTGAAGCACAGGCGGATCCCATTTCATCTAAGGGACCAGGTGGACAGGGAACTCGATAACCTGGTGAACTTGGACGTAATTGAAAAGGTGGAGGGCCCCACACCATGGGTATCCCCCCATCGTAGTGGCGAGGAAACCTAAACAACCGGACTCCGTCCGAATCTGTGTGGACATGCGGCTGCCCAATAAGGCCATCAGGAGAGAACGACACCTGACCCCGACGATCGATGACACCATTGCTGAAGTGCAAGGGGCCCGGTTTTTCTCGAAGTTGGACTTACGAGCTGGGTATCACCAAGTTGTTCTCCACCCAGAGTCCCGTTACATCACGACTTTTACCACCCACAGGGGACTCTATAGATACAAGCGGCTGAGCTTCGGAGTGTCGTCTGCAGCCGAGGTGTTTCAGAACTTAATCCGTGGCGCTCTCGCAGACCTGGAGGGCGTCCTAAACATTAGCGACGACATTCTGGTCTTTGCTAGGACTGAACCTGACCATTTGAAACGCCTAGCCAAGACCCTCGAAAGGCTGCAGTCGCTGGGGCTCACCCTCCACAAGGACAAGTGTGAGTTCCTCCGCCCGACCATTGAGTTCTTTGGTTTCATCTTCAAGGAGGGCGGGGTATCTCCTGACCCCAAGAAGGTCCAAGACATCAAGACGGCACGCCCCCCTGAGTCGGCATCAGAGGTGCGGAGCTTCCTGGGAATGGTGACGTACTGTGGGCGTTTCATCAAGAATCTCGCCTCGAGGTCGGAACCTCTGAGGGCCCTGACGAAAAAGGATACCATCTGGCAGTGGGGCCCGTTAGAACAGTCGGCATTCGAGGACATCAAGGGTGCCCTGACAGCAGATGACACAGTGGCTTTCTTTGACCCCGCCCTGGAGTCGGAGATTGTTGTGGATGCCAGCCCGTTTGGCCTCGGGGCGGTCCTCACCCAGGTGGGCAAAGATGGGGGAATGAGGCCCGTGGCATACGCGAGCAAGGCCCTCTCCGAGACCGAACAGAGATACTCACAGATTGAACGGGAGGCCCTGGCGGTTCTGTGGGGCTGTCGGCATTTTCGGCTCTATGTGCTGGGGAGACCCGTGACAGTGGTAACAGACCATAAACCACTGATTCCGATTATGGCCGGATCCTCTTCCAAACCACCAGCCAGGATCGAGCGATGGATGCTGGCCCTCCTGGAATATGGCGTCACCCTAATCTACCGGCCGGGGGCCAACAATGCGGCTGACTACCTGTCCAGGCATCCGGTGGGCAGGGGCGGACCCGCACAAGAGTCGTGTGCGGAGGAAGCCGATGATCACGTCAGCATGGTGGTCGAGAGCGCCACCCCCAATGCAATGCCGCTACCCGAGCTGGAGAGTGCTGCGGCCAACGACAAATGCTTCCGCATCCTGAGGAGCTCGATGCAGTCGGGGTCCTGGAAGGCCGTGCTGGAGTTGGTGGCAGGGCGCACTCAAGAGGCTAAAGTGACCCTCGAGCAACTCTGGAAGGTGAAGGACGAACTGTCCTTCACGGAGTCGGGCCTGCTGCTGCGGGGCGATCGCCTGGTGGTGCCGGGCTCCAAGGTCCACGAAGTCATCAACCTGGCACACCAGGGACACCAAGGGGCCGCCAAAACCAAGGCGAGATTGAGGCTGAAGGTGTGGTTTCCCGAGCTGGAAAGAAAAGTGGACGACTTTGTAGCGGCCTGTGTATGGTGCCAGGCGGCCTCCCCAGTACAGCGGGAGCCTGAAATTGAAGTAATGCCACGGGGGACCCGCCCGTGGGAGGTCGTACATGCGGACTTCGGATCCACGGCCGTGGGTACTCACTTCCTAGCCATCGTCGATGAATACTCGCGATACCCGGAGGTGGAATTCGTCGAGTCGGTGGCATTTGAGCACGTGGTCGGCGCTGTGGAGAAAATCTTTGCCACCCATGGGTTTCCCGTGACCCTGTGCTCGGATAATGGGTCCCCATTCCAGAGCGCGAGGTTCTCGGAGTTTCTCGAGAGCTGTGGAGTGGCCCACCGGAAGGTGTCCCCGCTGTGGCCCCGCGCGAACGGGGATGCCGAGAGGCTGATGAGGACATTAAACAAAACGTTCCGGATAGCCCAGGGACAAGGCCAGCCTCTCCAGCGGGCGCTATACCAGTTTCTAAGAGTGTACCGCACCACCCCACACGCCTCGACTGGGGTAGCCCCGGCTGAAGCACTATTCCGAAGGTGCCCCCGAGGTCTCCTCACGGAGGTACAGGAAAAGGTACCCGGCGTAATAGATGACCAACGGGTGGAAGCGGAGCGACAGGCAAGGACACATCAAGAAAACATACGGCGGGGTCTTCGTCCGCAGCGGCTGGAACCGGGCGACGAAGTGCTGATCAGGAATCGGCATCCCCACGGAAAGCTCTCGCTCCCATATGAACCCGAGCCGCTGGACGTAGTGGCAGTAAAGGGATCGATGGTAACGGCCTCGGACGGGAAGTCGGCCGTCACTCGAAATGTGAGTTTCTTCAAGAAACTGGGGGACCCTCGAACTGAACTCCCGCCTGACCCGGATGAGACTGTCCTCCCGGATGAAGATACCCCCCGGGGGGAACTCGTGGGGTCACCAGAACGAGGCACTGGAGCAGCGGGGAGTCCGGCGGCTGAGGTAGGTGGGAGGTACCCCCAGAGGGCTGGGCGAGGGAGACCTGCCTACCTCGGAGACTACGTGCTGGGGCCGATTGACTGTGTTCCGGAGTGAAGGGGACCTGGGAGGCTGATAATAAAAGGGGGCATGGGCCTTGTAAGTTCGCAAGTGACATTGTGTGCAGTGCTATGTTTTGACGTGTCTGTTTGTTATTGTTCCTCCCGGAAAAAGGAGGAGTGTGGCGTTGCCCCGTGAGGGGATACGCACGCGGCGGCGTGACGTTGCACGTCGCCGCGTGCGCCTTATATAAACGGGGCGTTCCCGGCCGCGTTAGAGCGACCGGGGAGCCTGAAGCACACAGACGTGTCCGTGTGGAGTCTGTGGGTGGAGGGGCTCGCGGGCACGCATTGGGGGCACCCAGAGACCCCCAACAGATGCGATTTGCAAGGCAGAAACTCCTCACAGCTCGCGTTCGAGCGAACCGAAAAGAAACGTAACTCGCTGGCAGAGTAATAAGGTTCTAGCTCTGTGCACCCTTTCTCGCTCACAGAAGGAATACTTCAAATATTTCCGTGGCAAAGCCTTACTTTAAAACTGCTGCGCTTCTCTCATGTTCCGTTACTTTCACTGAAACACTGCTGAATGATCGTTGGAACATGTGCATAACAGAATTGCACGTCCTTACAGTTTGCTCATTAATTTGAAGAACATGCGCACTTGGGGAAACGCTAGTCCCCCTCGGTGTATGCCGAAGGCGCTCCAAAACTAATGTTCGTTACGAACACTACTCTCCCAAAGCCTTTTGAAAGTAGATTGCCACAACTGACTGCATCGTTATATTTACGTGTACTTGCACATGCGCGGCTGTGAGTCTCTATCTCCTTCGCACATGCGCAAAACAAACGATGACTTTTCTCTGATGGTTTGAAACCGTGTTAACTCCAATAATGCAGCACAATGCTCTGGATTCCCTTTTTGACAGATAAAACCTTGAACTTGTCACAAACTAATAACCTAACTAAATACCTAAGATAAACTTGAACAAAGACTCAGAAGTTATTTAAACACTCTGTTGCGCAGCGCTCCCACCAATGGTACTGGTTTGCCTGTCCCACATTGTTGCTGACCACCTGGATCTCGTAACTTGAAGTCTTCAATCTTCTTTAAATTCTGCAGTTAATTAATTGGGCCTAAAAACCTGCAACTCCACTGAAACAGGACCTTCCCACTTACACCGGGACAATGAAAGGCAGTTTAGAATGCTTGTATTGACAAAAAGACCAGCACCATTACCTCCATTATGGATTGGGGAATCCTCTTTCTGAAGATACTAGGTTAAGGCCAAAACCAACCTGACCTCATTAATACTGGAAATCAAATTAAACTTGAGATTTTCACAATTGCATAAAGAATTTACATGAACAGACAATAATAATCCAAGTCGATTTCCACTACCCACAGACCGGACAGTACTAGTACATTAGTCACTACGGTGAGTAACATATAATTAATTACTTATTTGAAAAAAAATATTTCCGATGCTTGTGAATCTGCTTAGAATCACATGATATGATATATGATATGATATGATTGTTTATTTATATAGCGCCTATACACAATGTGTTTCAAAGCGCTTCAAGGCAAGGGAGGGAACAAGGGAAAATACAACCACATTCTTACAGGCCATGAACAGTAAGGTTGTGAAATTAACTATCGTACTCGGTCTGACGACATTTCAGATAGTGCAAGAGCTAAGACATAGATAAGGAAGGGAGGGGGAGAGTGGGAAGGAAATGGAAACAGACAGGCGACTACCATACTAGGCCTGACGACATTTCTGGTAGAGCTGGAGAAAATCAAAAGGTGAGGGAGAGGGGTGCAGAAAGGGAGGGGAGGAACCAAACAAGCCACTATCCTACTAGGCCCGACGACATTTCAGATAGTGCTGGAGGGGTGGTGGGGAGGAAAAAAACAGTAATGGGAGGGTGGAGGAAACAGACGAGGTTGCTATCATATTAGGTCCAGGGACAATTCTGATAGAGTAAATGCATAGAAGAAAGTAAGGGGAGGAGATAGGAAAAGGGAGAAGGGAAAGGAGGAGAGAAAAGAGAGTAAGCAGTCAAAAAAAGTCGAGAAGCAAGAGTGGAGAGCGAATACAATTGCAGAAGTCAGTAGTAACACACAATGTTGCAAGCCAGGATACAAGAGGAAGATGGGAACAGCATGACTCAGGGCCACCATGAGTACAAGATGCAAAGGAAGTTCAGCATGAGAGTTGAGAAAGAGTGACGCACCATGAATGAAGTCCATAAAATTCAAATCCAGCATTGGCCACAAGACAGTGATGGTGAAGGAAGGCACCAGGTGGGCGGGGCTTGCTAAGTGGTGAAAAAGAGCAGCAGGCAGGAAGGTACCAGGTGGGCGGGGCTTAGGCCAGGTGACCTAGATCCACTTGCACCTGCTCCCCATCTGCAGGGGAGCAGGTACCAGGTGGGCGGGGCTTAGGCCAGGTGACCTAGATCCACTTGCACCTGCTCCCCATCTGCAGGGGAGCAGGTGCTGTGCATATAGTCTGACATCTAGTGGTGATTGTGGAGTATGGCATCTTATTTTTTTTTGAAGGTCGAAAGGGGAAGTTGTCCTGGGTGCGTCTGTAACACTATCCATACTGTGATGTGTAGTGTACCCATGATCCTTCACGCAGGGATGGTCCCCCCCACCCGCCCCAGGTTTTTTCTGCCATACTGGTTGGTCACATAATGCAGCGATCCTAGCTTGCTACAAATGTATTTCTAGTTATTATCTAAACTTAGTCCAGCATCGACACACTTTAGACGTCCCTTCGACTGTTAACTATCTGAAGACTTCCTGGACTTTCAACGACTGGCTGCAGCCTTCACCACAGGCTTCAGCCTTTCACAGTAGAGGGATTGGAGGAGCTTTTTCTCATTCTTTTTCATTGGAGAATACCTTTTCTTGTCCATCCCTTTTCTTTCCCATGTCTGACTGCTCCTTTCTTTATATTTAATAATGGAGAGAACTCATTTTGAATTTTGCACTTCCTGTTACAGGAACTTTCCTTGTTAGGACACTCATAGAGTGTAAGAACTGTTTGCCTCGTGATAACGACGAACAGCGTTGTAAGGCCTGTCGCCTTTTTAAGCCAAAGATGCTTAAAACAGCACACTAAGTGGTGGATGGCCTGGGCCATGCAGACCGAATACCCCTTGCCCCACTGGCACCCTCGCGTCAGACGACGAGCAATCTAGCATTCACATCTCCAGTTCAGATGTTGAATACATTGAGTCTTCGCACGCCCACGTGCCCATCCACTGCCCCACTAGGCATGCCGTAAGCACTGCTACGGGGGTTCCACCTATTTGTGAAAGGGGCACACACACTCACACCAAGGTTAAGCACACAACCCACGGGCATTCCTCAACAGCCCCGTCAAAGAAGCTGGCTCCACCTACTGTGTCTAAATCTTCGGCGAAACCTGGAGAACCTTCTGGTTCTCAACCCGCTGCCTCCACGCTTAGCCCATGGTTCGAAGTCTTTGACTTTTCTGGGTGCTCCCCTAAATCTTTGGCGGCTGTTTGACATGTTGAAATGCACATCAACAGTTCAAACTCGTACTAAATTAAAGGAAAAATTGTCCAAGATACTTAACCTGATTCCCATGGTTCTGGTAGTTTTTCCCCTCCCTGGAACTCCAGCTACAGGGACCTGGACTAAAATAAAATGTGAGGAGTGCATGGAAAAGGTGTTTGGATTTGTTCCCTTAGTGTAAAACCCTTGGCCCTTTAAGTCCCCTAGATTTCAGCCTCCCGTTTTTCACACTACCTCTCCTGTACCTAAGCAGACTGATACTTCAGGGGAAATATTTCAGGATGACCAATATGATCAGGTTGAGGACTTGTATTATGTTCCAGATCATGGAGACGACTTCAGGATCCTACTTCCCAGGACCCACACACATGGCTCGATGTCACCGTTGACCAAGGGCCTTGGCCTACTACCCCCACTCATGAGGCAGAGCCAGGCGACATTTTTGCAGATGCCACACCTGTTGTGCAGCCCCTGGATCCTTCCCCTATTGGTGACCAGCTGCTATTTAATATTCTCAAGGAGGCAGCAGAACATTTTAAAATACAGACTCGGGAGGCTCTGCCTGAACCTGAATTCATAGCACACATCCTTAAAGAAAAAAATGCCTTTTCCAGGCCCACACAAGCATCGTATGCCACAGCTGGTTCACCCTGGTACTGCCAATCAAGGATCGTCAAAACGCCTATCAAACCCCTCAACCTCAGGGCTTTCGGCGTGGCAAAGGAAGGAGTAGGAATGCAGTTGAAGAGGCACCTCTTCCCCTGCCAACAAATGACTCTCCGGTCTGGATCCCCTGCCATGCATCTCCAGTAGGAGGTTGGTTAAAATACTTTACCCATGCATGGGAGGGGATTACTTCAAACAAGTGGGTGCTCAAGACAGTAGGCAAGGGCTACTGTATCGAGTTTCTCCAGACACCTCAGTACCACCTGCCAAAATCAAGAAGAATGTCCCGCACATCTCCGAATTCTTCAAGCAGAAGTGGAGGCCCTGCTGCAAAAGTGAGTGATACAATTTGTCCCAGCTCACCAGGTAAACTAGGGTTTGTATTCAATATACTTCCTTGTACCCAACCCAAAAAGGATCCAACCATGTGCCTGTATTAGATCTGGGAACTGCAAACAAGTATGGCAAGCCTCAAAGATTCAGCATGACAACTCTGCAGGAAGTAATTCTACTACTGAAGCACAGGGATTATATGGCCACCTTGGATATGAAAGATGCATACTTTCATATTTCAATGTTACCAGCGCACAGACAATACCTAAGGTTCAAGATAGGGGACACGCACTATCAATTCAAAGTGATCCCCTTCATCATTGCCTCAGCCCCACCGGATTTTACCAAAATCTGGGCAGTGGCAGCAGCTCACTTATGCAGACAGTCTGATCCGGTGTACCTTTTATCTAGACGACTGGCTAATCTCAGGAGACCCACATCGGGCGTGTCTTGAACACCCAGAAGACCGTAAACCTGAACTTTTTTGCGTTGATAGAGAACCCCAGTAGAAAGATTTTTCAACTAGGGTTCTCTATCAACGAGATAAAGTCCAGCCTTGTCCCCAGCCAAGCAAAACAATGTCTGGGAGCTCGGATTCACAGAAGGCAACCTGGTCTTCCCCTCCCAATGAGGGTCCAAAACACGTTCCAAATCCTTCAAAATGTAGCCAGTCATATAAACGTACGGAAAGCTAAGCGGCCGATAGGAATGATGGCTTCCTGCATTTTTCTGGTAGCACATGCCCGTCTGCGCATGTGTCCTATGCAAGAGTGGCTCTTGAGCCAAAGGTGTCAAGCAAGCGTTAAGTGGGACAATCTAGTGGTTGTCTCCAAAGCCCTTGTTCTATCACTGCAGTGGTGGACAAGGGAAAACCTTGTGAAAGGGAAGTCGTTGACCACCCCCACAGTAGAGGCCACTCTCACCACAGACTCATCCCTGGCAGGGTGGGAGCTCACCTTCTCCACCAAACGGCGCACAGCACATGGTGACAATCACTATCAACCTGTTAGATCTACTAGCAGCATCCAAAGCCGTAAAAGCTTTCCAACTAAAACTGCAAGGGAAAACCATTCTAGTCTTAAAGCACCATGGCCATGTTTTATATAAACAAGCAGGGGGGGAACTCGCTCTCCAGGGCTGTCAAAACTGGCACAAAGCATTTGGAAGTGGGCGCTTAAACACCTGTTCATCCTGTCACATGTTCCAGGGGAACACAATCTTCTTGCAGACGTGCTCAGCAGAGACGTTCAGTTACCCGTAGAACACGAGTGACGTTTACATGAACACATTTTGTACAACGTCTTTGCAGAACGGGGGCATCCAGACATCAACCTCTTTGCAACACTGGTGAACAAACTATGCCCAGACTATGCCTCCAGCCAAGACTTGACATTCGATGCAAATTGTTTAGATGGAAAAAATGTGATGCAAGGGATTCGATGCAATCACCATAAACTGGAAAAAGCCATAGTGAACCCGATGGAGGGAGGTAAACATTGGAAAAGGGTCCAAGCACGGAAGACGGGGATCGCGGGGTGAAAAGTCATCACCCAACGTACATACGGAAAGGAACTTTTTTGTTTGGCGATTTTTAACACACCAGGCCCTTGAAGGCAAGAGACTTTTTTTTGTATAAAAGATTCAACCACTACCGAAGATCCTGATGATGGAACTGTGGTCTCATGCTTGGAAAGCTAGAGAGTGTGCTGTGCTCAGGAGTCGGCCTTGTGCCCTGCTTAAGACGTGGGCAAGGGAGACCCTGGCTACCACATCCCGATTTATCATTCTGTGAACACTTCTTTCTTATGAACCTTATCCCACACTTTTTGTATTTAGTTGTAAGGATTGGCAATATTTTTTTTTTTTGTATAGGCCTTTTTATTTGACAAGACGCCACTAGGACTGCCTTATTATTTGATAGTCGTAGCTTGCTCCCATCTTGGATTTAGGTTCGGATTAGGCGTTTTTCCAACCTAGCTATACAGTTTAATGAACGCCCTTGAACTGTGATCACTTGTCTGTCTTTACTGTTTCACCATGAGTTCCTTACACGAGGCTCCCTCAAACTGCTGCTTGGCTTGTAGATGGTCAACCCGCATGAAGGACAGCTGTCCAAAGCCAGGGATATCACCCCCAACCCTCCTGTAGCTTTGGCTGGACTGCAGGGTCCCCGTCCTTTCCCAGAGGGAAAAGCTGCAATGCAGGCCAGCCAGAATTCCAGGCTGGGCTTTAGGGATGGTCGACCCACATGGGAGACTAGTGCCCAATGCCTGGAACGTCACCCCCAATCATCGTGGAGCTCTGACTGGTCTGCGTTACAGCTTCTCCCTCCGGTGAGGGATGGGGACCCTGCTGGGGCTCCCTGGGACTGCCGCTGTGCTTTGGGATGGAAGACCCACGTGGCAGACGGATGCCCAAGGCCAGGGACATCACCCCGACCGTCCTGGGGTTCTGGATGGGCTGCGTTTCAGCTTTTCCCTCTGGGGAGCTATTGGCACACTGCCGGGGCTTCCTGGTGGTGAAAAGCTGTAACACAGGCCAGCCAGGGCTCCAGGATGGTTGGGAGTGATGTCCCCAGCTTTGGGCGGCTGTCTCCCATGTGGGTCGACAATCCCCAAGCACAGCGGTATTCCCAGGGAGCCCTGGTAGGATCCCCGAACTTTCCCAGAGGGAGAATTTGTAACACAGGCCATCCAGAGCTAGTGCGCCCACCCTCTCTCAATCCCAGTAAACCCTAATGTACCCCTTGCTAGGGGCAGATTGGCAGATTACACTGCCAATTTGGCCCTAGGGAGGACTACATGACATGTCCCCCCCCCCCATCCATTTGTGGATGGGGGGGAGGGGGATATACAAAAAAAAATCCCTGGACCATTATATCTTTATTTTATTTTTCTGAGGCTTGTAGAATCTGCTTAGATCACATGCTGTGCATAGTCCGACATCTAGTGGAAGCTGCGGAGTATAACAGTTGTTGTTTTCGAAACTTGCAAAAGGGACGTCGACAGGGGGTGCCAGTAATACTATCCCTAGTGTGACGTCCACTGTACCCATGATCCCTCACGCGTCGAGGTCCCTCATTCTTTTTTCCGTCATGCTAGACGGTCCCGTATAGCGGAGTTCCTTTGAGCGATAAGCTATTGAATTTGTTAATTAGGATATCTTTTCTTTCTATCCTTTCTTCAACTTCGTAACATCATGCCGAAGAAGCAGAAAGAATACTGCCGTCGGAGACATCGCGATGGCCCGTACGGCCATGGAAGGCCGCCCCGGGTCTCGGCCCAGACAGTAGGGAAAGAAGGGGGAGGCCATTGTAGGAGGCCATTTTAGAATGCATATTCTCCCCTTCCTACACTTTGTTCGCCCAGCTGCCATCACTTTTACCCAGTATTATGGAGAACATCCCATTTAAGTTTTGCCCTAAGTGCAACCGTAAGTTCCCCATGGTAGACAAACATCTAGTTTTCCATTTTTGTCTCCCTAGAGACCATGTCGAGATGTCTTGTCGAGCCTGCAGGCTCTTTGAGCCAAAGACGTTGAAGGACCGTTCCACTAAGCGCTGGGCCCACTACGCCAGCTAACTCGAGGCCATGGAGGTAGAGGGAGCCTTCAGCGACGCTGAACTTTCGGACGGCGAGGGCACCAGAGTAGCTTTAGCTACCCAAGCGCAAGTCCTCGACCCTGTAGGGCAGGTTGGCGGCCATGTTGTGGGGACTGCACCCGGAGGCGGAAGCGCTCCAAAGGCACACACCACAAAACACACAAGCCCCAGTCGACATTCGACAAATGAGTCGAATAGCCAGCAACGTTCGACACCCCGTGAACGGTCCAATGAGTCCCGGTCCTCTGGGCAATCTCGTTCCAGATTGCTGCATGACAAATCTAAAACGTTGAGAGACGGTAAGGGTGTCACACGGAAAACACTGTCCAAAGGTCGTTCGTCTGCAGACGAAACCTCGGCCCCCACTTCCGAAATTCGACGTTCTTCATCTGGTAAGACATCAGGCCCCAAAAAGTCAGTTATACACTCCTCTGGGCCCCAAGGTGCGGAGAAACACCATAAGATACCCTCCAAGACTACCCATAGGCACAAAAGCCCTTCTAGGGACAGGTCCTCACAAAAGGGTATCTTACCCAAATCAATAGGGAAACCTAAAGACTCTAGGCCTATTCCTCCTACTAATGAAGACATGGGTATTGTTGACTCGGAGCCTGAAATTGTAATTCCAAGCTCGAAGGATTGGTCTTTGCAGGACATCGACAGAGTCATGCGAAGGATGACCTTTATGGCAAATTTCTTTGAAAAGAATCACGATTATCTTCAGTTTTCAGGCCACCCCACCCACCTCAGCCCCTTCAGTGTCTCAACCCTCTGTCTCTCAACCCTCGTCCAAAAGGTTTCGTTCTGATACCCCAGCTCAGGGCAGGGTTATAGATCTATATTACCCTGAAGTCCATCCAGAAGAAGAGAATGACCTTTCGTTTGTCGACACATCTGACCCTCAAATTGTTGATGAGGACTTAGATTAACTTTATTATGGGGACGATGAGGACCCGGAACAGGAGGTAAACATGTATTCCATAGGTTCACCCCTTAATCAAGACCCTCCAGTGGTAGATTCCCCCATAGACAATCGACCCCCTCCTCACTGAAGTCCTAACCAAAGCGGCAGAACATTTCCACATAAACACACAAGAAGTTGTAGAAGACAAGACACTTCGCTGAGCTGAACTGTTGGGAGATAAGAAAACAGTAGGACAATTTTTTCCACTGTTGAAGTCTGTGCAACACAGAATCCAACCTTCTTTAGAAGCACCTAACGTCACACGGGCCGTTAACCCACGTGTGGAGAAACTGTTCAGACCTGCACCTTCTGATCCCCTATACATAAGAGGCAGTTAAGACCAGACTCTTTAGTGGTTACCACCACACGTAAAAGAGCAGGCACTCCTGAGGCTCCTCCGGACAAGGAGAGCAAGAACATTTATGCTATGGGCAGGAAGGTAGCCTCCTCTGCAGCCTACCAAACAAGAATCGCAAATAATGCTACACTTTTGGCAAGCTACAACTGCCACAAGTGGGAAGAGGTTTCCGTATTACTTTCATCTGCACGTGAGCCACTTAAGTCTCAATTAGCCCAGGTGGCAGCAGACGGTAGAGCGGTGTCTATCTGCCTCCTAAAGTCAAATTGTGACGCGGTGGACAACGCAGGTAGTCATCTCATTAAAAGACACGCATGGCTTCGCCAGTCAGGTTTCAGGCCAGAGACACAGGCCACCTTAATTAATATGCCGGTGGAAACAGATGTACTATTTGGCAAGGCTGTAGAGGACGCACTTAAAACTACTAAAGACGAATACGACACTCTTAAGTCTTTAGGCCAGCTTACGAACAAGCCCCCAGGACAGAGAGGTAACAGGAATTTTTGCCGCTTTCGGGGCCAACATTCTCAGAGTGGGTCAGGATACAATCAAGGACAGGGTTCCTATGGCAACAACCAAGGACAATCCTTTCAAGGCTATCCACGAGGACAACGAAGAGGTTGTGGTACTCAGGGCAGGGGACAAGCTCGAGGTGGCACCCCACCTCAGAGCAAGTGACATTCCACTCCAGGTACCCTCCCATGCATCTCCAATAGGACACATTTCCAACTTCACCCACGCATGGGAGGGTATCACCTCAGACAGATGGGTGCTGTCAATGGTAGCAGGGGGCTACTGTGTAGAACTTAAACCTTGCGATCACCCCCCCCAAACAGAAGGTCCATTCTGACGCACCTCATCGGATCCTTCTAGAGGAAATAACAGCGCTTCTGCTAAAGGACACCATAGAAGTGGTCCCTGCCAACCAGGTAAACAGGGGTATCTATTCAACTTAATTCCTTGTGCCCAAAAAAGATTTAACAATGCGCCCTGTATTAGATTTGAGGCCTTCAAACAAGTATGTCAAGCCACAAAAGTTCCGCATGACCACGCTACAAGAGGTAATTACATGTCATTACATGTCAACACAGGATATGAAAGATGGCCATTTTCTTATTTCAATGTTTCCAGCGCACAGAAGATTCTTGCGTTTCAAGATAACGAACCAGCACTACCAATTCAAGGTGCTGCCCTTCGGAATAGCCTCGGCTCCAAGGGTATTCACCAAGGTACTGGCAGTGGTGGCAGCGCACCTGCGCAGGGAGGCAATCCCAGTGTATCCTTAATTGGACGACTGGCTCATAACAGGGGAATCGCCTCTGATTTGCAGACAAAACATCCTAACAACTATCAACTTCCTCTTTCAATTGGGCTTCTCAATCTACGATAAAAAAAATCAAGCTTGGTGCCCAGCACCTCAAAACAGTTCCTAGAAACTATCCTAAACACAGAGGAGGGGTTAGTCTTTACCTCAGAGGTAAGGATAAAGAACTTGTTACTGCAAATACCACATTATCAGGCCGGCCGCCAGATAAGGGTACGCAAAGCAATGCGTTTAATAGGCATGATGGCATCTTGCATTTACCTGGTTCCCCACGCGCGCTTGCGTCCCATACAGGAATGGGTGGCGAAACAATGGTCTCAGGCAAGCGGTCAGTGGGACGAACCCTTCTATGATCCACAGATACAGGAAATGGTCACAACAGATGCCTCACAGGGGGGTGGGGGGGGTTAGGAGCTCACTACCTTCACCACATAGCTCAGGGTCTCTGGTCTCACTCTGCAGCTCAGAACCACATCAATGTGCTACAACTCTTGGCAGTGTTCAAAGCCCTGCAAGCATTCGAACCCCATTTAACGGGCCCGTCGGTGCAAATCCTGACAGACAGCACCATAGCAATGTTTTATATCGACAAACGAGGGGTAGGGGGGAGCACGTTCTCCAAATCTGTCCAGACTTGCACAAAAAATCTGGAAATGGGCACTCGGACGGAAAAAGTTCCCATCATCACAACATGTTCCATGGGAACTCAACGCTTTAGCAGACTCACTGAGCAGAGATCCCCTGCCAGAGGAACACGAGTGGCGTCTACACAAAGAGGTCGTAGGACACCTCTTGTCTCTGTGGGGTTTTCCAACTATAGACCTATTCACGTCCAGGTTCCCCCAGCCAGACTCAAAGGGGAACGCCCTATGAATGAACTGGTCAGGGAAGTTTGCTTACGCTTTTCACCCCCCTACCCCCCCGAATCCTCTCATGAGGAAGTTGGTGAACAAGTTACACAAGGAACCGACGACGCTGATCCTTGTTGCTCCTATGTGGGCAAGACAGCTGTGGTATCCACAGCTGCGCAGACTGGCGGTGTGCGAACCCATCAAACTTCTGTGCCAGTACAACTTACTCACCCAGCACGGAGGACTAACAGTGCACCCACAACCACACACTATGAACTTGGCAGCATGGCTCCTGAAGTCATAGAGTTCGGGCATCTCAATCTACCACAAAGATGCATGGATATCGCGCTAGGCACTGTTACTATGATAAATGGAAATGTTTTGTAATTTGGTGCCAGAATAAGCAAATCAATCCGATTGATTGTACTCCATCTGACATTCTTACCTACATGCGCCACCTTCTAGATGCAGTGTTAGTGTTCAACTCCCTAAAAGTCCACCTGGCGGCCTTGGCAGCCTACACCACTTCCTGGAATAAGGTCTAATGGTGGAAGGTACCTGTCATCAAGGCATTCAGGGAGGGGGTAAAGAGACTCCACCCTCCAATCTCTAACCCACAGCCAGGTTGGGACCTAAACGTGGTACTCACTAAATTCATGGGTCACCCATTCGAGCCCATGCACAAGTCTAGTTTAATACACCTGACTTATAAGACTGCCTTTTTAGTAGCCATCACCTCCATAAGAAGGGTCAGTGAAATTCAAGCTCTGTCAGTGCAGGATCCTTTCGAGGGGATTGGGTCCTCCGACGTATTCCATATCTATGTCAGGTAATGTCCACAGCTGTGCTGCTTCGGAAAATCTTTGGCATCTGCGTCCTGTGTCGATGCGCCGTCCCCGAGGACCTCCTCTGACGGGCGACGTCACCCGATGTGATAAGTAGGATGCACGACGCCCATAGCCTCAGTTCAGTTTTTTCTGCGAACGTGTTCGCTTCGTGAATCTCGGTACGCCTCGACTCGTTGGAGTTTGCTGTTTTCTATTCTCGGTTCGTTGAACCTGTTTGGTTTGTTGTGAAGACCTGCTTGTGGCGATGTCTTTCTCATCTTCAACCCCGCGTCCGGGCTTCAAGAACTGCGGGGACTATGGGTCCAAGATGTCGGTCACAGACTCGCACAACGCCTGCCTCTGGTGCCTCGGGGAGGCCCACGATACGGATGACTGTGTCGACTGCCAGTCGCTCACGGTAAAGGCCTTGCGGGAACGCAAGAAGAAGCTGTCGGTAGGCTGGGTGTCTAAGCCCCGGAAGTCAAGGTCTGCGGGGCTTTCGATGGATGACTCGAGGGGCGACTCTCTGCGTCATCGTCGGTCTCGCCACTCCTCCGCCTCTTCGAGGCATTCCTGGAAGCGCCGGCATAGGTCGCCTTCCCCATCCTCTTCCGAGGACTCCGCCCGTCGGCAGGTCGCTTATCCCTCCATGCAAGCGACACCGGAAGAATGGGCTTCCTTCGGGAAGCAGATGCTAGCGATTCTTGAATCGCAGGGCACCGGTCCGTCCGTGCCTCTGAGTGGGGTCGGTCGGCACCGGTCGAGAGACGCTGCTCGTACGCCTTCGGGCTTGGGTGGTTGGCACGGCTCGTGGGAGAGGTCCAGCTCGGACAAGGGCAGCCGTTCTCGCCCGTGCCTCGACGCGCTCGAGACCGTGTGATCCTGTGCCGTCTTCGAAGATGTCAACGCCTGTGGCGCCGAGGTCGTCGACGATTTCTCTCGAGGCTCCGCCTCCGAGGGGGTCGTCGACGCCGTTGGCGCCTAGTTTGTCGAGGGACACGCTCGGAGCTCTGGCTTCGAGGAGTGTGTCGACGCCGCCGATGCTGCCGGCGCTGCAGCTGACGCTGATTCGTTCGGTGCCCTCGACGCCTTTCGAGGCGGTGGTGTCGGAGGGTCCCCGTGGCACGTGGTTTGCCCCTAGAAAGGCTATGGCTAAGGTCCGGCACTGCTTTGGTCCACTGAGGTCTTCCTCTCCCCGCCTGGAGTACATTTCAGAGGGTGATGAAGGCTCTGATGGCGGCCTGGTTCCGATTACGGTTCCAGATGACCTTATCTCTGGTCATAGCCAATTTGATGACCTGCGGCAGTCGCTGCATGATGCCAGTGTACTGGACACCTCTCCGGAGATGGAATTTTGCAGGCCGGAGCATGGCTCTCATGCCGATTCTTCATATCGGCGCCTTATGTCTCGGGTTACCGAGTACTTGGGTTGGTCAGCTCCCCCAGGGGAGTTCATTCAGGATGATCTCACGGACATCCTTGATCTCGGTCCACCCACTGACGAGGTTTTTCCGTTTCATATGGCTCTGCAGAGAAGGGTGGCAGCGGCTTGGACTGCTCCGGAGAGTCTCCCGGCAGTGGGCAAGTCTTTGTCGCGAAAATACCGTCCAGCCAGTAGCGACCCCCTGCTACTTGTCTAGGCATCCCACTCCGGAGAGTTTGGTGGTGTAGGCAGCTACGGCCCCGGCAAAGCAGGCGTCGTATCCTACCATCCCTCCGGATAGGGACGACAAACGTTTTGACGGCTGGGCGAAGAAAGTGTTTTCTTCAGGAGGTATGGCGCTTCAGGCGGCCAACTCCATATATGCCTTGTCTCGTTTCACTCACTCTATGTGGAACTGTGTTGCAATATCGGCTGAACATATCCCCGAAGGGGACGAACGGGATGGCTTCCTTGCTATGGTTCAGGATGGCAAGGATGCTATGTGTGAGGCCGTTCAGTCGGGTTTGGACTTGGCGGATAATGTCATCCGGTCCATGGCGGCGAGCACCGTAATGCGCAGGTTTGCGTGGTTGCGGAAGTCTGGGTTCACTCCTGATGTGCAGTCCCGGCTCCTCAACATGCCCTTTGACGGTGACACCTGTCATCCCTCAAGTGCTGCGGTGGTTCGGTTCCCGGATGATCCTCATTGCTCCGGCGTGGGCCCGGAGGACGTGGTACCCAGACCTTCTCGACTTGTCCATCTGCCCTCCACGTCGTCTTCCCTACCAAGACGATCTGCTCTAATGGGAGGGGGGGTCAGGTTCTCCATCCAGAGGTCAGATCCCTCAATCTTCACGCTTGGCTTCTGAAAGGTTGAGGTATAAGGATTGGGACCTCCCTGAAGACGTGATGGAGGTGTTGCTATCGGCCAGGCGGCCGGCAACAAAGTCTCTGTACCGTTGCCGTTGGAGAAAGTTCTGCGACTGGTGCAGAGTTCAGAATGTGGATCCTTTTGAATGTGACATTCCCATGGTTCTGTCTTTTTTGCTTTCTTTGGCCCACGGGCTTGCAAGTGGGGACCATTAAAGGTTATCTGGCGGCGCTGTCCATATTTAAGCGCTCGTCTGAAGAGTGTTCCTATTTTAAAATTCCTTTAATTTCGCAGTTTCTGAAAGGGCTCACTAATGTGTTCCCCCCCGTCACCTTTTCTGGTGCCCGGTTGGGATTTGAACCTTGTTCTTAAGTTTCTTATGGGCGCTCCGTTTGAGCCTTTACATTCTTGCCCTTTGAGGCTGTTGACTCTGAAAACTGTGTTTTTGGTTGCGATTACTTCTGCTCGCAGAGTGAGTGAGTTACAGGCACTTTCAGTTAAGCCACCCTTCACTGTGTTTCAGAAGGACAGGGTTGTCCTTAAAGTTCGTCCTTCTTTTCTTCCGAAGGTGGTTTTGGACTTTCATTTGAGCCAGAAGGTTGTTCTTCCGGCGTTCTATCCTCCTCCACATCCTGGTAAGGAAGAGGAGAGGCTCCGTAGGCTTGATCCTAGGAGAGCGTTGAGCTTTTATATTTTGCGCATGTCCCGGGTCAGAGTGGACGATCATTTTTTCATTGGTTACGCTGGAAAGCGTTTGGGACAAGCTGTGACGAAACAGACTGTCTCGTTGGATTATTTTAGCTGTCTCCGAGTGTTACCGCTTGGCGGGTAAGGACCCTCCGGCTGGCTTGCGGGCCCATTCTACCAGGGGAGTGTCTGCGTCTACTGCCCTGCAGAGTGGAGTTCCTATTCGTCACATCTGTGATGCAGCCACCTGGGCTTCAGTACATACTTTTGTACGTCACTACTCCTTCGATTCCATCAGAGGTCAAGATCTGGCCTTTAGCAAGGCAGTTCTCTATTCCGCAATTTGATTGGGCTTGCTAAATTTGTATTCCAATTCTTTCCCACCTCCTTGCTTGGAACTGCTTTGGGAGTCTGTCATAGATATGGAATACGTCGGAGGATCCAATCCCCTCGAAGGACATGTTACTTACTTACCTGGTAACGTTCTTTCGATGGGATGGTCCGATGACGTATTCCATATCGCTCCCTCCCTGCCTTCCCCGCTGCAGAATTTCTTTTGCGATTGCAGCTTGTGCTCCGCAAGGCCTTGTGTGTCTGACTGGCAGAAAACTGGTGGCACACATTCTGGGAAAAAACTATAACTGAAGCTATGGGCGTGGTGCATCCTACTTATCACATCGGGTGACGTCGGCCGTCGGAGGAGGTCCTCGGGGACGGTGCATCGACATCATCGATGCAGGACACAGACGCGAAAGATTTTCCGAAGCAGCACAGCTGTGGACATTACCTGTCATAGATATGGAATACGTCGTCGGACCATCCCATCGAAAGAACGTTACCAGGTAAGAAAGTAACTTGTTCTTCTTTACCATACATAAGGACAAACTGGTTTGACGGACTCACCATAGGTTCTCACCTAAGTTCATTTCCAAATTCTATGTTAACCAGGCTATTGAGCTACTGGCTTTCTTCCAAGAACCCAAAAGCTCTGCTGAGGTAAAACTCCACAGACTAGATGTGAGGAGAGCATTCCTCTACTACGTAGACAAGACCAAAACGCTAAGAAAGACAGATCAACTGTTTGTCTCCATAGCGCAAGGCAGAGAAGGAGATCACGTCTGTAAAAATGCCATCTCTAGATGGATAGTCAGATGTATCCAACTGTGCTATTCCCTTTCAGATAAAACACTGCCTTTTACGCCTAGGGCCCACTCCACAAGAGGTACTGGAGCCACTCTGGCTTTCATTGCAAATGTCCCCCTAGACCGTATTTGCAAAGCAGCTACATGGAGCTCTATACATACTTTCACTCAGCACTATTGCATTGACACCCATTCCAAGACAGATACACAAGTGGGACAAGCGGTTCTAAGACACTTATTCGCTCATGAATCTTCTCTCATCCGCAAGTGCAGAGTGGCAGAGAGGAAATGGCATGCTTCATGTTCATCCTCTGACAAACTGGCCTGCCGTCTGCTCCAAAGGTAATACCGGCTCTCCGTTCTCACCAAGAGGAGAGCCCTTATCCAAGCTCGCATCTCTGCGGCATCTAACAATTCGGCCGAACTCTTTAAAATCTGCAAGGAGCTGGCCAACCCTGCTGCAATCTCTACCTCTCCTGTCCCCTTCCAGGCCCTCTGCACGGCACTGGCCTCTCACTTCATCGCTAAATCTCAGGACATCCTGTCCTCCCTCTCCTCCTCTCATCCCCCTCCCTCTTCCCTGCTCTTCCTCTGGCCCCTCTGCAGCCACCCCTCCTCCCTCTTTCTCTGCCTTTCCCTTTCTCTCCGCTGACGAGGTTTCCAGACAAGTCTGATCTATGAAAGTCTCGTCGAAACAGGATCACCCCTGTTCCTCCAAAACTATTAAAGACCACATCGACTCCCTGGCTCCTGCCTTGGCTGACTTTTGCAACCACTCCTTCGCCTCTGGAGTCTTCCCATCCCCCCTTAAGCACTCCCTTGTGCACCCTCTTCTTAAGAAACCCTCTTCCTCCTGCCCGGCCAACTATCGCCCAATCTCCATCACTCCCTTCCTGGGCAAGCTCCTGGAGAAACTGGCCATCTCCCATCTTAATCTTCATGCTGAATCTTTCGGTAGTCTTCATGACCATCAGTCTGGCTTCAGAGCTGCCAGAAGCACAGAAACTGCTCTCCTGAACATCTGTCAGGGCGTGCTCTCGAACCTTGACTCCAACACTCCGTGTGTTCTCATTTTGCTCGGTCTCTCTTCTGCCTTTGATACTGTCAACCATGCCATCCTGCTAAACCTTCTCTGTGATAACCTGGGTATCACTGGTCAGGCTCTGGCGTGGCTCACCTCTTTCCTCTCCAATCGACCGTCCCAGGTCCAACTGGGGTCCTTCCTCTCTGACATCTTTTTCTCTACCTGTGGTGTCCCCCAGGGATCTAACCTCTCTCCCTGGCTGTTCAACCAATATCTGGCACTCCTTGCCCACCACATCGCCGCTCTCTGCCCCAACTTTCAGTGCTATGCGGATGATACCCGGCTCATTTTCAGGCTACCCTCGGCCTCCTCCCCGACTTCCCTCCTCTCTGACTGTCTGCTATCCAGGAATGGTGTGCCGCCAATGACATCGGCCTTAATGCCAGTAAGACTGAGATTTTACTCATCGGCACACCCACTCCCTACTTCCCTGCAACTCTCTGGCCGGCCTCTCTTGGCCCTCCTCCTACCTGCAAGGCAAAAAACCTCAGGGTCATCTTCGATTCCACTCTCCTTCTCTCCTCACATATCTGTCTCCTGTAAGCAGGCCAACTACCAGCTGCACCTCCTCAGAGGTATTCTTCCTTTCCTCTCCTTCCCCCAGAAGCTCACTGTCTCCCGAGCCCTGGTTCTCTCGAAGCTGGACTACTGTAACAGCCTCTATCTAAATCTGCCTGCCTCTACTCTCCGCCCTCTGCAACTTATCCAGAACAGGACTGCGAGACTTGTCCTTGCCCTCAAGCCCAGGGATCGTATCTCTCCAGGACTGAAATCTCTACACTGGCTCCCAGTGGCTGCAAGGATTAGTTGAAAACCCTCTGCATTGTCCACAAGGCCTTCTGGGGCCTGGGGCCTAAATACCTTCAACTCTCTTTTCCTAAATATCTTCCTTCTCGAACTCTTCGCTCATCCGTCTCCAACTCCCTCCGGGTCAGCCGCTTCGCCAACAACGAGTTGGGGGTAGATCTCTCTCCCCGGGGCCTCCCTCTGGAACAGCCTTCCTGCCTCCCTGAAACTTGAGGAGAACCATCTCCGGTTCCGGAAGCACCTCAAAACCTTCTTCTTTGCTTCTGCCTTCTCCCCCCCCCCCCTCTCCCCTGCTAAATTCTTGACTGAAACTGCACTCTACCTGCAACTGGGCCACTCTTCACTTGCACTGCCTCCCTGGCAACCTCTGCACTACGGGACTGTCTCTGTATCCCGACAGCCCCCCTTTCCCAGCTTTTGTCTGCACTTAACTTGCACTTGCCACCAGTTTGGCCCTATTATTTATCTGTTGTTCCACTACCCTGTACTGCACTTTCCCCCCTCCCTTTCCCCTTGCACTTTCCCTTCCCTCCACCCATTAACGTGCGCGATCTGAATGACACCTGGCATAGTAGGATCGTTGTCTGTCTTCCTATTGTCCCCCCCCGCCTGCCTCGTCGCGCCTTGAAACACTTGTGTATAGGCGCGTTACAAATTCCATATATTATCATATCCCACCTACTCCTCCTTCTACTATGCACAGTATGTGATCTAAGCAGATTCTACAAGCCTCAGAAGGGATACATTACTCAATGTAATCGTATTTCTGATGCTTGTATCTGCTTAGATTCACATGCGACCCACCCTTCCTTCCCCTCAGAGAGAAGGTGCATGGATGCTTATGAGCTTCTCTGTTAAAAATATATATATTACACACACAGGTATCTGCTTGGATACAACTGTACTCACGCTACACCTCATGCTACCTCATGTTAGAAAAAAATAACTATCGAGGGACCTCGACGCGTGAGGGATTATGGGTACAGTGGACATCACACTAGGGATAGTTGTCATGATGCCTACCCCCGGAGCACCAGGCCAGGCCCAGCACCCCCGGGAGCAGGCATCCCGCCCCCGGGTAAAAGCCCAGCGGCCCTTTATAGGGGCTCTTTGGACTCTGTCCTGGCGCCATAGGCGCCAGGCTCATAAGGGGAAGTGTTTGGTGCACTTACCTGAAGCAGACCATGCTGCATGAAGAACCAAGCCAAATGACGCTTAGGAGGGTCTATTTTTCTGAAGGAACTATTTTGTTACTGGGGTGGGGCTGTGGAAGAATACTCACCTGGAACTTCTTCCAAAGCTATTTAAGCCACGCCCGGACAGCCACACGTGCTTCGCGTTGTTCTGCATCCCAGCAGCTGAACGCTCACCATGTCTGCTCCTGCACCTGGACTCCAGCCACGCCCGCCTCGAACCTGGAACACCTGTAAGGGAATAAGAGAAGAGAAAGGTGAAAACCAAGAACTTATTCAACCTTCTTACCTGCATCCGGAATGTTCACGCCAGCATTCCTGAAGGAAGACTTCCATTTAAAAGCACTGCGTTGCTCGCTGCAGCGCTGCGCTTCACTCACCTGTTCCCGAGACGCCGCCCGGCTCCATCACGGCTCTCAGCACCATGCGCCACATCTCTGCACCTAGGGGAGAGAAGAAGAGACAAAAGGTGAGCAAGGGAACACAAGAGGAAAGCCGAATTTTCAGCCATATTACTTACCGGCTTTTCTTGGTGAACCATTCCACATCTCGGGTCGGCGCCGCATCTTTGGCAGGTACCGCACCCCGGCCCCTATGCGGAAAGGACAAAAGACATTACTGGGGAATTATAAAGACATTTAGAGGGGTCGCCCTCATCACTAACTCACCTGATTTTACCACCGGCAATTTAACCCCTCAATGCATCGCCTTTGTTCTGCACCTGAAATAAAGGACAGAAAAGACAACATAAAAGGAGGCTCACACTTGAACTTTTGCATGTTCATACTTACGGCGTATCGCTCAGAAAAGTCAAGTGGATGTGCCAGCGCCATTCTGAAAACCAGTGAAGTAACTGGACGAACGCACCAGAAGCAGGATGGAGAGTTCATCCTTCCAAACCATAAGGTGAGCTTAAACCGGGGGTTTCGGAGGAATCCGAGAAGAAAGAAGGGGGAAAGGGGGGAGCAAGCACACTATTCAGCAGACAGTTAATCCCCTTTCTCATCTGCAGAAGGATATTCCTACGGGCCCGACAAGCAAGATTTGGGGGTCCTGTTCAATCGGTGGTCCGAATTCTGCGCATCACGCTTGAAAAGGCCACAGCAACCCAGACCAGACCAGCGCCTCCGTGGGAGCCAGGTGAGCGTTACAATAGTATTACTGGCACGCTCTGTCGACATCGCTTTTTGAGTTTCGAAAACAACTGTAATACTCGCAGCTTCCACTAGATGGCGGACTATACACAGCATGTGAATCTAAGCAGATACAAGCAATTTGATTACTGTGAGTAATGTATCCCATATACAGATCGGCACGTTAGGAGGGCTAAACGTACTGCCCCATGCTTTAGGAGCCGGCCCCCTCGCACCCCACTTCAACAATGGTGGTAGCGATCGCACAACAAAGTGTGCTAAAAAGGTCGAGATAGCTCGCCCTTAGCACTTAAGGGGTTGAACCTTCCTTTAAAGGGCCCTACTGAGTGATACACAGACACACACATTGCCCTGGTTAATTAACTTCTAGCAAAGAGAGAAAGTACTCTTATTTTTCAACTCCATCACAGATACTTACTCTCACAGCAGAACTTAACTTTCCCCTTAGGTTTTCTTTCCGACAACCTTGCCTTTATGTTCTTCTAGATAATAATGTTCTTGTCTGTGTAGGGCAACTTGTTGGAGTGACTGTCCTTTAATGCTGCTAGCACGTTACTTGCAGGCAGGTGTAAGGGGTGAGTCTGTAAATCTGCAACAAATCTCTGCAGTCCTTTAATAAGAAATAAAGCACACGTTATTTTCTTTATGCTTTCTTGTCCGGTTTGGGAGGGTGTAAGGGATTTTAATCCTATTGACAATAACCTGATGGTCTTTATTATTTTTTGCTGTTGAAACGTGTCATTCCAATCTTCCTGAAGATGCTCAAAAGCGTCCTTGCTAACCGGTTAGTCCATTTTGTTCTTCTGTCTGAAAAGAGCTTCTAATTAGACATCCCTAATGCCCACACTGCGGTCTAATTGACCTCCTTACTTGTACGTAGTTGAGGCTGCCATTGATTCTAGGTATATCCACATCCACATTCACTATCCTAGGAGTCATAATGCCATCATAGATATTCAAAACAGCGAAACTAGCTCCAAACACAAAGTTGAAAAGCGTTGGAATGCTGGTCTAGGACGATATGTAATATTTGTTTTAGCTTACATTTTGTATCCTCAGGACTGAAAGAGTTGTAGTTAAATTTCCTTGAGCTGTACTATGGAAAGTTATAGGCAGACAACATGTGTGCCGTATCTCGCTTCTTTTTGGACCTAGAATAGCGTCTAAATTGGGTTGTCAATGATGGAGATTTACACTCTGGAAAAAAATAATTGTTATTCTTATCGAGTGTTATGGTCGGAGGCAGTAGCTTGCATCATCCTGTACTGTAATTAGATTTTTTTTTTCCTGATGTCAAGTTGTATAAAGTAGCCTACTGAATGTTGGTTAGGAGGCCAGATGCCTTGTTGCGTCTTGCTAAATTAACCGTTTCATGTGAGCATTTGTCCAGGCTGAAG
Source organism: Ambystoma mexicanum (assembly GCF_040938575.1). Taxonomy (NCBI): domain Eukaryota; kingdom Metazoa; phylum Chordata; class Amphibia; order Caudata; family Ambystomatidae; genus Ambystoma; species Ambystoma mexicanum. Next base: position 904,086,320 of record NC_090931.1, on the reverse strand, counting down.
CTTGAGGTGTTTGATGACTTGGTACCAACTTAACCCAAGACACTGAGGAAATGAGGCAAAGGCTATTTGTCCCATTCCGTCTTTGGGCATGAATGCCAACATGGTATGTAAAGTGGCCCGTGAGAGTTATGCTATCAAGCCTGTAGGCCCATAGAGTACTAACTTGTCCCAAAGTCTTGGCATCATGTTCATTATGACGTTTATTTAGAACACCTATTGCTATAGGGTACTGAGAGACCAACCTGAGTGGACGTGCAGGGCAGTGAGGGCAGGACACTTGTGTAAATACATATTGCATACACAATGGTTGTTAAGCAATAGATGGCCCACACAGGTAAAAAATACATGTTCATTATTTCAAAGTGCCTTTAAATTACATAAACTCCAACCTAAATGGAAAGCTATATTTACACATAACATCGGTGTCCAATTGGGACACTTCCCACACTTTCGATCAAAATATTATAATCCCTGTATCAGGGGAAAACATTTCAAGTTGCAAGCTACTAGCCAGACAGTCATGCTCACCCCTTAACCCATTTCGTCACATAAACAGCACACCATTTCTTATCCCTCAAGGGTTAATTAGATAAGTGCACATTTTGAGGCCTGCACTTTATACACCCTTACATAGGCTATCATGGGGGAAAGATGTTTAGTTACAGCTCAAACCTTATACATTTATAATGCATACCAACACATTGTACAACTACCTTAAGAAGTCCACCCCTATATTAGGAAAAAGTGTCCTGCTAAGTTATCCATTTTGGGGACTTAATGGAGTTTCAAAGTTTTACCAAAGTTCTCCCATTGGGTTTAACTGACTCTATGCAGTAGTCAAAATATTTAATTTACCAGTTTTCCTTGACAGAAGAAGGTAGCCACTTATACTGGGTGTCTAGTGGTACCACTTGCACAACTTGAATATCCTCGGATTCCACCACCAAAGGTAAGAGAAGGGTAGCTTGCTATGAGTTACTGGGGTTGGCAGCAAGTGATATGAAACAAAGCACCTTAAGCCCAGACCGAAAAGATTGACTCCAAGTAAGCCTAGGCCATTGGGTATGACTGCTTTCCCAGATGGTTGTGATTCTGGGTGTCTAGTGGTTGTGGGTGCAGAGGTAGGTTATGGTTTCGGTGTCTGGTTTGGCGAGTTGTCTGTTTTTCGGTCTCTGCTTGCGACCTCACAGTAATTGATACCAACAGGAGCTGTGCCTCGGACTTTCAACAACAAACATACTTCTACCTGGTGGAGAGTAGCATTGCCACAGCGTCAGTCTGACCGCTAGGTTGTTCAGCAAGTTGCACAGGAGAGGAGCCCCCATTCCATTTGATGAAGCCCAGCTACATGGCCACTGCTTACATGAGCTCTAGGAACACGTCCAACGATGTACAACGTGGTTTGTACTGACCAATGCCTTGAAGCCTCTTTAAAATCTTTCCAGAAACGCAGGTCGAGTGACTTATTTTATCTCCTCCACCCATGAATCTGATGGCTTAATATTTTTTGTTTTGCAAACAACATGGTGGCTCATGGAGAAGTCTTATCGGCAATTTACAAGTTGGAAAAATATTACCTTTAGAGTACAAGATCCCACATGTGAAGTATCATTGGCTGAGGGTTATAGCAGATTTTTGTTTGGGTGAATTTGCCAGAAGTTTCTTTTTGGCAAATGTTTACAATTGGTTTATTAATTGTTTTTCAAGAAACTCCCTGAAGATGGTCATTTGGACTGAAATGCATTGGACACCCACAAGAAGGCCTTTTGTCTCTGTAAAATAAACATTTTTGAAAGTTCCCATGTATACACTGATGTTTGGGAAAAGGAATACATTTGCAAGAATATGAAAATATGCTAGATTGTATGAATATGATATATGCAAATTATAGGTGATGCCACACACAGGTCATGCCAGTCGTTTGGGTTATTTCACCCAAACAAAAATCTTCTGTAATCTTTGTACTCCATTGTGCAAGTGGAGCCTTTTCTGGCAACAAGACCAAATAACTAACTAAATAAGAACTAACACCACAATAGACAACAGAATCGCAGCGGTGCCCACCCAAAACCCTGATTAATAATATGACGGTTATAACACATTTCAGCGAGAGGCTTTGTTTGCAAATGCTTGTTGGTTATGAGACAAAGTTAAGATCAGAGTTTGTGTTTGGGCTTAGTCTTTCAGGTAACATTAAAAAAAGAGCTGTAGCTTTTTGCTGGATATGTTTGGCAGCAAAGTGATGCAGAAAGATTTTACAATGTATTACACCGGTAGTATAGCTCAGTGGCAACGCGCTCGTCATGGAAGCAAAGTGACGCAGAGCAAGACAGGTTCGAATCCCGGGTCCGCGCTTAGAAACCTCTTCAGTATTAATCGCGTTATTAATTAGAATTATTGGGAGGAACTCGGGGGGGCGTGGCTAACCGCCATGTAGAGTGGACGCATCTTCGGTGAGCTCCGCTCGATGAGCATCGATAAGCTGCCATACGGGACACCGAAGTATCATCCGAGCCCGCCGGGGCATCACGAGTATTGCTGAAGCCTGGAGGAGGCTCCGGGACCCCCCACACACGAAGGTTGCAGTCCGTGAGACCTGAACGCGGCTGCGAAAAAAACTGCGTAACACGAAGCCAAGATGGCGGCCTCCCCTTGCTGAGCCCAGAGAGGCCTGCGCTGGCCCGGCGACCCGCAGAGGCGGCGAACCTTCACAGCGCCTGAAGCGGAGGAGTATCGAAGAGCGGTTGAGGAGCCCCGCGGGAAGCGGATGCAGCAGAGGCACTGCCTGCGCCGCTGGGGCGCACCGACGGCTGAAGAGGCCCGCCGCGGAGACCAGTGGAGTTCGGGGGACCGGACGCTGGCTGCCCCACACCCGGACTAGCCCCGCCGGAGGGGTTCATCGGCGCTGCCTGCCCTGCCGTGCCCGCGCCATCGGCCGGAGCAGCTGGGGGCATCCGCTGATCCCGCAGCGGTGACCGGCGAGATTGGAGACCGGACTGGCCCTGCCCGCTGAGGTGAGGGAGGAGAGTGGAGGACCGGTCTGGGTGCAGACGCCTGCTCCTGGACTTGTCCCACCGGAGGACCCACTGGGGCCGTCTGCCCTCCGAGCTGACGACCCGCCCGGTGGAAGCGGAGGCGAGCGGGCCCGACCGGAGACCGGGGGCGGTCTGGCCAAAGGGGGATTTCCCCCCCCTTTTTCTGGGGGCCTGGCCCCTCCACCTGCCTGGGGACCCGAGTGAGACCGCGGCCGCTGACCGGAGAGGAGGGGGTCGACTGGGACATATCCTCATCGCCAGACATTAGGAAAGAAGCCCCCCCACACGTGGCAGAGTGCTGCCCCGGGCCAGGCCAAACACCGCACCCCTCCCCGCGCAATACATCTATATTTCAGACGGCGCTGGCATTGAGGCGGATTGGAAGTGCCCCGAGGAGACTTGGGGAGCTGGCGACTGTCCCCCCGCGGTGCAGAACCGCACACCAACCGGGAACTGGGCGCACCTATCGCCCTCACATATTGAGGCCGAGACCACACCCAGGGCCACGTCCTGAGGCCTCTACCGTGGAACCCGCCCCGGAGCATGAAGCCCACAAACCACAGGAATGTCTGGCCAGGATAGATCATCGGGAAGGGGAGCGAAGTCCAAGCAGCGACAGACCACCCTGGACGCTTATACAGCCAACGAATCCCCTGACCCCGGGTGCCCGGGCACGGCGGCGGCTGGTGGGGGGACAGACCCTACTGGAGCACCAACCGAACCCAGCAACACCCAACTTCTGGAGGCTATCATGTTATTCCAGGCGACAATGGTAAACAAAATTGATGCGGTGGCCATAGACCTGGGCCTCCTACGCCAGGACGTCCGCTCCCTGGCGGGCAGGACCGAGGCACTTGAGACCCAGGTACGAGAAAACACCGAAGCGAAAACCCAGCTCCTGCACGACGTGGATGGCCTGCGGCAGAGGGTCAAGAACCTGGAGGACAGGGCTGAGGAGGCGGAGGGGAGGGCTCGCCGGAATAACATCCGACTGCTTGGCGTACCTGAGGGCATCGAGGGCCCAGACCCCACCAACTACGTAGAGAACCTCCTGTTACAGGAGATTGGAGCAGAGAAGCTATCACAGGGTTTCTCCATCGAAAGGGCACATAGATCTCTCGCTAAGAAACCCCCACCAGGCGGCCCACCTAGGCCTATGATAGCTAAAGTATTAAACTACAGAGACCGAGAGATCATTCTAGCATTTTCGCGCTCTGGGGGCCAGATCCTGAGGAACTCTGCCAAGATGGCGATCTACCCTGATTATACCTTCCAAGTACAGATGGACAGAGCTCAGTTCATACACACCAAGGCTAGATTGAAAGCTGCCGGAGTGAAGTACATGCTTCTGTACCCTTCTAGGTTGAAGGTGATATATAAAAATAGAACCCTGCTATTTGACACCCCGGCGCTGGCTCGGGACTGGATGGACGAGCAGCAATTACCGGACATCGAAGATAAAAGACGCAAGCCGCATTGAACCACTCTCCACGACTACAGAGGAACGGCTCTTACCCCAAGCGCGCAGCAACATAAATCGAGCCCTTTGAGCAGCTGAATTGATCTTAATACGCGGAACACCGAAGCAACAGCTCCCTCAACCCCCAGGAGTCTTCTTTTCTCTTCTCAGGGTACAATTACCCGCCCGTAGGGCACCCGAAGACCATGCTTGGTCCCAAGGAGCGGAAACGAGACAGTCATGACGGGGATCCCCCCGTTGGACCAGTTCTATGTTGGGGAAGTTTATCAGGGGGGAGGGAGATACTGGGGAGTTACACCCACATTGGGACTTTTGAACAAGAAATACCGAGACCTCAGAATGACCTCACTACAGATGCACCTTTAATAGGACCCCGATTGAGTCAGTGGGGGAACATTGGGCACGACCACGCTCATGGCTGAAACGATAAAAATAATGACGTGCAACGTCAGAGGCATGAACAGTTACGTAAAACAACGCCGGATCCACACATACCTGCGTCGCTGCAAGGTCGGGATCGCTATGCTCCAAGAGACACACCTAATGGAGGAGAAACTGAAGGCGCTAGCCAAAACATGGCGAGGGACCATGATCGGATCCGCCTATTCCTCATACGCAAGAGGGGTCCTGATTTGGATGGACCCGGCTGTCCCCTTCAGGATAACAAGCACCAAGACGGATGACGAGGGCAGGATGGCAGTTGTGCAAGGTACGATAGAAGGGAAAGACCTGTGCCTGGTTAGCACTTATGCACCCAATCACGATGCCACTCCCTTCTTCCACTCCCTTTATCCCAGACTAGGCCCATATGTAAATTGTGCTGTGATTTGGGGCGGCGACCACAACTGCACCCTTGACCCTCTCAAAGACAGATCCGATGCCAGACACTCCCGCCCATCCCCCCCAGCCAAGATAGTGTCCAAACTAATGACCCAACTATCACTCTGTGATCTGTGGAGGGAACTAGACCCAGAGCGACGAGAATACTCCTTCTCCCCACCGCATAAAGTCCACACCAGGCTGGACTACATGCTGGTCAGTCAAGAGCAGCAAGCCACCTTTCGTGATGCACAGTATTTACCTAGAGTACTATCAGACCATTCCCCCTTGATAGTCACATGGGAGGTATATCCGCCCAGACCCCCGGTCCCCACGTGGAGACTGCGAGCCGAGGCCCTGCTGGATGCTGCCTTCCGGGATCACATCCAAGACAGCACAGACGAATACTGGCAAGACAATCTAGGCAGTGTAGATTGTATTGGCACCGCATGGGAGGCATATAAAGTGGTCGTGAGAGGGGACATGATAGCATCGGGGGGAGGGGCCCTGAGATCCATTGTGAACTCCCTGGTGGACGCAGAAAAGATGCTGGGGGAGCGGGAGAACAGGGTGGACGTGACCCCCGAGAGTCTACAGGAAATAATTAAACTGCGACAAGCCTGTCTATCCCACTGGGAGATGCTGGGGAAATTAAATTTCGCCAAACATAGAGAGAGGTCACACGCCCTGGGAGATAAACCCGGCAAACTCTTAGCTTGGCTATACAAAAGGGAGACCCCTAGCACCCCCATTTGCCACATACGCAAACCCGACGGCACCACCGCGTACACGCAAGCAGAGATTAACCGAGTTTTTTCTGAGTTCTACCGGGACCTCTATTCCCAGACCCCTCCCTCATCCGACACTGGGATCGACGACGCCCTAGACTGCATTAAGTTACCCAGGTTAGAGCCACAACTGGCCGAAGCCCTCGACGAACCGATTACCCCTGATGACGTGAAGGCAATAATTAGATCACTTCCCTCCGGAAAGGTGCCGGGCATGGATGGCCTCCCTGGGGAATTCTATAAGACATATGAGGAGACCCTCGCCCCCCTGCTTGCACAAGTATATAACGAGGCTTTCGAGCGAGGCTCTCTCCCGAACTCCATGAGTGAAGCAATAATAATCCCCATACTAAAGCCTGGTAAAGATGGGACAGATTGCGGGTCGTATAGACCTCTCTCTATGTTAAACGTAGACAGCAAAATACTGTCAGCTCTGCTTGCCAATAGACTACGCAGAGTGATTCCCCTTCTAATCCATCAGGACCAAACGGGCTACGTGCCCGGGCGTTCTATCACTGAAAACCTACGTAGATTACACCACATCATATATAGTACCGAGGGGAAATCCCAGAAATACGCCGTAGCATCACTTGACGCCACCAAGGCCTTCGATTCGGTTAGATGGGAATGGTTGTATGCCACCATGACCAGGATGGGGATCGGACCCGCCTTCCTTAAATGGACTCAATTGATCTACACCAATCCCACTGCCAGGGTGCGCACCAACAGGACTTATTCTGACAAATTGCCCCTTCACAGAGGCACACGACAGGGATGCCCCCTATCCCCCATGCTCTATATCATAGCTGCAGAGCCGGTGGCCGCATATCTCCGACAGGAATATGGCGACGGAGGCATTGAGCTAGACGGGGTGTCACATCTTATCTCCATGTATGCAGACGACATGCTGCTCTACCTACATGACCCCGAGCTCCGTCTGCCCTACATCCTGGAGACATTGGATTGCTTCCACACACACACAGGCATACAGATTAATAGGGATAAGTCCTGCCTCTACCCCCTCGCTGCACTGCATAGCGGGGAGTACGGATCCCTGCCCCCTCTAGACCTCCAGTGGCAAGTAACATCCTTTAAATACCTTGGCGTTACCATACACCGTAACCCGAGCACCGAACACATTCTTAACACGGTTAGGGCAAAGGACGCTCTCGCAAAATCCATGGAATTTTGGGGGAAGCTCCCTCTCTCTGTAGCTGGGCGGGCGGGACTCCTCAAAATGGTAGCGCTTCCACGCCTACTACACTGCTTTACTAACGTCCCCTTCAACATCCCCCCCGCTTTTTTTAGAGACCTAAACAAGCTCTGTAGAGGATTCCTGTGGCAGGGGGGCAGGCACAGAGTGGCACTAGACATTCTCCAAAGACCCTATGAGAAGGGGGGATTGAAAGTCCCCAATTTCGAACTGTATTATCTGGCTAGTCAACTGAGGCACGTAACGCACTGGATGGCGGATGAAGCCACCACTGATACCCGACTCCTCCAACCGGCCCTGCCGCGATTGCTACTTCGAGACCTCCTTTGGGTCGAGAAAGGGGCTCTACAACATCACCCTTACCTAGCCAAACTTGGAACTCAGCTCTGGAGGCGAGCCTGCAAGGCAGTGGGGGTAACAGACCCATATTCCCCGCAGATCCCCATTGCGGCCGTCATGGTGAAAACTTCATGGGGTCATGTAGACACGCGCACTCAGTGGGAACCCTATGGGGTGGCGGTACTCGGAGACCTCACCCACGAACAGGAGCTCATGACGTTTACTGACCTCAGCGAGTCCACGGGCCTGCCCACGGGCCAGTTCTTGCTCCACAGAGCAGTAATGAAGGCCCTGATGAAGAGATGGCCGGAGGCCGTCAACCAACTCACGCAGAACGAAGCCATCGAATCATTACTGGACACTGCCGAAGGAGGCCATGAAACCTCCAGAATATATGAAGCCCTGCTGCAGAGCACGACAAAGGACACACTGAAATGCAAAAGCAGATGGGAGAGTGAAATGGGCCTCGAATTTGAGGACAAAGCATGGGAGGAAATAACCCATTACCATAAGAGTCTCCAGAAATGCTCGCCTCCAACTTATTCAATTGTACATCACCAACAGAGCCTACCTCACGCCCCAAGCCATATCAAAGTTCAAGGGAGCCACGATTCAGACTTGTCCCAAATGCCACGAGCCAGGGGCGGGTATGACCCACATGTTCTGGAGCTGCCCGATAGTCCAGAGGTTCTGGGCCCGAGTACAAGAAAAAGTAGCGACTGCTGAAATTGAGGTGATGATCCATGAACCAGCAGCCTGCATATTGGGGAGTTACAAGCGAAACAGCAAGAATAAGCCCCTAAACAGACTCACTGACTTGATATACATAACAGCAAAAAGGCGCATAGCCATGGGTTGGAAGAGCGCAGGAGGGCCAAGCGAAGCCCTTTGGTGGGACGACCTCAAGAGATGGATAGCTGCCGAGACTGCGGCTTGGGAAACGGCGATCCAAACACAAAGGCTGGACTCCAGCGCAGACTTACTCCGATGGGTGGCGCTAACGGTGCCACTTCTCCACCCAGTAACGCAGGACGGCGCCTCGAACAGCACTGCCAGTCCCGGCCCGGCTCGTGCCTAAGGATATCAGAGGACTTCACTGCGGTCTCGGTGGGAGGGGGGTGGGGCGGGAAGGTTGGGTACGTTAAGACATGTTGTTTTTGATCCACACATATTGCATTGTCTAACCACTGTTTATATGTGTTGAAAACCAATAAAGAAATTTAAAAAAAAAATTAATTAGAATTATTAAAATTGCATTTATTTAAAGGGTCATTCCTTTGTTACACCACAATACAGGCGCCCCCGCACCCTCTGCCTGGACCCTCACTAATGATCTATTTTAAATTGAACAACAGCGGTGGAAGAAGGCTGGCAGACAGCACACAGAAGTGGAAGCAGGTTGCGTCTTACTCCCCACTGCATATAATCTCATGTACATGTATAAGTAGGGACTTTCATGAATATATACAAACCAGGAGTTGGCTGCATCTGCGTATACCATGCTTGAAGTGTGGTAATTTACTGATCTGTTTTAACATTGGGGAGCTTGCTGGCACCTTCCCTGGGCAGGGCTCTATGGGCATTGTGGCCACAAAAGCCAAGGACGCCACAAGCAACAAGGTCCAATGCAGCTGCCCTTTCTCATTGCAATGAAGAATTAGTTAGCCTCTGACCTGTGTCCCCACTCACCACAACAACCCTGTGACGAATTAACTTGTAGCGGTCGGACCTGTGATTGCAGATGAAGCCATTTAGATCGGTGTCTAATGAGCCAAGTTCATTATGCTTGACCTCATCTGGGGTCTGGTGGTTGCCATGTAGAGCTTCATCGGTGGTTATCTAGCAGGGCGTATCTTGGAACATACTTCCTCACCAACAAGGCCCCAGTATAAGCTTGGCCTGTACAAGCTCCGAGCTCCTCATTCAAAAGGCCATTAAAACACACTTTTATGGAGAATATTGTTTTTCAAACCACTTGCAATGTTTCTCTTCCTCAGCACCGATTCTAGGGTTACCACAACTGCCACATTCAAATATAAACTCCAAATATACACAAATAGGTTGAGAATCATTTTTTAGGCTAATTGTCAGTGCTTTAACAAGACAAATTTACAAAATCTTAATGTAATGCAGGCTCGATCATGTAGTCAAAAGGTTCATCCAACAAGTAGCAGTTGTGTGGATTGAGGATCTCATGTGGAGTGTTTTGGCATACTGATTGTTGTGATTTGAGAATTTTATTAAACCAACCACATGGATAATTTGTTTTTGGTAATTTGTGACCGCTCTCTGAAGGCACCCCTGTGGTTGTATCTTGGAGAAAGCCGAAGCAGGCAGACTCCCAGACAGGCAGACTCTTTGGTTCTCAGTGCATCCACCACAGAGCGGAAGAGAAAAACGACTTGAAAGGTACTCTGCCAGAAATTGGCTTTCAGGTAATTGGCATTGACCTGGTATATTGCTACTAACTAGAGGACAAACATTTCAGAAGGGAGGTGCAACCACAGGGTCGAGTACCCTCCTACAACATACTTGATATTCCTAGTGGTAGAGTTGATTTTGCAAGGCCTGCCATAAGCTCAATGGAGGGAGGCACCTTGGAAGGGCTTGCTTGGGTAAAAGGACTGATGTTTATTGAAGTTGTCAATATGTGACGGCTGCATCGTCTAGCACTTTTGGGTTCCAGTGGTTTACTAATGAACCACTCCTGACCTATCGACATCTATTAGATGATCTGCAGCATTCAAATTCTGAGAGGTTATCAAATCCTGGGTCAACTCTGATGTCTTTGAGACCTCTCCTGTTGTGGTTGTGGATTAGGATATTATCACCTCCAAATCGCCATCTCCTCTCCACCTCCCCATTCTGTCCAAACCACTCACACCTAGGGTTCTGCACAGCTCCTGTAAAAATGTGTGACCATATATGGCCCCTTCCTTCCTTGCACGGGGGGTGAGGGGAGGGCAAATGGCCAAAAAACCCAAGCTTGCAAGCCATTCAGACAGGACGTCAACAAAGTGGTTAGCTGTTTTGTCCACAATTGTGGCCAAAAGGCTGTAAAATTAACACTTGGGTGCACAGGATGGCATGCTAAACAGGAAAGCATCTCTGACACCAGCATGATTAGGTTACCCTGCTGAAAGGAAGGGGAGACGGTCCCCTGCTCTACCTCCTGATGTGAGGTAGAAGTATAATCAGTGGGGGTGAAGAGGTCCCTCTGCACTGTTACCCTTAAGGATTAATGTGTCCCCAAAACTAAATGAGTTGCGTTAGTGGGCGATGTTAAGTCCTCCCTCACTAAAAAGCAGCTGGGCCCACCCAATCATTCAGCAGCTATGCTGGGGTCCCATTGAAAAAAGATGGAAGAGCTACAAACAAGAACTAACCTTTCGAAAGCTTTTGAAGGGCAAAGCTATTTTGCAGTTAATCCCTTAACCATTCCGGTTGACGCACTATTGAAGCTACATCATATTGGAGAAGAACATATATATGGACCCTATTAACCCCATGGTGCTTTGATAGGCCAAGGCACCCAACACCTCCCAGCCAAAAGAGCCAGAGATTGCATAACCTCAGAGTGTAGCATTTCTGTAAAATGTGTGGATTCCAGTAGTAGACATAACCATGGCCCGCCCCCGAGAGTTCCCATGTACATGTCAGTGTGTCACTCCGTGTTTCTCGTTATGCTGTTGATGGCCTTGGATTTGCAGCATGAAACCTCCATGTTCATATAGTCTATGCTTTTTGCAAGGTACCCATGTTTACTAAAGTAGGGGTGTCTTTGAAGGATGCAAGCCCTTGGTGTTCAGCACTAGTCTGTGAAAGGATTACTTGACCCCTCATGCTTGAACTTTCAACCGTCTAGGGCAGTTCTAGTCCTCTTATGAGGTGCCTGATGACAAATGTGTTCCTTTTGTTCTGTTTAGGCAAATGCTTTCCTGAAAAGTAAGAACCCACACAGACCTGACTTGCCCCCATCTCCACACCATATAACTATGTTTCAGAACAACCTGCGAGAACAGACTACTCGCCTTCAGATATTGGGTGAGAAAGCACGCGAGCTGGAACAGCAACTGGAGTTCTCTGAAAAGGTATTACTGTAGGATAGGACTGCACTAAAAGATCACGCAGTTGAAATGTTCCATTATAGCAAGAAACTGTGTGGTAACTAGTAAACTAATAGGGGTGGTTAGTACACCTGCTATAGGAATCTGTGCTGAACTAACAGGTCAGGGAGTTTTATAAATGACCAGGTTGACACAAGTTGTGTTTCAAAACGTTGTAAAGTGCATAGACTGTTTTGATAGAATATGTTTTGGTGATTGTCAAAGATGAGCCTTATTGACGGCTAGTAGTAGGGCTTGAAACACCTTTAGAATGTAGACCGATTTGGGAGGCTCGGGATAACCAGACATTGGCTACAGTGGAACATTTCTGTCAAGCAACTGTTCACACCTTGGACCTTTGCTGTAGTGCGTAGATGTCCTCACTTTGTCCATATCTGTGCAGAATTTGTCTCCGTTGTCCTCGCTTACTGCTCCTTTTTCTCAATAGCCTATCTTTCTCACTGGGTTCCCTTGGCTCATGGCGCAGAGCTGCTCTTCACTTTGCTCCTAAACCTTCAGTGCTCATCCTATGTTCACTGAACTGTACTCCAAACTTGTTCACCTGCAACCTTGTTTCATTGCTTTTTTCCTCTATTCTGCAGGCCTGCACCGCAATGCCTGCAGAATAGAACACTTGCCAACACTTGCATGGAAATGTCAATGAAATGAAGATATTGGCCCCTCTTTGCTGTCACTTGCCCATCTTCTCATTCTGCAAACATTGTGTGTGCGGTTAAATGCAGAAGGGAGCAGAAAAGATGTTAGTATTTGTATGGTGCTGGCCATGGACTGAGACTGTGTTCAAAACCATAGAGCATGATGTGTTATCAAGCTTCTATATAGCCTCTGTGTTTTAAGTGCCATAAGTTGCCTACAGCTCATGACTTTACACAGCCAACTTTGCAGTAGATGATGCCTACTCATGAAGATGGCATGATAAATAATCTATGTAGTGATGAATTGTAGCTCGACAAGTCAAAGCTATTTTGCATAATAAATGAAGAAGGCCCATTCCCAGATTAAACTGAGCCTGGAAAACAAGGTAAGTAAGGGAAAAGACGTGCATGAAAGAAAATCTGGCCAGAATCAGCACTAGAAAATGAGTGTAGAGGAGGATACAGTGTGCATTGAAGCACTTGGAGTCAGAATTATTATTATTTTTTTTTTTAAAGTGCCCCCATATTTCTGCAGTAGAAGACCATTGTGCTGTCTCTTTGAGGTGATAATGCACTGCAATTAAGTATGTTACTTGGGCAGCGGGATGGAAAAGAGTGCAGATGCTTGCAAAGTTGGGTTGGCGAAGACTGTGTAATCAAGAGGTTGTTGAGGTGAGAGATGGCAGAAGACTACATTTTACACCCACCCTCCGACCCCCTGAATCAAGACATGGAATCTTCTGTCCAATCAGTCTAAGTAAATCTACTGTTTGTATTGAACCATATGTATCAATTTGGGGTGGGGGGGGGCTTGAAGGGCAGTGCCCCTTTATCATTTTAGTCTGCTCTCTCAATTCTCTTCATAATCCTTTAATCTTGGAATTCTGTTGATTCTGGTAGTTGGCCTGTCCTAAGAAATGGATCCATATCTGTCTAAATTGTATTGACTAACTTTCTGAGGCGCATGTTAGCATGTTTCTTTTGAATGGATTGATAATGCACAGTCTTGATGGAAGTTGCACTATAAATGCTGAGCTTCATATTTATTATTCCTTGAAAATCAAATTTGCTTCTAGCCTGAAGTTTTACTTTGTTCCTAGACAAATGAGTCCACCTTTTTAAAGTGCATCTTTATCATGGTTGGCCTGTTGGTATTTCAGTATTTTTTCCAACTGTTCACTTTTGTATTTTTCAACCTTTTCAGACTACGAAAGATAAAGATAATCTCCTAGCCAAAATGGAAGAGACGCTGAAAGGTACTGAAGATTCAGTGCATCAACTTCACCAAGGCATGGTAGAACAAGAGCAAACTATTCAGAGCCTCGAGGATAAACTGGTGCTCTCCAATCAGAATATTTCTGTGCTGAAGCAAACACTTTCACTCCAAGAGCAGGAGGTCATGGATTTAAAAATAGAAATTGCCTCTGTGAGGCAAAGAGAAAATGATTCTTTTCAACCAGCTCATACAGATGTAACATGGGGCAGTCCGCAAGAGCTTTTTGATAAACGGGGAGGTTACAGAGAAGCGAAAAGCAGCATGCATCAGACGTTATGTGAAGAGTTAAATGTCAAATTAAAGGATGAATTGGCTAAGCTGCACTTCTGTAGGGTTTGTTCTGATCAGAACCTCCAGGGCATAAACAGTCTAATAACTGATTTAAATTCTAACCTTCGACAGTCTGAAGCAGTCTGTGAGAGTTTACGTCAAGCACTTTTAGACCAGGTTGAAGAGTTTAATAGGGAAAGATTTGTTACAGAGCAGAAGTATAGTGACTTGCTGGATGATCTGAAAATCCAGCTCAACTATGCAGAAGAGCAAGCCCGTGAAGCTTTGATGTGCAAGCATGAAAAGGAACGCCTCAATGAGGAGGTGAAAGAGTTACAAATCAAGTTGCTTCTTGAGACTGAAAACTGTAAGGTTTTGGGTTGTCAGCTTGATGAGGCAGCAAAAAGCTATGCTGTAAAATTGCAGACACTGGAGCTGGAGAAAGCTGAAACCTGTCAAGAGCTTGTGAGGGCCCATACCGCCGATCTGGAGAGGATTCGGTGCGACTTAGTCTATCGCTATGAAGGAGAAATGCAGCTACTCCGAAAAGAGCTGGGCTGCGAACATGACCTTCGTGTGAACACCTTCAAACAAGAACTAGACAACCTCAAAAGAAGTCTTCACCAGGTCAAGTCAAGGAATTCACTTGAAGGCGTTGAATCCACAAGTGTCCCTAAAGTGTACGAATCTGAAATTTTGGAACCATCCACAAGAGAGGACTCTGTTATGGCTAAATACCTTGCGCCCACTACTCTGCAAGAACAGTCTGTTGAAACCGAGGAGGAGACTTTGACCTTGGAACTATCTTCCCATGATGAATTTGACCTCCATGGTGTCATCACATTAGAGCCTAGCCTAAACTCCACACTAGACTATGACCTTTTCTGCTCCCCTCTGGCGATCACTGATGTGTTGGAGGGAGGTGCTGCTCATTGCAAGGAGCTGGATGTTGACTCTTTTGCTGTCTATTTATCAAGCAATAGATTGCCTTCTGTTGAGCTAAACAACAGTAGCGAGAACCTGGATGTAAATACTTGCTTAATTGAGAGGTGTATTCTGCTAACTAAGCAACTTGAGGAGAAAGAGCAGCAGCTGAGCCACTCAAAGGAGGCAATGCAGGAAGCTCAGAAAAAGTTAAGCCTTTTGACAGAGACATTTTCTGCAGCTCATGAGGAGCTGGCTTTGTACAAGCAAGAGTTCAAACCTTGGAATGTAAACAAAAATCAAGTGTGTGCTATGGAAAAACAGCATGAACAGGGAGACCATCAGTTGCCATTCACAGGTGTGGATCTCCAGTTAAAGGATCCAGATGGCTGTGCACTACATGAAAAAATCAAGGAACTGCAGCATGAGAAGGAGATACTATTGGAACAGCTAGGAAAACTGGAAGACCTGCTTAAAGAGGTCCAGGTACACAAAACCAAAGAACAGTCTATGACACATGAAATGCACTGTATTTTTGGGCACCAGCTTGCCACTTTGCAGAGCCACCAGCAACAGTTTCAGTTGGAAGCGGGGAAAGACAAAACTGTGCCCAGTTCTGAACTGTTGCGAAAAGAAGACTACTCCCTCAGGTCTGTCCTTGTTGCCAAGGAAAAAGCTGTGTTAGAGCTGGCTCCAGAGATGAGCATGCAGCAGGGCCCAGGGAAAGCTAAGAATGCATTTAATTCTAGGATAGAGGACCAGACAGAAATGGAGCAAAGCCATGTGACACTCCAGAGTAAGGTTGAACATTTGAAAGGAGCCTTGGAGACTCCAAAACTGCAAACAGATGAACACTTAAACTGCAAAGAGCTAGAACATGGAGAGCAAGAAAAGGCAAGGAAGAAGATGGGAGAGGCTGAACATGAGAGCATGAATGGTTTGCACCCACATTTTGAGAGGGGCTTCAAGGAGGATATATTGAGAGGGAGTGTACCACTGCAAGAGACAAGTACTGAGTTGCAAATTTACCAAAATGCTGAAAACAGAAGACCGGCAGATCTGCAAAGCCAAGTGCTGAATGATGTCCAGCTTCAGCACCATGTGGAGGTAGGCTTGGGGCTTCATGAGGTGGCTTTGTATTTTGTAAAGTTCTCTTAGTATAGGGCAGGGTGCTTGTTGGAGTACGGTTAGGGACATGGTTAGGGGTATGGTGTTAGCTTTGATTGCAGTTAAGGTGAGCTGGGTGCAATAGGGGTGTACATTCTTTGATGTTCTCCAGCAAAGCCTCTTCCTCCCACTAGCAACATGCAGCTATAATCGATGATGTGATTTTCACGAAACATGCACCCATCTCGCTTTTCCAGCAGCCTAAACTGTAGTTAATTCCCTACTTTTCTCGTTTACAACAGCCTGCAACGGTGTTGCATTTTACAAAGTTTTCTAACATTTATTCTACCATGGATTCAATGCTGCTTTTAAGAAAGCCATTTGAAAACCCAATAACATGTTTCAATCTTTCTGAGTCGTTGTGTTAGCATTGTTGATAACTGTATTTTTTTAAAAGTAAATTTATTGTGTAATTCAGTTACAAAAGAAACTTTTTTACACTTTCTTCATAAAATTACGTTACAAAATAGACATATAGGATTTAAAAGAAGTACATAGCTCTGTAAAAACATAACATCCCAAACTTATACCACTTAGTCAAATGGTTCAAACAAAATCAAATATTCTGTACTATGTAAGCATCATATTCTAAGCACAAACTTATTGTTAGACTCAGGCAAACAGTACATGAATTTGTCAAGATTGAATTGGTCATAGACAGGGGAACTACATCGATTTTAGGTGTAACAGCCATTACAATGATATTATTTTCTAGGTCAGAATCGAAGCTTCGTGAGTTGTAGTTCTAATATACCTACATCAAAGTGGGGTTTCATTTCATATTGCCATTTTTGGACATAAAGGCACGAATGAGGTGCCAAAGAGCGAGAAGCATCAAACCATTCAAGAAGTGTCGCACTACTCCATACTATCCAATGAAAAGCCTTGCTGTTTCTCACACAATTTTGCCTCTATAAATACAAGAAAATCAATTAGTCTTAATATAAGTTTTTGACTAAATCCTTCAATGCAGCGTTTCCAAAGGGATCCCCTGGCAATATTTGACTTATTTGATAAATAACACTCAAAGATTTGAATTCGAGATTCCTCGAAGAATATGCAGTAAATCACCAAGTGTTTCAATGTTTCATTCACTTCAATTTCTTCACTAAACCGACAAGTTCCTGAACCCATGATTCCGTAGCTTTTATACCAGTATTTAGTTCTTGAATATGTTGGAAGTTGGTTTAATCTGAACCGCATATATGTTTTTCTTGATATTGCGGATGGAAATTGAACTAAATATTTTAACCTTGTGCCCCATTTGCTTCGAAAGAGATTGTACTCCTCAAAAGAGTATTAAATCCCCATTTCGTCCAGCATGTTGCACCAGTAAAATCTTTGGTATTTTTTCTTTTGACTCGGTAGCCACATGCTCATAGATTCGGGAGTTTCATTAATGGCACTTAAAATTCCCTTGAGTTTTAGAGTTAGTTTGTTCAATGATTTTATACCTGCATCGCCTAGAGTTGTATTCAATTCTACATGAAGAGTATTTTTAGGTGGATTTACCATTTTGATGTAATTAGTTATATTTCTCCAGTTAGGTTTTACTCAGAGGGGTAATACATTTAATTCATGGCATATCATTACATTAGGAATTGTAAGTGCAATGCTCAATGCATTTTTCCAGAGTTTTCCCTGTAATGTATCTAAAAAGTCATCAAGCTCATAACTACAGATATCTAGTATGTATAATATAGTAGGATCAACTTTCAACAAACACAATTGTATCATGGGTAACAACGAAAACGTGCAGTATTTATGAAGTATGATTTTCATTTGCGATGTTAGTATTTTAACCTTTTGATTTAAAAGGTTTTTCCACATGTTCAACGAGTAGGAGTCTGAGAGTGGATAGCCTAGGTAACGGATCATGGCTGCGTATTCAACATTTATTCCGTTAAGGGACCAATTGAAGCGATAAGGTTTTCGTTTACCATCAGCAAAAATTAGTATGAAAGATTTTGCAGGATTGGGTATTATGTTCGTATGCAAATTCAGCAAATAGATCTAATTTCCTTTGCAGACCAAAAGGTGTTCTGTCAAAGAATAGCAGATCATCTGCGTATCCCATCCAGTTTGAGGGAACCTAGTTTTACTGAGAAGCTCTCGCCACTATGCCAGTGATCGTCTAATCCCAGAAGATATAAGTTGAATAACACTTCAGCCATATTCCACCCTTGTTTTACCCCCATTTCAGTCGAGATGGGGTTAGTAAGTGCACCTTCCCGATTAAGACGAATTCGGTAGTTAGTATTGTTATGTAGCAGTGCAATTAAAGATACCACAGTGGTAGGGATTCCTAATGCCATCATTTTAATCCAAAGGATCTTTCAAATTACGCTGTCAAATGCAGATGTTCAGTTGAGGCTAGCCATATATACCTACCCACATTTAGCTGTTGCGGTTTGGGCCTGAAGATGGCATAAAATGGTGGCAGTTAAAGGGGAGCCAATTTGTTTCCGAAAACCTACCTGATACAGCGACAATAGACTTTGTTGATCGATATGCTTTTGCAACTGGTATAACAATAGTAGGGAGAATATTTTCGAAGAAGCATCAGTTAATGCTATTGGGCGATAATTCGATGGAGTCGGGAGGGCCCTTTTTATAGATGGGAATGACCAGAGCAGAGCACCAAGAGTGAGGAATAGTTCCAGTTTGAAGAATCAAATCTGATTTTTAGTATATTGGTCCAAAAAAGTGTGTTAGATTTGTATAGACATGCAGGTAAACCATCTGGTCCAGGAGCTCTTGAGTTCTTTAACTTCCCTATAGCCTCGATGATATCCCGAATCAACCACATAAATTGAATTCCTGATTGCAGTTTTGGTTCTCCCCCTTTGAGCGAGATGAAACAATCGGGGAGTGATATTTTGCCTTTGTGTGCGTGACCCATACGTCTTCCGTAATTACTGATTCTATTTCATTTACCGAGTCGGAGGTTATGGAACGCAGAGTGGACCATATATACCTAGAGTCATTGTTTAAAAGATGATAGATAATTTTTTGATTTTATTCATAGTGCAGTTTAATTTTCATCCAGTTTAGTTCATTTCTATAAGTTTGTTTGATTTTATTTTTTATTTGTTCCTTTTGTTCTTCTGCTTGAGGTTTATTTTTTGATACACTCCTAATGGCTATGTATTTTTGGGTTTTCAAAGTGGCTACATACAAGTTAAAAGTATGTGTATGATGGATATGTGATTGAACTTAGTTCCTTCAGATGCCAATTTTTGCAGGTGGAAATTAATTCTAGTAGAGTTCTTATTTTCTATATGCAACAGACTGGCAACCGCTAAGTCTCTGTTGGTAATAATTTCAGTATCTACTTCAAGAGATTTAATTAGAGACTTACAAACTCTAGTATTCCATTTTACAGATAAATATTGCCAATCAGGTTCTATTTGAGATAGAATTGGCTCTTCAGAAAAATGGGCAATTGGAATGTTTAAAATCAAATGAATGATCAGATGGTCTCCTAAATTCGGATTAATTACTGATACAAAATTAACATACCAGTAAAGCCACGACGATACAAAAAAATAGTCAATTAGTGACTTACATCCTCCCCTTAACCAGGTGTAATTATAAGGTTCTAGGGGGAAGGTAGGGGTTTGCATGTCCCAATCGAGAAAAAAATAATTCCACTTTTGCCCTTTTTCTTTGATAGCTTTGAATGCTTATTCCACAGTGCTCCTAATTGGGAGTTTTCATCTTAACAGCAATTTAGATCGCCACCAACGATTATTCTTACAGTGGGGTTTGATATTACTGCCTTTTCTATCAGATTGTTCAATTCACCAAGAATGGCATCAATTGTCATGTTACATTTATTCCAGTAAATACAGATCAGTAAGAGAATGATGGATCCTCATCATCTATTAAAATAATTGCCAATATCGAATTAGAGTTGCTGATCAGTTCTGTGGAACATTTACAAACGGTATCGATCAGGATGGCAAGACCGCCCGAAGGTCTTCCCAAAGGACCCCGGGCTACTTGAATATAAACAAAGTAACCCTCAATTGTAAAAATGTGATTGGTACATGGATTCTTGCAGGAACATTATATTGGGCCTTTGGTACTTGTTAACAATGTACGATTTCCTAAAATGATTTACTCCGCAAGAATTCCAAGAAATTATGTGAAATTTAGCAAGGCTAAGAATCCCTTGTCGGATCAGAAATTTTGCCTGTTTGCTCTTGTTGTTGATCCAGCTATGGCATCCTTTTTTTTTTTTCAACATGGATATTTTATTTGTTATCAACAAAAGAAACAGAAATTAAGCAGTAGACGACAGTAATGGCAAAAGCGTAAAATGGCACAATTCATGGCAGTGTTAGGAAAATTATACATTATCACGTAGTTCATTCTTTGTGTTATTTGGCCGGGGGACCAGCGGTGAAAGGCTCAGTTTGGGGAGGGCGTGTCCGCATCATAGTTCAATCTAGCCAACAGGCGGTTGGGGGCTTTTGCGTGAGAGCTGGGTAGCGTTCTGCATATGTCATGAATGGGGCCCAGGTGTTTCGGAAGGGGTTGAGGTTGCCTGTGCGAAGTGCTGTTATCTTTTCCGCTATGACAATGTCCCAACACTTGGCCCACCATAGTGGAATAGAGTGACCTTCAGGGTGCTTCCAGAGTCGGGCGAGGTCCGTCTTGGATGCTGTTAACAGTTGTGTGCATAAGCGGGCCATGTTCCCTGATAGCGGCAAATCCCTGTCTCCCAGCAGGATAATTCCGGGGTCCCACGGGATGGAGAGGCCTGTGATTGCCTGGACGTGGTTCAGCACCCCTTTCCAGTAGTGTGCTGCTTTAGGGCAGTCCCATAGAAGATGGAATAGCAATCCCTCTTGCGGGCAGCCTCTCCAGCAGTTCGATGGTGAGCTTGCGCCAGATTTGAACAGCTGGGATGGTGTAATGTAATACCTGTAGCACACCTTATATCCGCCTTCCCTGTTAGTAATGCACTGGCTGCTTTTGTGAAGCCTTGACCATATTCTGCTCCATGCCTCTGGCTCCAGGGGGCGCCCCAAGTCCCTTTGCCAGTTCAACATGTATCTTTCTTTCATCCCTGGGTTAGTCTTTTCCAAGAGTTTGTAGAGAGCAGATATCTTGCCCCGCGGGAGGGGGGAGAGAGGTGTTGGGGGAGATGTTAATGTGAGTTCTAGAGGTGTTAGGTCTATGGAGCGCGCTCTTTGACGATACACTGAGAGATCCAATGACGGATCTGTGAGTAGCGGAATCTTTCCTCCTTGGGATGCTGAACCTCGCCTTAGTCCTCGAACGAGAGGGGCTGGTCCCCCTCCAGAAAGTCTGAGATCCTATGAAGGCCGCCCTCCTTCCACTTGGCGAAGCTGCGGCTGCAGAGGCCAGGGGAGAAACCCGGGTTGCCCCAGATTGGAGTCAGTGGGCCAAGTGAGCTTTTGATTAACCATTTCCCGGTCACGGCTCTCCAGCTGTTCACCGTGTTGCATGTTGCCGGTAGCGGGTTCAGGGTGGGGGAGGACCTCCAGGACTGGATATGCGGCAGGTCGGACAGTGGTGACTTGCACCATGCCTCTTCCAGTTGCAGCCAGCATGGACGATCCTCGATCCAATTCCAGGCAAATGTGTGTGAGAGTTGGGCCGCTCGTTTGTATCTGGGGATATCCGGAATGTCCAGGCCGCCCATCTGGTGACTGAGGGTCATTATTTTCTTTTCGATGCAAGGTTCCGTCCTCCCCCCTCCCCCCCCGAGATGAATTTCATGATTTCCTGCTGCAAGGAGATGAGATCCTCCTCCTGGAATATGGGTTGGGAGTGCATGGCAGTGATACAGTACTCTGGGAAGTAAGTTCAATTTTTACTGCCGCTGCTCGGCCTAGCCAGGAAATCTCCTGCTTCTTCCACCGTTTTATGTGAGTTCGGAGCAACTCTAAATAGTTGCCGGAAGTTGTGTTTGTAGATCTGGGTGCTGGCTTTGGAGATCTGGACCCCCAGGTATTCCAGCTTGGCTTTGGCCCATGGGATGGGGTGTTCAGGGCTAAGGATGTCTCTGTCGCTTTGGTGCGTTGATCGGCAGGGCTGAGGACTTATCATAGTTCACTCTGAACCCAGAGACTGCCCCAAATGCCTCTAGTTCTTCAAGCAGAGGTTGCAGCGATGTATCCGGGTCGGTGATGGTTAAAAGAACATCGTCTGCGTAGAGTGCCACCTTGTGCTCTATTCCCCCCTACGGTGATCCCCTGATGCTTGGGTTTAGACGAATCCTCTCGGCAAACGGCTCCCTGGACAAGGCGAACACCAGGGGGACAGCGGGCAGCCCTGGCGGGTGCCTCTGGTTATGGGGATGAGCTCTGATTTGCTACCGTTGACTTGGAGTTGTGTTGATGGTGTCGCGTAGTTTGCCATTGTCCAGGTTATGAAATTGTGACCCAGTCCCATGCTAGCTAAGGTGCTCCGGATGTAATCCCAGTTTACTAGATCAAACGCTTTGTGTGTCGAGGTATATAATCAGGAGCAGAGTTTTCATTCTGTTCGCAGATTCGATAATGTTCAGTGTTCGTCTGATATTATCATGAGTCCCTCTACCCGGGATAAAGCCAGTTAAATCTTTATGTATTAACTCGGGGAGGAGCCTACCCAGTCTGGCTGCTAGCACCTTAGAATAGATTTTCCCCTCAGTGTTCATCAGTGCTATTGGCCTGTATGAGGCCGCCTGCTCGGGATCCTTCCCCGGTTTACGGAGTAGGATAGTGGTTGATTCGGCCATAGAGTTTGTTACCTTCTTAGTGGTCAGGAAGGAGTTGAACAGCAGTGTCAGTTGGGGGGCTAGTTTGCAAGCAAATGTTTTATAAAATGTGGTAGTCAGCCCATCTGGGCATGGGGCAGTGTTATTTAGTGATTTTGTAGCATCTAAGATTTCCTCTGCGGAAATCGGTGCTTCTAAGGAGTCGAGGGGGGCAGTAACAGCTGGGGCGTGAAATGACGATCGGTAGTATTTCTGCTGGGCCCTTTCCTCCAGAGATGGAGGCGGCCCTTCCATAATCGACCTGTGATGGCTCACCAAAGTTTCTATCATATCTGGAGTTGTGAATTTGATTTTCCCATCAGGCCCTTTGAGGCTTACGATATTATTCCTATTGTGTCTTCTGTAATTTGTATGCTAGTATCCGGTTTGCCTTATTCTCCAGCATGGGGTCTGGCATTGATTCACATGCTCATGAATATTCCCTGTTGTCAGGCTGGGAATCCTTGGTAAAGAAAAAATCAGTGTTAGTTTTGTTTCTGATCTGTCTTTCTTCTAGTAACCAATCACTGGTCTCTGGGTCATACTGCCCTCTCCCTTTGCCCCTCCCCTGGCAGCCACCCTCAGATTTTTACCGCACGTTCAAGTGTTGGGTGTCCTCGTGCTTTAGCTCTCGAGCTTTTACTGTGTTTTGCGATTTATTTATTTTATTTATTTTCCCAAAAGAGTTTAATCTCATTATTTGGTCAATTGAGCCCCAAACTCCACCGTTTCTACTTCCGATCAACAGGGAGCCGTTTCGGAACCTTCTACGCCCATCAAGGGCGAAGTTTTTGTCGAGTTACGCTCTAACCCGTCGATATGGCCCAGGACAAGGGAAGCTCGACGCCCGGATCCAAGCTGTTCAGGAACTGCCCTGGATGCTGATTACAGAATGTTTTCAAGGAGGATGAGCATTCAAGATGTCTCTACTGCCTTCACGAAGACCAAACGCACGTGGAGAAGGACTGTGCGTTTTGCCAGATCATGTCAGTGTATCCGCCTCACTAACTGGCTGGAAGGATAGAGCCCGGCAGGGGTCCTTTGAGGGCTCTCCGGCGACGGGGGCCCAACAGAAGGCAAAGCACCGTGAGTCTGCGGGCACCGGGAGCGCCGAAGGGTCGGGCTCCTTGGCTGCCAGGCAGGGGGCACTTTGACTGACGCCATCGACCACGAGCCAACGCTCTGGCTCGTGGAAGAGAAAGTCTGAGAACCCGGGTAAGCATCTGGAAGGAGTCAGCCGAGGGGGACGAGGCAGTGACCCCCCCACCCCACCCCCAAAGGGGTCGACAAGGCTCCCGTGGAGGAGGAGCAACCATCATGCCCGTCGCAACCTGTGCCCGAGCCTCGGGACAGCTCAGCAGCCATTTTGATGGCAATCCAAACCTTATGCATGGAGATAAGGACGGGGTTGCCTCTACCCCCAACGGATGACCCAGCCGAACAGGGTCCGTCGGCGAGCCCTCCAAGCAAGCGGAGGAGAGTTCACCCTCTCCCCCCCGCCCTTCCAGTCCTCGCGGCCTGTTCAGCCTTCATCTCCCTCCCCTGTTCCTAGGGAGGATGCAGGAACAGATACGGCCACGACGGGAACGGATGACGACGGTGGTGACGACGGGATGGGCCTTCCATCACCACCCCCTCAGGCCTCCCCGTCCGACAAAATTGGCTGCTTCCACGCCATGATTGCCAGGGCATCCGAGCTTTTCCAGCTCTGCCCCGAAGAACAGAAGAAGGAAGGCTTCCTCTAGCAACGGCGTGAGGCCAAGAGAAAGACTGTCATCGCAGTGCCGTTGCTTGACGACATCAGGGACGAGGGACTTGATAGCCTGAAGAACCCGTCGACGACGCCTGTCAAGGGGGACAGGTACGGGAAGTACCAGGTCCCCGATTCCGCCCCTTTGTGCTTTGGAGCTCAGCCGACTCCGGATTTGGTCGTCTCAGCGGTGGCCAAGAAGAAAGAGGCGGGGGCAACGACTTCAACTTTGACCTCCCCACCTAACGGCGAGGGTAAGAAACTGGACGCCATGGGACGACGAGTCATTTCATCTGCGGCGACGAAAATTAAGGCGGCCAACGCCCTAGCGATTGTGGCCCGCTACAACAGGGAGTTGTGGTTTAAGATCGCTCCCCTACTGGATTTCCTTCCAGACGACAAGAGGGCGGAGGCCCTGGAGATCCTGCAGGAAGGCGAGGTGGCGTCGGACCACGCCATAACTGTGGCCACGGATATCGCTGACACGGTTTCTGCTAGTTGGGCAACAGTGTTTGCCTTCGACAGCGGGGGTGGCTCAAGGCGACTCATTTCCGCCAGGACGTGCAAACTAGAGTTTTGGACATGCCCTTCGACAGGAACAACCTGTTTGGGAAAACGGTGGATGAGTCACTTCAGGCCATCAAGGACGACACGGAGACGGCTCGGGCCTTGGGAGTTTTGCAGCGACGACGACCGCCCTTTCGGAACTCCGGAGGCAAGCAAGGTGCCTCCAAAGGTTTCGTCGGTGGCACCTCGACGCACCGCCAGGCAGCCCGTTCCTCGTCGCAAGAGGCCTACAGAGGGCGCTGCAAGTCAGGAGGATCCTGTCGCCGTCGCCAAGGAGGCCAAGGTGGCAAGGCCGCCTCCAAGCAGGACTGAACCGGCTGTAGCGTCGGCCCCCACCGAAGCACTCCGGTGGGAGGCCGGCTGGCAAGTTTCTTCAGCGTGTGGAAGTCCATCTCCACGGACCGTTGGGTGCTTGATGCCCTGGCCCACGGGCACACTCTCGAATTTCTAAAGAAGTGCCCCCACTTTCCTCCCATGGCCAGGAAGGAAAATCACATCCCTCAACTGCTGTTAGAAGTAAGGGCGATGCTCAAGGAAGGTGCCACCGAGCTCGTCCCGAAGAGGCTACGGGGCTCCAGAGTATACGCAAGGTACTTCCTCGTCAGAAAGACAGGCGGTTGGCGCCCCATCCTAGACCGCCGGTTAAACAAATACATCAAGACCCAGAAGGTCCGGATGGTCACCCTCCAGCACGTGCTGGTACAGCTGGAGGCAGGCGACTTCCTATCGGCGTTGGATTTGGAGGATGCTTACGTCCACATTCCCATTCTACAAGGACAGCGAAAGTTTCTCAGATTCGTAGTCCAAGGATGGTACTACCAATTCAAGGCCCTACCATTCGGATTGAAGTCGGCACCCAGGGTGTTTACCAAGTGCCTAGTACCAGTGGCAGCGCGGCTGTGCCTGCAGGGGATCCATGTTTACCCATACCTGGACGATTGGCTCATTCGAGCAAGGACAAGCGAGCTCGCCCTTGAGCACGCAGCGAAGACCGTCCAACTGCTCACAGATTTGGCATTCTACATCAACTTCCCAAAATCCCGCCTGGTTACGTCGCAGGTCGCACTGTTTCTGGGAGCCAAGCTCGATACAGTGGCGCGACTGGCTTCTATGTTGGAAGAAAGGACGGTGGCCATCCTGGGCAAGGTGCAGCGTCTCATGGCCACGGACGTGGCCAGGGTGAGGTCCATCAAATCCCTTCTCGGCATGATCTCTTCGTGCATCTACTTGGTGCGCCTATGCAGGCTGCGGATGCGTCCTCTACAGGAGTTCCTCGAAGCCCGTTAGATGCAAGCGGCGGACAGCTTCGAAGACAAAATTCCGCTCAATGAGATCTTCCGCCAAGCTATTCTGTGGTGGGGCACCCGCGCACATCTCGCGGTGGGCACAGACATTCAGACCCCAGCACACCAGGAGACGGTGACGACGGATGCCTCCCTGGAAGCATGGGGAGC
This sequence comes from Ambystoma mexicanum, assembly GCF_040938575.1. Lineage (NCBI taxonomy): Eukaryota > Metazoa > Chordata > Amphibia > Caudata > Ambystomatidae > Ambystoma > Ambystoma mexicanum. Next base: position 904,059,701 of record NC_090931.1, on the reverse strand, counting down.
GCACACCGGAGATCTGCACGCGAGAGGCCTTTGGCTCCTGGAAGAGGGGTCACTCCACATCAGTATCCTGGAGCTCCGAGCTGTGTTCTGGGCTCTCAAGTAGTTTCTCCCGTCCCTCAAGGGCAAGGTGGTGAGGATCTTCACCGACAACACCACCACGATGTTCTACATCCGGAAGCAGGGAGGAACCAGGTTCCCGGCCCTATGCAAGGTGGCCCAGGATCTGTGGCATTGGGCGGTTGCTCAGGGGATGTTTCTGGTGACTTTCCACCTAGCAGGGATAAAGAAAACCATCGCTGACTCGCTGAGCAGGGAGCTGCGTCAAGACCAAGTGGATCGGCTTTTCCGACGATGGGGCAAACCCCAGATCGACCTGTTTGTGACGGCGACTAACACCAAGTGCCAGAGGTTCGCCAGCAGGTTTCCGCAGCCGAGGAGCATGGGAGATGCTTTCTCTTTCCCCTGGGACGGCCTGTTCCTGTATGAGTTCCCTCCGTTGCTGTTGCTACTGCGACTCATCAACCAACTCAAGAGGTCCCGGTGCAGGATGATACTCGTCGCAACGGCGTGGCCGAGACAGATCTGGTTCCTGGACCTTCTGGATTTGTCAGCGCCCGCCACCCACCCTCCCCCAGTCATACTATCGACAGACGCAGATCTTCTCTCCAGAGAAGGAGGCGCCATCCTTCATCACGACCCGGGGTCGCTGAACTTGCATGCCTGGCTCCTGCAGCACTAGAATTTGGAGGGTACGATATCCCGGCAGACTGCAAGGAGGTGCTTGCAAAGGTCAGGGCATGCTGAACTCTCAAGTGCTATGGACACAAATGGAAGAGGTTCTTTGTCTGGTGCCGTGCACAGAATATTAACCCTCTGCGAATTGCGGCCCCTCGAGTGCTGCCGTACCTGCTGTCGCTGGCCAAGGCGGGGCTGGCTCATGCCTCCATCAAAATACATATAGCGCCGATCTCCCGCTACAGCAGGACCACGGGACGATCATCTCTGTGGTCTCATCGCCTGGTGAAGGAGTTTATGAAGGGACTGTTCCGTTCATTTGTGCCGGTGAAGGCTCTGGCCCCGGCGCGGGAGCTCAACGTGGTGCTGACCAGGCTCATGGGGGCGCCCTTCGAGCGTCTGCATTCGGGATTGTTGAAGTTCCTGTCGTGGAAAACGGCCTTTCTTGTGGCCATCACCTCCGCACGACGAGTGGGAGAGATCCATGCCCTATCCTGCAAGCCTCCATACTTGACTTTTCACGAGACGAGAGTGGTGCTGAGGACGCACCCCTCCTTCATGCCCAAGGTGCCGTTGGACTTTCATCTCAACGAGCCCTTGGTGTTACCAGTTTTCTTCCTGTTGCCTTCGTCGCTGGCTGAGAGGACTTTGCACTCGCTTGATGTGGCTAGAGCGCTGAAGTTCTACATGGACCGCACAAAGTTTTCAGAAGACATCACAACTGTTTGTGAACTTGGGACCTGTGAATCAAGAGAAGGCGCTCTCAAAGGCTTCCATTTCCAGATGGCTCTCCGGCTGCATCATGCACTGTCACAGGTTGGCAAACCGACCGTTGCCCGGCTGTCCGAGAGCCCATTCGACCAAAGCGAAAGCTGCTACCACGGTGTTCTTGTCTGGTGTGCCCCTGCTGGACAACTGCAGGGCTGCTACGTGGAGGTCGACGCACACCTTCACGAGATTCTACTGCGTTGATCGGGATTCCAGGGAGGAGTCCAGAGTCAGCCAAGCAGTGCTCCGCAACCTGTTCGCCTGAAGGTGGGCCTGGTGAGGAGGTAAGAGTGGCTTAATGTTGAGCTTTTCCACCTCCCGTGGTTGTGCATGTGTGTACTGCTATGTATTCTTATATTCATGAGCATGTGAATCCATGCCAGACCCCATGCTGGAGAAGGAACAAGTTACTTACCTGTAACTGTTGTTCTCCAGCATGGGTCTGGCATGGATTCACATGCGAACCCTCCCTCCTATCCCTCTGCGGCTGTTCACCTGGTCATACGGCCACTTTACGTGCTACCAAATCTGAGGATGGCTGCCAGGGAAGGGGCTTAGGGAGAGGGCAGTCATAGGCTGGGGGCAGTATGACCCAGAGATCAGTGATTGGTTACTACTAAGAAAGACAGATCGGAAACAAAACTGATACTGATTTTTTTCTTTACCGAGGATTCCCAGCCTGACGACGGGGAATATTCATGAGCATGTGAATCCATGCCAGACCCATGCTGGAGGACAATAGTTACAGGTAAGTAACTTGTTCCTTACTTTTATGATGGTGAAATTGTTTTGTATAGGCCAGGGCCTTCGCGATGTGGTCGGCCCAATGCATCTCTAGTGCTCTTCTGGCTTTTTTTAGTTCCCTGTCCACCTTTCTGGAGTATTTGGCCTTTAATTCCTTTTCTAGTGTGGGGGCTTTAGATTCCAGGGCCTGCGTGTGGAGTTTAGAGATTTTAACTTGCTCAGCGGCTGCGCTGATGAGCACCCCCCTTATTACCGGTTTCATAGCCTCCCAAAGAAGCCCTATTGTGACTTTAGGGTTTTTGTTTTCTTTAAAATAATTAACCAAGGCGTTTTCCGCCTCTCCCCTGATCACTTGATCTAGTAGAAGGGTATCATTGAGCTTCCAGAATCTGGGAGGTGGATCGGGCCCCCCAGGACCGAAAGGTCAGCCGAGACTGGTGCGTGATCAGATACCATGCGTGTATGGATTTCAATGTTACTGAAACATGGGAATTGTGTGCTGGTAGCTAATAAGAGGTCGATTCGGGAGTGCCCCCATGCACATTTGAATACTATGTAGTCGCAGGCTTCTGGGGTGGCTACCCTCCAAATGTCTACTGTGACTGACTCTTAGCAGCTTAGCTAGGGCCAGTCCACGGGTGACATCTGGACTGGACGGAGGCAGTGATTTATCCCTTACGGATGTTTTGAAGTCTCCCCCCCCGATGAGGAGGTTCCACAAAGGAAGTAGTTCGATGATAAACCTGTCCTGATTCGCATTGGGGGCATAGATCCCTGCGATTGTAATTGGCTGATTGGCGATATGTCCTCGTATGAGGAGATATCTGCCTGCTGGGTCCATTTTGACTGAGGTGTTAGACAGATGGAATTCATCACTTAGTAGGATCGCCACCCCCCGTTTTTTCTCACCACTGAAGGCGAAGAAGCCCTGCTTGAAGCGCTTGAATTTAATTCGGTGCTCATCGATTGGCAAAAGTTGAGTTTCCTGGAGGATTACTTTGTCCCCATTTAGTGACGCTAGTCTATTCTCCACCGATTTGTGCTTCCTCGGAGAGTTAACACCTTGGACGTTCCAAATCAGGATGCAGACATCTCTAACGTTGTCTGGGCCTTTTGGTTATGGGAGAGCGCTTGGTTCTATGCGGATCATGCTGTGCAATAAAAGGGGGCCCTTAGAAGGGTTCCTGTGCGTGTGTGTTGATGTGCCATGGTTACCGATGTCTACGTGTGAGATTATAACTATTAACTGAGGCCATTGGGATTCTGAACTATTCCCGGGCACCATAACTACTCCCCCCCTCCCCCGCCTCCCCCATGAACTGTTCGATGTGACCATAAAGCTCATCCGTGGGGTTGCTAGTCAACCCCGCCATCGGAAGTTGTATCTCAAAGAAATGGAGGGTATCTGCAAGGCCGTGGCAAATTAGGCTCAGGGACGGTGCAGTTGGTGGTTGATATGGGACTATGTTCTTTGCTGCATGCATGCGAGTGTCACCATGGGTGCGAGAACCCCCCCGCCCCCAACCGGGAAGAGGGGGGACCCGGTGTGAGGTCAGTGCTCGTATGTCCCAGGGGAGTTCTGAGAGTCGTGGCACCAATCTTCCGCATCACCTTCGCGTGGTTCATTGGGGCCCACTGAGTCAGTTTGGGTCATGCTGCTTCCGAGGTACCCGGGGCGTGACCAGCGGCTGGATGATGGCGAGCCAGGTTGTGGTTGGGAGCGTGCCGCAGGCTCGGAATCCTAATCAGTGGATCCCTTTCCTCCTTTGGGTTGCGAATCTGCCTGTGGGTTGCCTCCCATGCAAAACTTAGGGCTGTTGGGTGGCTCCAGCGATATTGTATTTTCCGTTCTTGCAGCCATTCCATCAGGTTGCGGAGGGCCTTCCTTTTCTGGAGGGTTATGCTCACCAGGTCCTGATACTGCGCGATGTTGGCGCCCCTGAAGGTGATTTGCTTCGAAGATCTAGCCTCTCATCTCCTCCTTGACCCTGAAAAAGTGGATCTGGGCGAGAACGTCTGGAGGGGAGGTTGATGCTTGTCTCGGCGCCGTGCGGTGGACTCTGTCGATTTCTAGGGGCGCGCTGTCTGGTAATGTTATTTTGAACCTGAACAGGTTTTGGTGAAGCCCTCAAGTGCAGCGTTATTGTGGTAGGGATCCCGCGAATGCGGATGTTGCGGCGGGATCTGTTCTCTGTGTTCTCCTGCTTGGCTTCGTGTGCGTTGCATCTGGCTTCCAAGGCTGCTATTCTGTTTAGGCCGCACTCTAGTTCAAATGTGTTATCGCACAGGCCATTCCCAACTTCCTCGGTGCGTTTTTCCGCCTCCTCCACTCTTCTGTCCAGCGAGGTGATCTTCTTGGTGACCTCTTCAGTGCCCTTCTGGATCTCTTTGGTGAGCGCCAGTAGAAGATCTTTTAGGTCTGTTTTGGTAGCAAAATGGTTAGTCTTCGGTTGCTCCATTGTGTGGGTGCCCCCAGGGGTTGCGCCCGCTGTATGGTCGTGTTTTCCTGCTTTATTCTGGTTGGGGTTGGTCATCATTGTCGCAATGTCCGCTTGTTTTGCCGCTTTGCCGCTTTTTGCCATGGCGCCTCCGGTCAGAGGGTGTAGACGGCAATGATGCGGCTCCTTCCTTGTGCTCCCAGGAGCCTCAGTGGGGTGTAAGCCTGCGTGGTGCTGGGTGTGCTATGTGTGGAAGGGTAGTGGCTCACGCCTATCTGGTGCTGCTCCATCTGGTCCGGTGTGGGGATTGCGGGCTGCTGCGTGTGCTGGATCAAAACGGTATTTGCCCGACGTAGGTGCTATTCCCTGTGTGCTTTTGAATTGATTCCTGCAGTGTTCGTCTGAGCTCTGCTGCGTTGGTGAGGTGCTTTCTCGGTTCCCCCAGGTATAGGCCCCTATTTCAATGGTTCAGCTGTGAGCGGGCCCTGCAGAGCCTCGTGTGCGGTTGAGCTCTCTGGTTATGTTGCAGTTCTCTGGGTCGGTCCCGGGAGGTGATGCCAGCGAGCCCCCCTGGGGAGTCTGCAGGGGGCTCGGTGCCTGATGCTTGGGTCGTGGGCGCGGGGAGTTCCCCTGCCCCCCTCCTGATAGTGCTGCGTTTAGACCACAGAGTGATGTGGAGAGAGTTCGATACCTGGGGCCAACTTGATTAGGAACAGCGTTCTGCTTAATAGCTAGTGTGCTGACCTTACTCCTACGTCCCGTCCCCTTGCCTCCATACTTGTGGGACATCACTCTGTCCTGTGGGACGGAACCAGAGCACTTTGTAAAAAGCATCCAAATTTTTTTCTAATATTTGTCCCTCCTCTCTTTCCCCCGCCCACCTTGGCTCCGCCCTGCGCATCGCCCATCAGTCCTTTTCTCCGCTCGATCGGGGCCGGACGCACTTGCATCCTCAGAAGATTTACTTCCCTTTTTTCCTCTCTGGCTCTCGCTAGCGTTAGTTTACTAGTCTGTCTTTCAAATTAGACTTTCCAGATTGTTAATCGTGTCACCGTTGCTTTGCAAGGTCGGATCCCCATCCTCTTTGTTTAAAGTGTTTGGGTCCGGAACACCGTTGGGACTCCTGTTTTTACTGTGACTCCCTTTCGGTCCGGGCACTTCAATGTCGGTTGGAGCGGTGGGAGGAGGTGTACCAACAAACTCCTCCTTCGCATTTTCAGGCGTTCATCGACGAGAAGAAACAACGCCTGGAAAAGTCTTTACTTTTCAGAGCACCCTGGCCGGGGGATACCTTTCCGGGTTCCTCTCGGTCCGGGAGGGGCGTTGTTCACTCTGTCACAGGGTTTCGTCCTGAGGTGTCCGTTGGGCCTAATAATTCTACCAGAGTTTTCTCAGAGGGTCTCCGTAAGGGGCCTGTGAACACCGGAGTATGCTCCGAGGCCCCTTCTGTGGGGCCTGTTTGTAGACCCAGTTCTACTGAATCGTTGGGTACCAGAGCTCGCTCTGAGGCCTCTGTCGGCTTCCCTCAAAAACAAGACCGGGGTGCGCCCCGAGGCCTTGGCTGGGCTGGTTGTTACCGAACGGATGTTCGAGGCCCGCGCAGAAAAGGCTGTTACCGGGCCTGGGTCCGTGGTCCCTCGTTCAGAGGCTAAAGCTACCAACAGTTCTGAGAGGCCGGACAAGGCTTTGTCGGTGAAAGCACACCGTTCCCGCTCTTGTGGTGATACCAGATCTGTTGAGGGGGCAAAGAAGCAAAGTTCTTCTTTTACCAGCGGTGCCGAGGTCCTTCCTTCGAAGGCTAATTTGGCGGTTGGTATGTCACAAAAACATTCCAGGCCTCATAGTACCGGCTCGGCCGAGGTTCCTTATGTTAAGGCTAATATTAAGACCCCTGATCCATCGACGGTGACCCCTGCCTCACTTCCTCATGTGCCGCAGTTCCCCTCAGATGAGTACAAAATGGCGCCTGTTCCCTCCACAACCACGGCAGCCATTTTAGGTGCTATCCCTACAACTACGCCATCGGTTTCTGGTGTAGGGCTCGCTCGGTCTCTTGGGTGAACCTTAGGTCCCTTGTGCGCATCCTTACCGGCCGGTTTATGATTGGAACGCCCGGATGCCTCTCCCGCACAATGTTTTGTTGCCCGCGGGGGCGGCTCCTTTGATTTATGTGGATACGTCGGTGGAGGGGCCGGTGTGGCACCCTTCCCCATTACGTCCCTGGATTTGTCCACCTCATGAGAGGCCTCCTCAGGTTCCGAAGCAATCTCCTGAGGACGTTTTTTTTAGTACTTTTCAAATGCTTATGCGCACCGACCCCATGAGGGAATATTTCAAAGGGCTTTTCAAGGCGATGTCCACCTGCGCCTCCGGCTCCACCCGTTCCTCCGGTGGTTCCGCCGGCGCCTCCCTTGCCTGTGGTGCCTCCCCCGGCTCTTCCGCCTGTGCCCCCATTGTCCTCCGTGGACAAGGCAGTGCCTGACACGGCTCAGCAGGATCCTGACCTGTCAGATGACCCTCAAGGCGATCAGGACAACGAAGACCTTCCCCGCTCTATCAGAGCCTTTCATGACTGGGTACTGGATATGATGAGTTTCTTAGATGTTCTGGTACCTGAGGCACCCGCTCCGCACGAGGGCGTGCTTTCTAGGGCGTTCACCCTGTCTCCCTTGGAGCGTACCGGCCTGTTCCTGGCCGAGGTCCGAAGAGTCTGGGAAAAGCCACACTCAGGACTTTTTGTCAATAAGAAGATTGACGCAGGGTACAGGCTGCATTCTTCGGAAGATGTGGCCCTGTCGTCTTGACCGCCTCCCTCCTCCACAGTGGTGGCTGCGGCTATGTTGCAATCCAGACCTGCAGCATCCTCTTCCACAATGGCTACTCTGGTCTTGGGAAAGGAGGACAAGCTCCTGGACTCCCTAGGGGGGAAAATCTTTGCCAACTCAGCCTTGCAGCTCAGGCAGGCCAACGCTGAGTTGATATTGGCGGGAGCTAACATGCGGATGTGGAAAGATCTGTCGGAGTTTGAGGAGCACATACCGGTCGAGAAGTTGGAAGACTTCAAAGGAGGCCTTTCCGATGCCAGGGTCTTGGCCCAGGATCTCCTGGAGGCTGCTGCTCACCACGTAGACACCTCGTCTCGGGGCCTGATGCTGGGGGTTGATACCTCACGGCAGGCGTGGCTGCATGCCACTAAATTTTCGAAGGGAGTGCAAGACAAGGTGTTGGACCTTCCATTCGATGGTGAGGAGCTTTTTCATTCTACTCACCAAGACCAAGGATAGCACTCAGACGGCTAAATCATTGTCTGTTCTGGTCAAAGCTCCTTTCAAATCCCAGAGACCGTTGTCGCAAAGTCCACCTTCCTCTGGTTTTAGGGGCTTCCTCGACTACAAATCTCGTAGAGTGGATACTCCTGCGGGGAATAACCGCCGCAGACAACAGCGTACTCGGTTTTTCTCCCGCTCCTCAGGCTCATCAGGTTCAGGTGGCACGAGACCCAAGTGGGAGGGTGCATTACGTCTCATTGGGAGGCGTGGCAGACCATCACAGAAGACAGATGGGTCTTGTCAGTTGCTCGAGCGGGCTTCTGCTTACCTTTAACCCCTACCCCACTCCTCAACCCTCCTTTTCAGCTGTCGGGCTCACCCTCCCTCAAGGCCGAGGTTCAGAAACTTCTGGACCTCGGAGCTGTGGAGCCCCTTTCCAACCAGGTTGGCCTGCGCACCATCCTAGACCTCTCCCAGTTCAATCTTTTCCTACCCCAAGAGAAATTCAAGATGATCACGCCCAGCCAGATACGCTCCTCTTTGCAGATGGGCGATTGGCTCAGCGTTGTGGATCTTCAGGATGCGTACATGCATATCCTGATTTGGAATCCACACAGGAGGTATCTCCGTTTCTCTTTGGGAGAGGAGCACTTCCAGTTTCGGGTGTTTCCTTTTGGCCTCAGCTCGGCGCTGCGTGTCTTCACGAAGATGTCGGTGATTGCTGCCTATCTTCGTCTCCAGGGTATCCATGTGCATCCTTATTTGGACGACTGGCTCTTACGCAGCCCTTGTCCGTGTGCAGCAGCGGGCAACCTCCAGTCTCTCATTCAGCTCCTGTTCCATCTTGGGCTGTCGGTGAACTGGCGGAAATCCTCCATGACGGTCTCACAGGACCTGATCTTCCTGGGTTTTCGTTGGAACACGATCGACTGCAGAGTGTATCTGACCGGGGACAGAATGGCGGATCTGTTGGCCACGTGTCAGATGTTTGCGCAGTCCGAGAGCATGTCGGACTAGTGGTTCTAGAGGCTTCTGGGCCCCATGGCCTCGTGTGTACTGGCTCTTCCTCTTGCTCGTCTCAAAATGAGACGGACTCATATGGCTCTTCAGAATTCATAGCGTCAGGCAGTGGATCCGGATTCCATGCAGGTAATGATTCCGGATTCCATGAGAGTGGACCTGGATTGGTCGTCCTCTCTCAGCAATCTGTCTGGGGGCGCAGGGTTTCAGGACCCGGTCCCCACGGTGACATTCACAACGGACTCCTCCCTCCTCATTTGGAGCTTCTGGCGATCTTCCTGGCTCTCAGGGCGTTCAGACAGCTCATTGTAAACAAGGTGGTCTGCATAAGAACGGACAATGTGGTATCAATGTCTTACATAAACAAACAAGGGGGAACAAAGCCCCCCCCCCCTCGTGCACCTTTCCATCCAGATCTGGGAGTGGGCCGTGCTTCATGGTGTCTGGCTGCTTGCAGTGCACATCCCGGGCCAGCTGAATGTCACAGCGGATGCCCTCAGCCGGCGGGCAGCGGTCAGCTACGGGTGGGAGTTGAAGGCGGAGGTCCTCTCATGGATTTTCTCGCATTGGGGCACATCGAAGGTGGACCTCTTCACCACGGCGGTGAACAAGAAACTTCCTCAGTATGCCTCCAGAGGGGGGCTGGGAGCCTCCTCTCTGGGGGATGCTCTCGAGATTCCATGGCACAACATGAGAGCTTACGCCTTCCCGCCTCTGCCTCTAGTTCACCGTGCAATTTGAAAGTTGAAGAACTCTGTGAACTGTTCTCTTCTACTAATAGCCCCGTGGTGGCCGGCCAGGTTTTGGTTCTCAGAACTAAACACCTGTCTGTGTATCCGCTGATCGGTAACCTGATCTTCTTCACCAGGGGGAACAACTGATGTGGCACCTCTCCCCACAATCGCACAGTTTGGCGGCAGGGTGCCTGAGTTCAAGTCTTTAGAGCATCTGAGTTTGCGGATAACATGCGCATTATCCAAGCAGCCAAGAAACCCTCGACCAGATCTCAATGCAGGAGTAAATGGCTCAGGTTCTGTCATGGTGTTTGGAGAGGAAGTTGGATCCGAGGGTGGCCACAATTGACACGGTGCTGTCCTTCGTGTTCTCCCTAGCAGAGTCAGGGGTTCATGTTCTGTCATGCAGGATTTATCTGTCAGCGGTTTCCGCTTACCTTTCTACATACCTGTGTTCTTATTCTCTAACCCAGTAGTGAAGAGGCATTTTGCTGGCTTGACACGCCTCTACCCTCCGGTTCGTAATCCGCACCCGCCATGGGACCTAAATGTAGTCCTGACGGCGCTATGCCATAAACCCTTTGAACCAATGGCTACGGAAGACCTCAAGTACTTGTCTTGGAAAGTGTCCTTTCTGGTCGCCGTTACGTCAGCAAGGAGAGCGAGTGAGCTCCAGGCATTGTCGGTGGAGCATCCTTTTTTGGTCTTTCACAAGGACAAGGTAGTCCTTCCGACAAACCCGTCTTTCCTACCGAAGGTAGTGACCGAATTCCATCTGAATCAGTCGATCTCCCTTCCGGTCTTTTTTCCGAATCCTACCTCAGAGGCTGAAAGAGTTCTACACTGTCTTGATGTCCGAAGAGCTCTTAAATTCTACCTGGATAGGACTTCCGAGTTTAGGAGTTCTTCTTAACTTTTTGTGACCTTCGATAACCCTCAGGGCAAGCCGGCGTCTAAGACAACTATTTCCATGTGGATTGCTGCCTGAATCACTGAGTCTTTCACTGACCAAAGGCTGAAACCTCCTAAAGGTATCCATGCACACCTTGTGCAGGGCAAGGCAGCCGCGGTTACTTTTCAGAAATATGTTCCCTGGGAGTCCATCGCTAGGGCAGCTACTTTGGGCCTCCCCATCTGCTTTCTGTAAGCATTACTGTCTCGCCATGAGCTCTAGAGCTGACGCTCAGTTTGGTCAGGCTGTGCTCAAGAACCTGTTTCAGTAAAGGGTATTTCCATCCACCCGTAGTTCCTGTAAGAAGTGCTTGGGAATCTCCCACAAGTATGGAGGAAATGGGACGGGACGTAGGAGTATTACCAGGTTACTCACCGTAGTGACCACCTTACTCCTAGTCCATAGTCCCCTTTCCTCCATACGCCCACCCGCCGTCCCCTCTAATAAGGTTCCTCTGTTATTGCTATTTGGTCTTTGACCCGGCGATAGAAAAGGACTGATGGGCGATGCGCGGGGCGGAGCCAAGGTGGGCAGGGTTACGGCTGCGTGTCGGGCCCCGCGCAGGAAAGAGAGGGACACATTTTAGAAAATTTGGTTGCTTTTTACAAACTGCTCCGGTCCCGTCCCACAAGTATGGAGGAAAGGGGACTATGGACTAGGAGTAAGGTGGTCACTACGATGAGTAACCTGGTAATACTCTTCCATAGTAATCCTTCGACAAATTTCCTCCTCCAACAAACTATGATGAATTTCAAGGTCATAAGTCAACATCGGTACAATTTTCGCTTTATAGAATTTTACAAACGCAATAATTGGGAACTTTCCATATTTAGAATTAACATTTTTCATTTGGGCACTTGCCTTAAAAGCTTTGCTATATGTGCCTTCCATAATCTTGTTTTTCCCCGGGGTACTAAATATGGCCAAACCCAGATATTTCATGTTGTCTTCTTGGGTAATTTTTTCCCCCCAAGCCAAAGGGAATCCCTCGTTTTCCTTTTGCCCGCTGTAAACGGTAGTAGGCTGGTTTTCCCCATGTTCAGCACAAGATCATTAATCGTGCAGTACTAAAATAAAACGTCCAACTATCTTTGGTTTCTGACCTTTGTGCAGTCCAACAGAATGTAATCTGCATAGGTTGTCTAGAAAGTATGGGTTTAAAGATGTTTCGGTGCAACAAATGAATCCCCCTTGAGTTGCCCCTCGCCTCCCAAATCTGACATATATGCATTAAATAAAAATGGAGCCAATATGCATCCTTGACGGAGACCACTACTAGTGGATATGCTTGTTGACAATGCTCCCTCAAGGTTCAGTCTGATCTTTAATTCTTGATGTTCATGCATAAGAATTAAAAGTTCTAGTAGGCCTCTCATGATTCCCCAATTTAATTTCTTCCACAGTGTATTCCTATTGACATGATCAAAGGCCGAAGACCAGTCTGCCGATGCAATATACACATTCCTGTAGACACCTTAACAAGCTAATCGCTACACATGGTTCACCCAGCCTGCCACGTTAGTACCAGTGCCTGCCCTACATCCTAACTGGTTAGGTTTCAGTATTCCCTGTTTAGTGGCCAATCCATTCAAATGGGAGAGCAGTATTGATGCAAATATTTTGGAGTCTGCATTGAGTAGAGCAATAGTTCTATAATTTTCGGGAGCATCCCGTGCCCCTTTCTTTAAGGTAGGCACAATATGTGCCTCCTTCCATGTTTTAGGAGTTTGCTTTAAGTGGGCAATAGATAAAAAAAGATTATGCAATACCTTAGCCCACAAAGCCGGTTCCGCTTTGAACAACCAATTACAAAGCCCATTCGGGCCGGGGACACTAGAATTACTGTTACGTCGGATGATCTATTCAATTTGCATAGGTGAAGCTTCTACATTCTAATCTTCGTGCTTTAGACTCTCCCAATGTGTCAAACAACCTGATTATACAATTTCACATAATGAGATAGCCATAGAGATTCCGGAATTGGATTTGTTTGTGCTACTCTGCTCAACCTTAGTCGATTTTAAATAATTTTCAGTTGTTTATTTCGCTTGTCGACTTTAAACAAGCTAAAAAAAAATCTCCGTCCCTTTGGTAAGCTGATACCTTAAGAGCCTTAATTCTGTTCATGTAGCTCTGTTTTATTTCTTTTAGCTCACCAGCATAGTTGGGAATATGTGTTCCCCTCTGAATAGTTTCCCTAACCTACCTCTTGTATTCCCTTTTGCTAGATTGAATAACAGGGCTATAAATAGACTCGCAGGAATAAACTTTGGGTTTTCTTGGTCTCGATGAATTTTTTTTAAGATGGGTAGATATGGCACGGTCCCTACCGGACTATCTAAAATTCTCTGATCACCGAGAATTTCCCTTTCCAACTTCTTGTTAAATTTCCATATGTCGTGTTGACCCCAAATCAATCAATTCTTGCCCCCCTTTATTATGACATCCTGCATTGTCTTCCTAGAACCTGTGCTTTTTAAAAAACAATTCCACTGTCAATTTTGTATGATCGCTTGGAAAACCATTCTTTACCTCTAGAGTATTTTCCGCCGCCCACAGTTCCTCAGAGACCAAAATAAAGTCAATCATTGATGATTTAGTGCCACTCCCACGTGTTCAGATTATATTTCCCTTTCTCATGCTTAGCAGTCAATACACCTTTAACCCCAGCTATCAAAGAAGTCCCACCATCTCTTCCCTTTTACATTTTGAAGTGCATTTGGTGACTGGCAAGCTAACAAGTCCTGATATTTTATAGGATTAAGGCAGTTGACGTTGAAGTCACCTGCAACTACAATCAAACCCAACGGATGTACTTCCCTCCAATACGTCAATATCCCATCAATGTGTTCAATTAGCGACACTAGGCACATATCAGCATAACTACGATATACGTTTATGATGAGCATATTGATGAGTACATACTTCAGAACGACATGAGTTGCCAGGATACCATACATCAAACGTTTAAAATGTTCACATTTGAGATGGCATAATTTTTATCCCTGTCACGAGACCACCTTTAAGGCAGCCCACCGCACCTTTGAGTGTCATCTGTTGGCAAACAGAGTAGCCGCCCATAATTACTTTCTCTGTCAAAAGTTTCTTGCAGCACCACCAATGAGTGGCTACTTAAATCGGCACTATTAAGCAAGTGAAAGCCCTGGGTCTTCCATGAGCAAAGGCTAAAATCCCTTCCATACACCTCTATCATCCCTCAAAGAATTATCTACAGGTTTAGCTAACCAAAACAAATTGCGATTCTCTATCATGCTCTCATGTTTCTCTGTTTTTCCCGAAAGCGGAGGTCCACCCTGTTCAACATTGATGTAAAACCGAGCCTCATTTGGAAGACTTTTTTTGTTTTTACCCTAAATTGTTGTTTACACAGGAGGCTGTTAATTTAACCCTCTAAGGTGTAAATGTCAAAACCTGTTGGATCTCGTCCGCTGATGAGAAAATCAAATCCTTTATGATTTGTGAGGGGACTAACTTTTGCCACGCCCCACCGTTTCCAGTCTCAGAACTTTATCAAAGATCTCCAGAACCGATCCCCCTCAAGCTAGGTACTTCATGTAAAATTTCAAGGATCATCCGTCTATTCAGAAACTTGAGGTCTGGATCAGAAAAGTTACCTTCCATGACAAAACATTCCCAGGGACCATTTGGTTATATTTTCATATTTAGATTGCGATCCATCCTTAGAATTCCTTCCTCCAGTTGCTAAATTATTCCTGTAGGGGTTATCCCCAGGAGCGTCATCGATCACCCTCTTTCCTTACGGTCTCTTGCTCCCTGTGCTTCCTTTAGTAGTTGAGGCGACAGCTATGAGTTCCGCCAAACTTTCCCATTTGCTCAGGTTCCTTGTGACCACTCCTGGAAGTCTCTATCCAACTACTCGGGCACTGTGAGGATTCTATCTGAGTCTCAATAGCCCGAGGACCTTTTGGTGCTCTAATACCACAACTCTCAATGTCAAGCCATAAGCTCATATAGTCATTATTGTCTCTACTCTCAAGGTCTGCCCCTCTGATGTGCCCAACCATCTCCTTGGACAGACCAGTAGGAACCGCCAAAGAGAGTTTGTCACTTTGCTCACTCCGATTATGTATTTCTACAGGAGGGTTAGTGCAGCCGGAAATCCATGGTGCCCTGCCAATTACTCCCCAATTCTGGTCAAGTGCTTGTTCAGTATTTATTCCGCCGATCAATATTCTGGGCTGGTACCTTCGAAGTAAGGCGAAACAAAGGGACCTCCACCAAGTTTTTATCATTACTTCCTGAAGGTGCTTCCCCGTCATTGTGGAACAATTTAGGGCCTTCAATGTCATTCAGAGAATATTGCGACCCCCCTCTCAGAAATACTACCTTTTCATGACCACCTCGCTCTACAAACATGGGGAAGATCTTCTGGGCCTTTCTCAAGTCATCTCATCATCTGAGTCCTTATTCAAGGGTTTATTTAGTGTTCTTACAAATGATAGAGAGGAGTTACTATTGATGTTCTTACCGTTTTGATTTTTCAATTTTATTTCTTTTTGTAAACATTTCTTTTTATTTTTTTTTCCTGTGACCCAGCTCTTCGTTTCGCTTGTTTCTCCTTAGCTCTTTCCTTTTTCTTTTTTCTTTTTTTTTTTTTTTTAGCCCATCCTTCCACCATCAAAACCACTTCTGGGTACTCAGTATTTATGGACGCCTGTGGATCCACTGTATCTACAAACACATCTAGGACAGCCTCAACTGTTCATAATCCAAGGAACTCCTCTATAAGGTCTTTATCCGGCAAAGTATCCCAAAAGGTGGACAACGACCTCCTATCGTCCGTAGAGCCACCACTCCACCCCCATCACAACCATAATATCAGATACCTCAATGGTATTTTTACCTGAATCATCTAAATTGATTACATGCAAAGAAGGACCTTTTTAGAAGTGGGGCTTCTATAGATGTTTTCCTTGTTCAGATCCATAAAATATAATCGATTCTGTATGTTTCCTATATTAATGGCGGATTCTAATATTTTATTGTGAAACGGTAAAGAAGTCAATTCTTGTTGAATATCCACCAACTTTGCTACAATTCCAAGAACTTCATTTTAAAAGTCACCTCTTTCTTAGGAATACACTCCAAATAAGATCCTATGTTATGAAACTGTTCAGAATTTCTCCTAACGTCGTCTTTCAGAATTTCAAAGACTTTGACTAGCGATAATAATACAAAGTTCAAAGCTGCTAGAGTATTCGTCCCTTAGTCTTGTCTTTGGTGGTAAGGGGATTCAGTTAAAATAGGCAAGCGCAAAAAATCAATGACCCCTGAATCCGATACCACTATCAGAGTATAAGTTCTGGCATATTGGACAGAGAATCACGAGATGGGTCTTCCACTACTCTTGCAATGCTCCGCCAATCTTCCACACGATCCCTCGAATTAACATACAGAAAAAAGTGCAGAAAAAAAGTGTGTAGATAAACGGCACACTCGTCTTTCCTATGTAGATAAGGGGTTATGCCATCAGTGAACTCTGGGTCCTTTCTCCCCACCACAGTGTTTCGCCAGTAGCTAAAAGTGGGAGTAATCAATTTGCATTAGCTTGCAATAAAAATACAAATAAAGGGGATAAAATAAACAACTCACTCTTTCCTATATATATATATGAGGATGTGCTGTCCATAAACTCAGAGATCCACGTGTCAGTGCAAAACAAAAAAACAGGCAGAATGCGGCTTAGCTGGCAGCAAAAGAGATAACAAGCACTGCTCGTAACACGTTGCTCGATCTTAAAGTTAAATGTGTGTAAAATTAGCTATGCATGTCAGCAGCGATTCTCTCAACTGCAAATACCTTGAAGCGTGTCCTTCTTGGGGCTCAAAGGTCTGCATCTGCGGTACCAAACACACTGATGCAACACACTGTGCGCACTCGGGTGTGTGTGTGTGTGTGTGTGTATATGTGTATTTCTGGCTAGCGCAGCTGTGCCCAAAGCTTTCTGCCTCCGTCACAGGGGAAAGTGAAGATAGGCTCCATCTTGCACCAAGAACAAACTCGCACCAGTAACGCCAAACACACTGTTGCGACACACTGCTGTGGTCACAATCAGTAGCAAACCAACATATCAACCTGTTGGAACTCCCTGCTGTGTTCAAAGCCCTAAAAGCCTTTCAGACTCACATGCAAGGGAAGATCATTATGGTCCTCAAAGACTTCTCCACGGCCATGAATTACTTGGACAGGGGGGCACTCACTCTCCAGGGCTGTCCAAACTGCCACAGAGCTTTTGGAAATGGTCACTGAAACCCGAGATCTTTCTCCTGTCATTACATGTTCCAGAGGAACACAATCTTCTGGCAGATGTGCTCAGCAGAGACGTGCAGCTACCCGTAGAGCATGACTGGTGCTTGCACATACATTTTACACGTCTTTGCAGAATAGGGGCATCCAGACATCAATCCTTTTGCAACACTGGAGCATGCACAATGGCCAGATTACGCCTCCAGGTATCCCCAAAGGCAGTCCAAGGGGAATGGTCTCTGGATAACATGGTATTAGAAATGTGCCTATGCGTTTCACCCGGTTCCTCTTCTTAACAGGATAGTTCACAAGCTGCACCAGGAACAACTTAAACTAATCCTGATAACACCAATGTAGGCACGTTAGCCGTGGCTGCATCTAATGAGAATGTCACTTTGCCCTCGGGCTGCCGTAGACTGCGAGCTGAGGTGCTGAAAGTGAATTGATGGAGGCAGCATTAAATGGGACCACGGTCCCTGAGGAGACAGACGACGTGGAGTGGCAAAAATTACAAAGAGGCAAACGAAAGGCTAACAGACAAACTCCCTCCCGAAGCGCTGATGAACTGGAACAGAAAACCGTAGCCTTAGATTCGGCGAGCCCCACCTTTCTCACGCTTGCGGAGAAGAAATTAAAACTTCTTGCAAAAGAACAAAGATTCCAGGCCGATTCAATATCCAGCAGCAAGAAAAGCGGAAAAGAAAACACAGCCTACGCTTGAGCCACGCTCCACCAACAGAAGGACTCCAACGAGAGAATTCATTCACAACTCAAAGCACAAACGACTAATAAGAAACCCTGTACATTGGAGCCCCAGAGTGCATCGAAACAGAAGCTCCAAAAACCGCTCAACTTCACGAGAACGGAACTCTAAAAGTCGAACTAAAAATCACAAAACTGAAAGACCACCTACCTCAACAAGAAACCACATACCTATTAGTCTGAGAAAGCCCAGAAAATCAAAATATGCGAATTTGTCCCGAGAGCGAAGCAAGGATCGTTGAGCTAATAGAGCAATGCTAAAACGCTCTGAAAGAACTATAAGGACCTGCAGTTTCCTCCTGAAAAGTATTTGGAAAGAAGATGCTTCATTTATCCTCAACAGAAAAACCATCCTAAATATCCTGCCCTTGGTTCCAACGCTGAAGTCCCTCTCATCAGAACAGATCACAATCGTAGAATTCCAAGACAAAAAAACGGGTGGACAGTGTTTACCTCTATATAAACTCTGCAACAACAAAGACTTTATTAATATGCGGGGACTTGAATGCGAAAATAATGCTAAAAAGAACTGAAAACTCAGAGTTAATCCTTGCCTAATCCAAATGCAAATACCATCGCTACGCCAGGAAATTCTTGGGATAGAGGAAAGAAATGGACCAACCTAATGACATCTCACGACCTGCATAACACACATTCACTGAGAAAGTCCACCGACCCGGTCGTTCCGACTTGGGAACTAGCGGGATGATATGCCATTCTAGACCATGTATATCTCTCAAGAGATCTCACGACACGGGTCATACGTACTGAGGTCACTTGAATCCTCCATAGCGACCATAACCTCCTAGAAACAACTTGGGCAATCCCTCCTTCACTTACTAACGTCTGCCCACGTGCATGCATGCCTACCAACATAGAGACCAATGCTAACGCTACACGTCCAAGATTGAAGGATTCAGCAATAACTGTCCTAACAAACAACTATCGCCAAATAAAGACATTGAACGAGCAAAAAGACGCCACAAGTGTAACGGATTATTTTCCGTTACTGTTCCCTTACCAGGCGAAAGAAAATGGAGGCAAAACCGTGCATACGACTCAGAATCACAGTAACCTGGTCCTTGGAGAAAGACTCCTCATGAAGCGAGCAAAAAGAAAGGCCTTACGATTTCCTTCAATCACCAACATTGAGGAAGCACGGATAAGCACCAGCAGATACAAGAACTGGTTAAAAAGGTATATTCTGAATTAATGCTGAGAACACTGTGGCAAGCAAACAAAGACTTTTTGGTCACTGATATCATCCAAAGGCTTCCCAACTCAAGGCAATTTAAAAACTAGCGTCCCAGAAGAGTCATGGATTACTCATTTTTCAACTCTTTTCGACTCATCATGCAAAGCAACTGAATATTGCGGTAGACCGGCCAACAAATGGAATATAGAACTCAACCCATCCAGCATCCAAACTAAAATCAAAAAGCTCAAATCATCATGAGCTCCCGGACCAGATGGGCTTTCCAACATGGATTTAAAACAAACCCTGCAAACTGGTCGATCTTTGTGGCCGAAATCTTCGAATCCTGCGCTTCGAGATCAATTCCTGCGTCCTGGGAGACAGCCAACGTGGTTCCGATTGATAAATAAGACGAAAGAGGCTTTCCTAACAACTACCGCCCCATCGCACTACTCTATAGCATCGGAAACGTTTTTGGAGCATTTCTTTTGGACAGTTTCAAAATCTGTCTCTTCGTCGGAAGGTTGGGATCAATTTCAAACTGGCTTCACAAAAAATCTAAGCACAACGGCCAATATATTTACACTCAACAACTTCAAGGCCAGAGTACTGGAAGATGCTCCTCCTTTGTTCGTAGCCTTCATAGACCTGTCCAAAGCATTCGACTAAGTCAACAGAACAAAATCGTGGGAAAAACTAGTCAACTGGAACTGTCCTCACTCAGTGTTGGAACCCATACAAGAACTGTATTCCCAGACATCCATAAGAGTCCGACTCAACGGCACAGGACAACTTTCTACAACTTTTCAGACAAGCCGTGGTGTGAAGCAAGGCTGCCCGCTGGCACCAGCACTCTATATCGCCGATTAGCAACATTTTGAAAACAGCGCTAAAGCATTTCCACCAACCGTGGGAGGTTAAAAGGTCAGCAGGCTCCCATACGCGGACGACGACATTTTAATTGATCAAACTATGCTCGGGCTTCAGAGAAAACTAGACAGCGTGAGCGAATATCTTAAAACCAACGATCTCGAAAGTAACACAACGAAGACCAAAGTGATGTGACTGGTCAAATCAGCCAGACGGAAAGCCCACAGTGCTTGCTTCCTTGATGGAGTTCGCTTGGAAGAAGTGGAAACCTTCAGATATCTGGGTATCCCCTTCAGCAACAAAAACAGAGCAACCGATGCAAGAAACCTTAGTTCTCAAAAACAAAACCCTAACTAATCAAATGATCATGATGGACAAAAAATTCGGTCTCTTTTCACTCAAAGCAGCAATCACCTTTCACAAGACGAAAGTGATCCCAGTCCTAACTTTCAGAGTGGAAGCCATGCCAAACATCCCGGAAAACATCTGGCCCAAACTGGAAGGCTTCCTTTGGAGAAAGCTACTCCGCCTTCCAGCCTCCACTCCGATGGCCTTGATAAGAAGAGAACTGTCTTATCTCGCATAAAGGTACGGTGTCTCTCCAGTCTGATGTTTTACAGGAAAAAAAGATTGTCCAAAGAAAAAATATATACACTCATCTACGAGGAAATGGAGAAAGGTACCACCAAAATGCTCCTAGCATGGTCTATCAAAAACCAAACCGTCCTGGAAGAGATCGGAAGCACAGAAGAGGAACTCATGACCAAACCAACAAAGACCGCAAAAAAACTCAAAGAAATGGACTGGAGTGACAAAGTCGAAAGCGCTGACATATAAGTCTGTAGCTCATCTACCCCCCTTTGCGCAGAAAATAAACAAGCCCACCAGCTACCTACTGAGATTTCCAAACAAGAAAATCTGCTCAACTTTTTTGAGAGCAAGGTTAAACATCCTGAAAACAAACGAGGTATTAAGAATCCGTGGCAAAACAGGGACCAATTCCTGCCGCTTTTGTGCGATTCCGGGCACAATGGAAAATTTAAAAAATCTACCCTCGATTGCCCAGGTACAACCGCCAACAGAGAAACCCACCTTGGTCATCTATATTCAAAATTTTCAAGGTTGGACGAAGACCACTGGTGGACGTTCTTGATGAACGGGCTAAGTCGAAGACCAGACATCGCAATGGGAAACTTTCTGCATAGCATTAAGTTGGAGTCCCTTTCTTAAAAGGTGGAAACGCAAAAGGATTTAGCCCTCGCAAGTTAACTCAAAGAACCTAAAGAAACAAAACAAGGAAAAGAAAACATAAAACTAACAAAGAAGCATGTTCTTTTGTAAAAACTGTCAACAGTTAAAACAAATAAAAATGTTTTTTTTTTTAAAAAGCTGCTTTGCACATACAACATGCTGTTCCAAGAACTGGGGACATTGCTGCACACATGCCCTCAAATGCCCAATTTAGCAGCATGGCTCCTGAGGTCGTAGGTTTCAGGCATCTCCAGCTGCCTCAAAGGTGTATGTACGTTCTTAAATAGGCACGGAAACCTAATACTAGGCACTTAGTCCAGTAAATCGAAGCACTGTCATTTGGTGCAACACTCGTAAAATCAACCCAATTGACTGTTCACCCATACACACAGTCCTTTAACTTACCTCTTGGACTCGGGACTAGTTTTTCATTCACGAAATATCAACCTTCATGTCTGTTCTGCCTACACCACATCTCAAAGCAAGGTTTCCTGGGGGAAAGCCCCTGTAACTAAGGCTTTCATGGAAGGGGTAAAAAGATTTCACCCTCCTACCTCTAATCCAACTCCCGGATGGGACTTGAATGTTGTCCTTACTAAACTTATGGGCCCTCCTTTTGAGCCAATGCACAAAGCTAGTCTTAAAACGCTCACCTAGAAGACTGCTTTTCTGGTGGCTATTACCTCTATAGAAGAGTTAGTGAACTGCAGCCTTTCAGTTCAAGACCCATTTGTTACTCTTCATAAGGACAAAGTCGTTTTCCGCACGCACCATCGTTTTGCGGCTAAATTAATTTCCAAGTTCCATGTGAATCATTCCATTGAACTTCCAACTTGCCTTCAAAATCCCACTAACTGAGCTGAAAGAAGACCCCATACACTAGATGTTAGATCAGTGGTGTATTACCTTGACATGACAAAACCAAGAAGGAAAACGTGCCAATTCTTTGTCTCTGTTGCTGCTAGTAGAGAACAGGACCCTGTCTACAAGTCAGAAATATATGATGGATTGTCAAATGCATCCAAATGTGTTAGTCTCTGGCTAAGAGAGATTTACCCTTTATTCCTAGAGCACATTTTTCTCAAGGCACAGGATCTACTGTAGCTTTCATTAAAAATGTTCCTCTTGCTTCTATTTGCAAGAAGCTACCTGGAGTTCTATTCACACTTTCACTCAACATTACTGCTTAGATACACACTCTAAGACTGATTCTCAGGTGGTTCAGGCAGTGTGTTCCTTCACACATCCCACCAACACTAGTACTGCTTGCTAGTCTATGCACAGCATGTTATTCTAAGGAATTTCACAAGCATCAGAAGACGTACATTACTCACCGTAATAAAGATTTTAAAGACACGGAGGCGAGCATTATGCTTCTCTTTCTTTAATAACCAGTAAAGAAAAAGCTCAGCAGCAGGATATTTTGTGCACCAGAGTGCGACATGGATAATGTGCATAAAGAACAGGTGCATGGTAATACAGTAAAATATGTCTGAGTCTCTGAGGAAAACTCTATTTCCCAGAGGACTTCACCAAAGTTCATTTAGAGGCCACCAACATGTGTCCTAGTCCTCCAATAGGTATCCAGATCCCTTCCATAAACCGTCCTAAACATGATTTAACTTCCTCTTTCGAGGCTGCGAACTTGGCTGTCCGTAGTAGAATAGTAACTGTAGCCATCTTGTAGAAGAAAACTGTCTGGCTGCCATCAGACGGACTTGTCTGCAGGCGCCGTCAAAAAAAGGATAAGAGTAAAATTACTTCATGTATATGACAACCCTAGTTCCCTTATCAGGGTGGGAGAGAAATTTCATTGGGTTATTCTGGCAGAATACATATAAATTCCAAATCATCGACATTCATAGTAATGCATTTAATCAATATTAAGTGTGATGCACGATGTTATTTTCTCGCCGGGCGGGATAATGCTCGCCTCTGTGTCTTTAATGGAATTAAGACTTTCTAGTAAGTTATTATGGAAAATCTTTATTCTATATCAAGACTGGAGACTCACATTATGCTTGTTTAAAGCTTACTTACCACAATAGATGTCGGCTGATCTACCGGTTTCAGGTAGAATTGTTTAAATACTGATTTGCTTGCCCAGTCTGCCATCCTCATGATGTCTTCTAGGCGAACTCCAGCCTGAAAGGCTTTGGAGGCCATGGCTCCTCTCACTGAGCGGGCTCCGAAGTGCTGGGTATCTATCCCTGCTTGAGTTGGAGCCCAACGCACCCAGCGTGCTAGGGTTGGAGCAGAAACTGCTTTGTGCGGTTTACGCAGAGCTGTCAATAGTTGCCCGTTAGGAAGGGTCCTAAGAGGGGCTGTCTTTTCTTCTTAAACTTTTAAGCATTGGACCAGGCATAGCTTGGGTTGGTCTCTAAAGGCGGGGTAATTACTCTAGAATTACATTTTGTCCTTATGTGTATTTGAAATACGATGCCATCAGGAGAGTAGATCCTGCCCGCTAGATCGAGAGCTCTGACGACAGAGACTCTCCTGCAGGAGATCAAGCAGAGTAGGGTAGTATGTTTGCCGGATAGGGCCGTACGTGATAGCTCTTCGTTATGCGGCCATGACAGGAAAAGGTTCAATACTTTATTAATGCCCCAAAGCTTGTCGTAGCAGGACGGGGGTGGGACTGTAGGTCTGACACCCTTGATTAATCTGCAGACGAGGTGGTGTTCCCCTGTCAGGACTCCTTGGACAAGATCATGACCCGTAGAAATTGCTGAACGATAGGCGTTCACTGTCCTGTAGGCAAGCCCTCTTTTCACTAGAGAAGCTAGGAAATTCAGGATCTCCTCTACAGGTTCTGAAATTGAATGTAATCCTTTCCTTCGGCACCAGGTGCTCCAGGTGCCCCAAGGGTTGGAATACCTCTTATGGGTAGTAGGGGCCAAGCTCTCCTGAATGAGACTGATCGCCATGCGGAATATGCCGGGGACTCCATCTTGAGCTGAAATCCTCCAGGCCGCTAGGGTCAGAGATCCGCTGAGAAGAAGGGGATGACTCTGACTTGATGGATCTAGTAGGAGATCCGGAAACTGGGGTAGTAGGATTGGAGAATCCGAGGAAAGTTCCAGAAGAACTGGATACCAGATTTGAGAGGTCCAGACCGGCGCTATGAGGACTAGATCTGAATTTTCCTGATGGGCCTCCGCCAGAGTGCTCGCTATCATGGTGAATGGGGGAAAAGCATAAAGTATCCCCTGGGACTATGGTTGCAGAAATGCGTCTTTTGCAGCTGCTGCTGGATCCGGCCTCCAGCTGTAAAATACTGGTAGCTGGGTATTGAGTCTGGAAGCGAAGAGGTCTATGGACATCAAACCCTTAATTTCTCGTGGAGGCGGAGAAAGACTTTCCTGTTGAGCCTCCAGTCGCTGTAATCTGTAGAGTGATGGGAATACCAGTCTGCCACCACGTTTGTGAGACCGGGGAGATATTCCGCTGTGACTGAATTTCGATGCTCCAGACAGAAATGCCAGAAATCCTTGGCTAATTCTGCTAGAGGCCACGACTTGGTGCCACCCAGATGATTGATGTATCTTACCGCGGAAATGTTGTCCATTTTTAGCAAGATACAGCAACTCGCTCTGTCTCTGGCAAAAGAGCGTACTGCAAAAGAACCTGGTAGAAGCTCTAGGCAGTTGATATGTAGATCCAGCTCCTGAGGAGACCAACTTCCTCCCATGGCTACGGAACCGCATCTCGCTCCCCAGCCGGAGCGACTGGCATCCGATTCGATGGTGATATCTGGGGCAGATCCGAAGATGGCTCTGCCGTTCCAGGCTTCCATGTGAGTGAGCCACCAGTTGAGCTCTGTCCTCGCTTGGGGCGATAGTGTCAGGCGTTAGGAGTAAGAAAGGCTGCATTTTAAGTGCTGGCCCTTCAGTCTTTGTAGTTCTCGCTAGTGAAGGGGGCTGGGAAATATTGCCTGAATGGAGGAGGATAGTAAACCTATCACTCTTGCTAGCTCTGAAGAGAGAACAGGCTCCTCTGTAAGAGTCTGCATATCTCCCGTTTGGTGGAGTGGATCTTGGCTGATGGGAGGCAGAGTTGAGAGTTCTGAGTGTCCACTACGAAACCCAGAAATTCTAGGTTCCTGGATGGATGAAGAATTAATTTTTCCCAGTTTATGAGAAAACCGAGGCTGTGTAGCAAGTCTATGGCGAGTCTGGTTTGCCTCTGAACTAGTTCTTGGGACTGGGCCATAAAGATGTCATCCAAATAAATTATAAGTCGGACACCTTGCTCTCTTAGATGAGCTACTACAGGCCTTAGAAGTTTGGTAAAAACCCAAGGCGCTGAGGAGAGCCCGAAAGGCAGACTTGTGAACTCCCAATCTCGATTTTTCCATGAAAATCTCAGATAACTTAGGTGGGCCTGATGAAATGGCACGGTGAGGTAACCGTCTTTCAGGTCTAGATGCATGAGCCAATCGTTCGGTCTCAGGAGGTCCCTGAGCATGTGTATACCTTCCATTTTGAAATGGCGGTAAATGATGAATTCGTTGGGAGCTTTTAGGTTTATTACTGTGCGCACCTTTTGTTTTCTGCACACCAGAAATATGGGACTGAAGAAAGCACCTTGACTCACACTGGGGCAAATTGCTTGTTTCTGATATAGACTGTGTATTTCGTTGTCTAAGGCTTTTTGATCTGTTTGGGACATTACTATAGGGATAGGGTGACGGGTTCGAATGGGCTGCGCGAAAAACTCGAGGCGCAGACTACGAACTGTGTCCCTGACCCAGGCTACTCCTGATAAGGTATACCAAGCTCTTGCAAACATCTTTAGCCTCCCTTCCACGGGCGTCTGTGGCGCTGGCGCTGCTATAAGTACACTGACCTGAGGATTGTTGTTGGGCTGGATGTCTTGCAGCTCTTCTCCAGGGACGCCCTCTTCCATGACCTCTTGAAGGGAAGAATGTGTTGGTGCGTTCTTGCCAGGCGTTAGCTGATCTCTGGAGTGCTGAGGTCTTTTGTTGAAGAAATAACGGCCGTAGGAGCGACCTCTACCTCGTCCGGCCCTGGAGAAAATCTTGGAAGCGAAGACTCTTGATGGAGGCCTGAGCTTTATCTAATGCTGTGAAGGTCCGGACAAACTTTGACATTTCCGTCATGAAAGGATCCCCAAAGAGCAGACCTTGTGCATTAGGACCCGACTCTCTCTGCCAATTCACTCAGTTTGGCATCTATCCTATACAGAATTCCTTTCGGACGCTCAGTTGAAATGGCACAACTAGCATTTCCTAACAAGCAGATCACTCGCTGAACCCAGCCAGAGAGGATCACTGTGTCTATGGGGTCAGTGGAGCTGATGGCTGCTTCCACTAGATCTGAAATCGCAACGTCCAGTACTTTGTCCTGACAGGACTTCCAGGCAGAGTCTATGCCTTTCCTAGGGTCTTTCACATTTTTTCCCAAGAAGGTAATAATTTTTTAATTCAGCTCCGGGGTTAAAGCTACTTTGTCTGCAATATCTAGACGGGGGCATTTGGCACGGAGTCTGACTCTAACCTCCTTATCGAGAGGTTTGCGCAGCCTGGAATAGATATATTTAGCTGTCCTGGAAGACGGTTCCCAGTCAGTGGATCTGGGATGTATAAGATCCTCTGGTGTGAACATCCCCTCTGAAGGAGACTTGTTCCCAGTTGTCTTCTTGGTGATGGGGGCTGCTGCAATCCCCGACCTGGATTAGCTGTAACAGCGCGAAGAAAAGCTTTGTGTTACACAGTCTCCGACGCCTTCAGGAAGCAGCTGGCGTCGAGGCGAACAACGAAAGGTACGAATCGTATCAAATGAAGATGGATTGATAGAAAAGCGAGCGCTTAATTTTTAAAATACGACAATGAAATATGCTATAATTAAGCAAATAACTGTTAATAACATTCTATTGAAATCATATGAGCATCTCATAAACGGTGGTAAATATTAATGTACTTATCTCTTGCTGTGAGCAGCAAAGAAAGAGGAAGTTGCATCTTGTTTAGGACTGTTTATGGAAGGGATCTGGATACCTATTGGAGGACTAGGTCACATGTTGGTGGCCTCTAAATGAACTCTGGTTGTCTTCTGGGAAATTGAGTTTTCCTCAGACTCCTGTATTACCATGTTTTATTGTGTTTATTATATTTAGTGCACCTGTTCTTTATGCACATTATTCATGTCGCACACTGGTGCACAAAATATCTTGCTGCTGAGCTTTTTCTTTACTGGTTATTAAAGAAAGAGAAGCATAATGTGAGCCTCCGGTCTTGACATAGAATCGTATTTCAGGTGCTTGTATCTGCTCAGATTCAAATGCATCCACCCTTCCTCCCCTCTTGGAGTTGAAGGAACATAGACATCTTACACCTTCTCCCCTTCTGTTCTCACTTACACATTCTCTTCAGGCTCCCTCTAGGCAGAAATAAAACAACCGGGGAGACGTCGATGCGTGAAGGATATAGTGTTAAAGACACGCACATGCCGACTTCCCTTTTCGATTGTCAAAAAAAAAGATGCAATACTCTGCGATTACCACTAGATGTCGGACTGTATGCACAGCATGTAAATCTAAGCGAGAATCGAGCACCATTGAATAATCGCAAAATCAGCAATCTCCTGACATCGCATATACTGTTTGCACATGCCCAGACCCCGCACAGTGCAGGGCGAATTTGTGGGGTTGGTCAGATTTCACCATCGCCAGTACACCCCAGACTGGTGGCTGTCCATTGTGCAGATGCTAAAAATGCTTATGCTATTAACTAGTAATGTTTGTGGCTGTTTGTTTGCCTTGTTTCGAAGAACTTTTACAGGCCATTGTTTTTAATAATGAATACAAAAGCTGTATCTAAAGCTCATAGTAGCAGTATGCGTTCGACTCATTCAAAAGCATTTTTTTCCTAGAGAGGATCTAAATTGAGAGTACTTTTTTCTCGATATGCCCAGGATATGTGGGTAGTGCTTTTTCAGACTTTGTGGCAGGGTTCACTCCAGATCATAAGAACGAGCAGGTCAGATTTCACAGTATTTCATCTATTATAGCTTAAAATGGGGGAAAACATACATACTTTATTATTAATTCGCCATATTTCTATCTCCTTTTGTTAAATCCAAAGTTATGTAATTTTGGATGAGGCAGTACTCTGGAGCTTAAGGCTTGTGATAAATTACTTGGGAATTGTTGGAGGAAGAGCGTATTAACATACTCCTTGGTCCCATCCCCTTTCCACCATACTTGAGGACAATGGGACCAGAGCCTTTTGCTTGTTCTGTGATGATTCATTTGGGATCGTCACTACTTCCCAAGAGGGAGCCCTTTCACATGAGGCGAGGCTGGTGCAGCCGCTACCCAATAGTCCCCCTAGGGGTGGTATAATGCACAAGGACCCCATGGGGGAGGGACTCCCCCCTCTGGGGATTAGGACGATCACCTTGGTTAAAGCATGTTACATAACATCACTCCCTCACATGCCTTAGCCCCTCCAGCCCCCTCATTTGCCAACCACTATATTGAAAGCGAATCTATGTATTTCTGTGGTGCCAGGAATACAATTCAGATAGAAAATACTGGGACAAAGAAGAACATAGAAAGCATAAGGATTACTGACTTTACTGGCAATGAGATGAGGTGGCTCACAGGAGGCATGAATAATACTGATGATCCATTGACAACAGGTGTTGATGTTACACTGTGGCCTAGCAAGCCCCATAAGAAAGAAAGCGAAGGAGGACTCGCGGTTTTCGCCTTTCTCCCTGGTCGTACAACCCAGGAGTTTTGAAGTATGTGGTGGACCAGAGGGAAGGTTTTTGCAAATTACGCCGGCGGGAAGCTGAGAGAGAGTCCCTGACTGGTCCTGCATCGCCAGGACTGTGGTCCGCTGCAAATAGGCGAGGCAATGGCACCTTCCTCCTGGAGGAGGTGGACCGTGCGGTCCCTGAACAGTGCTGAGACTGCAAGACGCCTTAACATGCAGAGCCACCGCAGAAGCAGAGAAGAAGCCGCCGGCTATAGGAAGTGGGAAGGAGGCTGACTGCAGTCCCTGGAGAGACCAGAGTAGTGCAAGCAAGTCCCAGAAGGTAAACGGAAGCAGGGGCAGACTGGTTGTGACGTGAGGGAGTTAAGAGGCCTCAGCTTCAGTCCAGAGCAAATGCTTCAAAACCTCCTTGTACCAGTGGCGGGGATAAGACCACTGACCACCAGAGATTGGTCTTAGACCCAGACGAAAGAGAAGAGTGCATCCAATGGGACATGTTCCGGCATGATTCTGTGAAGAAGTGCTATAGCAAAGCCCAAGTGAGAAAAAAACACCAGGAGGAGGGAGTCATTCTCCTAGTGGGAAGATCAAAGCTGTTCAAGAATGCTGAAGAGGGGCCGGAGGAAGGGAGTCATTCCCCTGGCATTGGAGAGTGCTGATCGATACTAGGAGAAGGGAGCCATTCTCCTGGTATGCAAAGTTTGACTGTCTATAGTGCTGGAGTTACCAGCCAGGGGAAGGGAGCCATTCCCCCTGGCATTTCTGTTCAAGAGGACATTTCTGGGAACATCGTACATACACCAGGAGAAGGCAGACCTTCTCCTGGGGGGGGAGAACTTTCTCTGAGATTGCTGCAGAGTTATTCCCATTGGTATTGTCTTTGAAAGAAAACATTGACGGAATGCTACCCATGCATCAGGAGAAGAGAGCATTCTCCTGGAGAAAGAACTTTCTGTTGGACAATATTGGTTTTAGTTGTACTGTAAGGGTTAGTAGTAGGTTCTGACACAGGACGGTGGGTTTTCATTTGGACGGACATTCTGACAGTTCCTTGAGTTTTAGTTTGAGGCAGGGATGGGGATAGTGAGGGTTTCTTTTACATTAAAGTCTATAACCACAAACATGCCACTTTTGTGTCTGTTTCCTTCTTCGACACCCTTACAGTGCAGCATGAAACTGCCTCATCATGGCTCTACTTGCCAGTCTTTCTGCGCTGACCGGACAATGTCACAGTGACCTTTTTTTTCCCTTTGCTCCACCTTCATCTGGCTTCTTGTCAAACTGCTTATCCCAGGGCATTCCTTTCCATGGCCTATGCCGCACAATCTTTTTAAAAGTTGTATAAGCCCACATCTTCCCCTCCCCTTCCCCATGCACCTCTCCCCTCCCCCTCCCCCTGCACTTGCGCGATCTGAATGACACCTGGCCTAGTAGGATCGTTGTCTGTCTTCCCCTTGTTCCCCCCTCCCTGCCTCGTCGCGCCTTGAAACACTTGTGTATAGGCGCGTTACAAATGCCTTATCATATCATATCATATCATACATAGTTTCATGTGCCAGACTCCAACCTGTGTTTTGCATAGAATGCTTTATCTGCTCTGGGTTTCTTAATTTCTTTTGCCCTACTCCACTTAGAGGTATGTTTGTTCCTGAAAGGAAAAAGGGAAGTAGAGTGTTGCATCTGTACCCCACCCCTCTGTTGATACTTTCCCCTGCTTCACCATTTCCGAGAGGGACCTTCAAAGCTCTGCTGCTGCTTATCACTGCTCTTCCTGGGATAATCCTGAGTCGCCAGTAATAGGAGCTTAAACTAGTTCTCCACCTGTTAGTGAGTGGGAAGGTTCCAGTAGGGCTGCTTCAGCACAGTGATAGCCATAGGAAGAAACACTGAGGGTTGATTTACGTTCCTTGTACCGGGCAAGTACCCTAAACTAGTTTGTCAGAATCATCAAGATTGCGGTCTGAGAATAATCTGAAATCCATGAGGGTTCATCTCAAGGGATGTGTATTGTGCCAGGCTCTTACAGGGCCTCAGTCTCAGCAGGATGAGCTCTGTAGCACATTCCTTAATGGCCTTAGCACTCAAACAAATTGCAAAGAGGAATGCCGCTATCATGCCGGATGTTGGTTTTACGATTTCATATCCATCGTCCAAACTACCTTGGACCCATTGCACCTCAGGTAGCTTGGATTTCATTGTTGGCTTGGCAAGCCAGGCCTTTCCATCTTTACAGTCTCTTCAATTCTACATGGACTCTTGAGTGATCTGAGGGTGCAATGGACCCTCCCAATCACTTTTGGAACTCCTCTGGATACGGATCAATTTGCTTCCAATTATTGGGCTAGTATATTGTGTTTTATTACCAGAAATGTCAGAAAGATAGATCACCCCTACTTGATAATGTACTTATAGGACCTATTAAGGAGATGAACATCGTCTGCACGATTATGGTATTCCATACAGTTGCCTTCAACACAGGTCCCAGGTTTGGGTTTACTGGCATATTCCATGTCAGTGCCAGCCATCTTGACCTCCTGCGTAGCCACCAGTGGTGCCGCTGCCCCTGTCCCTCGTTTAAGCAGCTCCACTGCCTCCACCACCACTGCATCCTATGACTATCTTGTCAGCGGGAGCATGCCAATTCAGACTAATGGCAACCACCAGGCAGATCCCTCCAATCCTGACTGTCAGAAGGGATGAGTTAGTGCCTCCTATTCGCACACTCCATGAATGAATGAAGGGGCATAATGGTTTTCAGTACATAAAACTCTTGCTGTGGAGTTATGCTGGTGGGTAGGACTCATCTGCACTCTAGCAGCCATCTTCAAAAATGTGCTTTAGATATGGGAAACTTCTCATGTGGCGCTTCGCTTCAATACAAATATCGACTTTTGCTATTGGCCAGTTCCTTCTGAAAACATTTTTTTCACTATCATTCATAGTGGCAGCTGCCTTGTTGTGGCGAAAAGCCTTCCTTTTCCCTAACTTCTGTGGCTTTTACCAAGGATAACCAGTTTTTTGACACTCTGGGTTTCAGAGTGTAGCAAAATTCAGCACTATATTTGCATCAAGCAATTTGTCACTTTGCTCGTGGCATGAAATCTTCCTCTGAGGGAGCTTGGTGAGTTCAAAAGTACCCTCTGCAAAACTTAAAAGGAAAGGTGCATTCGGGTGTTAAAATTTACCAATCGCAAAGACATCCATGTCGGTTCTTGTATCGATAGATTTTTCTTTTGGTGGATCTTAACTTAAATGTGAAATGAATAGCTGCAAACCTTGCAGGTCCCCGTCCAACATGTTGTGACCTAAACTGCTGTGGGATCATCCTAAGAACAATTGGCCTGGCAGCAATAAATCATACCCGGTACCCTTCTTTGACATCCACAGCCACAACGATATCCAGCGCCCTTTGTTGTGATGTTAGTACGTGGCGGATACTAACATCCTCTGTATACATCTACAAAATCACATTTCCTCATGCAAAACACATGTCAAAGCTTAAGAAGGAGATCAATCCCCTCTCCCAAACCACACAAACTGAATTGAAAGACCCTCCCACCGTGGTTGGCACGGGCGCCTGAGTATATAAACACAGGAAGCCACGTGGCAGCCAATTGGGGGGAAGACGGAGTTAGGGAAAGGGGATGGAATGACAAAGGGAAGGAAGCGTAAAACAATATGCATACATGGAAAAAAAACGAAACTAACCACAACTATGCCTAACCCAGCAATTCCTGAGTTGATACCTCTGAAATTCTACCATACACCCCTGGGTTTTGACCTAACCACTTGAACTTGTAAAGCATGACCTAACTCCCATGGACTCCCAAACACATTACATAAAACGTAGATGTTAGTGATAATTACTTGAATGAATCACAACATCAAAAACCAGCTCTTCTTACACTTGACATTACATTTTGGAAGCATATGGCATACACACAGAACTGTCAGGAAATGATAAAGACTGAGACACATGGCCCTAACAGGGCAAGCAAAAGCAACAGAACACGGAACATAACATTACACATATTGGAAACATCAGCGTGGTGTGGGGGTGTGTGCGCAAAGCCCTTTACGAGCCACTATTGTTAGCAGAGCCCCTCATTAACCAAAGATTCAGGTATTTGCTTGTCTGAACTCATAAATGCCTGTTTGTAAGATTTTACAGGCATATAACCCACCCGGGTGCTGTAAAAAAGTCTTAACTAAATGAGATTCTTAGAGCTACGCCACACCACTGCCAACATAAGAATGCTTGTAAAAGCGCACTTAACTGCTTGTCCGGATGCCTCCTGAGGACGTCCGGACCCAAATGGGATGTAGCCGAATTGTAGCGTATGGCCGTCTTAATCACCGCCGTGACCCGGGTATTAGCAGACCCACATCACACATCAAAGCAAATTCAGGGAACACTTAACTGGCTGTCCGGGCGCCTCATGCGGCTGCCCCGGACCTGGAGAACATATGCGGGAAACGCTTCATCGGTTTCTCAACGCTGCGACCTGACGTTTATTTCCAACGTCCCCTCCAGCGTTCCGTTTTGCCTGCCAGCTTCACCTTCAGTCTGCTGCCTCACCGCCGCCACCGCCCGTGCTCTCCAACATTAATCATCACCCCCGGAGCACGGGCGGATGGCCGTTAGAAACACGCCTTCATGATTGCCTGCAGCTGGTGACTGGCGCGCATAGGGAACTACACATCGTCCCTATGCCTACTGGGAAGTGTAGTTCCCAGCCTCACTTGTGCACAATACGCCTCTTTCTGCTCAACCCCTGACAACACAGAAGACACTAAGTCATTCAATGGATGCTACGGCACAAGGAATGAAGACTGACCATGTGGCACCATGACCGCTATAAACTTGTATTCAAAAGAAAGATAAATGTCCTTGACTCTAATGGGATTTCCCTACCTAAACTTAAGAAAATCAGGTGCTCATGAAGAAGTCGGGGAAATTACAAATGAAAAGGCACCATCCCAGTCTAAAAGCTCCTACTCTGCCCTTGTTAATACAGTAAAATAATTAAGTTCAGGTTCTGATTGTGACCCAGGAGAATGACTCCCTTCTCTTGGATGTAAAGTGTCCCAAAAATGGCAAGTTTTTTCAAAGTAAAAGTTCCATTAAGGTTCCAGGCTTTTCGTAACCCACAAACAAAAAAATAGGTGTACAAGATCCTTGTGGGGCTAGGAGAATTACTCCTTTCTGCTAGCTGGATCCCCAATCTTTTAGCTTTCGGCAAAACGTGTTATTCCTTTAAAGAGGTTTCCACACATTCGACCTATTTTATTCTGCCCCCACTGGTACTATGAAGATGCTCCCAGTGTTACACCTTTTCGGCATTGGCAAGTCCGACATCGTTGGTCACTGTGTGGAGGTCTGCTCCTGGGTCCTCACAATAGGGTTGTAGGGAACCATTGCAACGGTCTAGTGGTTTCACGTTGCCGGCAGAAACACGTGATTGACTACATGAACACCGCGTCGAGGCGTGGTTTCTGCTGAATGTGATGCTCCGTAAGTTCGGAAGGGTTTACTTAGGACATTCTCGTTGTTTGACATGCTTGTTCACTCTTTTGTCTAAACCTCTTTTCTTCCCTCGTATTACCGAACCCCGTCCTTTGTTTCCCGCCTTGGTGCCCTCAGGTTCTCCCATTGATTCTCCCGTTACTACGGGTCGGAAGTTGTTCCACACACCCGACCCGATTCAAGACCAGAGTCCGCTGTTGGAAGTGAGTTCCAAGCCTTTAATTCAATTCCCGTTCATTCCTTCTTGCGCAATTACTCACCCTTCTTTCCTTGTTAAGTGCATTCACCCTCCTGGGGAGTCCGACGCTCACAGCCACCCGGATGGTTCAAGGGGAAGGGTACCGTTCTCAGAACCGCTGTTACTAGTGAGCATTCTCTTTCCCTTCAAGCTTTACTTTCAAACTTCTTATCCTTTTCCCACTTACCTCTTATTCTCTCGCCCTGCAGAATTCCTTCCTCCCGCTTCGGCTTGAGAAGAATCCATCTTCCAAGAGGGATTTCCAGGGTCTCCCGCGTCACCCATCCAAGAAGACCGTTCCCCCGGCATACAGGGTTTTTTACCCCAGAGGGTTTCCCTGGGGTTCATGCTACCCTTCACTGGTCTATATTTCCCGTTGATAAGGGCGGGCAGGGACTTCAGGGTGATCTTTCCTTTCTGCAGTTGCTGTTTCCGTCACAGGTTAGTGACAATCTCTACATTTTTGGTAGTATCGGGATCAGTTATAGTGTATTAGTAACACCCAGAGCCCCTCTTGACTCTCCAGCACCACACTGTGGCACTATTCCCTAGGCAATTCCATAAGTGATTTGCTACTTCATATGCTTCTTCATGGCGTACAGTCTTGCATCTTCCTGGCCCCCTCCCTGACTTCTACTCGTGCCCATTACCTTCTCTCGGGGAACTCTTCACCGGCTTTTCGGGTCCATTTTCTCTACTTCAGCTTATTCTTTCACGCTAGGTCTGCAGCCTGCTTCTCTCCACGGGCAATTACTGCTGCTGGTCTCAGTGCAGTTGTCAGTCCACCTTCAACAGGTCGCGCCACCACCTTTCCATCTCTCCATGTTTACTGTGCCGGTTCCCAGCCGACTGGTAAGATGCTTCTCCGGCGTCCCACCGCTTGTCTCTTGAACTTTGGAGACCTTCCTTGCTGCATTCTCCTTAAGTCCAACTTTATCCTTACCGGCTTCAATATGGCCCCCTGGCTCGCTGGGGTTCTGCTTCTGGACGTACAACAGCTCTTGGCATACTGGAACTGCACAGACCACTGCCGGACGTGTCAGAAGGTGATGAAGAACTCTGTCCTCCTTTGCGGTTCAGTTTATATAGTCTGGAGGGCCCCAGTTTGATGGCAGTCCAATTGGCAGCAGCTGATCGAGCATTCCTCCGATCGATTAGTGTTCTCAAGATCTTCTTTGTCCCTGTAGGTGGTTTGATATTTTACAATAACACATAGTTTTGGACAGGAGCTTATGTGTAGAAGATCTGGGCGTAAACATCAGCCTGCAGGTTTGGGGTTTGAAAGGGCCATGTCTCTCAATCACGTCCTTCTCCCCAGGAGAGGAGTCCCTCTCCACGAGTACCTCCTGCATCTTACCACACCTAGGGGAACTATTGGTTGCAGCCTCACCCGCTTAGCCTCATGGGAATGGGCTTCCTCCTTGTCAGAAGTGACGCTATCTGAACGATAGTCACAATGCCCACGTTTATTTTGTTTGGTCGCTTTGAACAAAACAAACTTCATTTTATTTTAATGTGAATTGATGAAAGTAGTTGAGACTTCAGTTTATCAGTATATTTTGTATTAAAATACACATTTTGAAATACATTGATCGCTGCCATTCTAACTATGTGCCGTCATCACTATACAGAGCACCCAACAATGATATGTTTGCTATTAAGCTGGCAGGGGTAGAGGAGAGAGATTTAATTTTACTTTCAAAATGAACCCATTCATAAAATCTATTTTTAAATGTAATTTAGTAATGTATGACATTATTGAACACCAATACATCTTTTCATTTTCAGATAAGTATTGCGATGCTTATGTTATTAAAAATGGGGATTAAAAGATAACGGACACTACATGACCTTATACATTTATCAAATAACATTTTAGATTTCCTATGTTTTTAATTCTCTTCCCCAAAATGTACAAATGTTTTAAAAGTGCAAACGACACTTAAAAAGAGAACAGTGTTAGAATAAAACGCTTTACAAATTAACTTTAAAATATATATTTTATACCAAATTGAATTTTTATATATGAAACAAGAAATATTTACATCACAAAAGTATTGCCATTGACCAAACCACTTGACTTCAATCTGCTTGTGATTTTTGTTAAAACGGCGGACTTTGCGGGACACTCCACTGTTGCAAATTGTTCTTTAGCACAGGGTGTTTTTTGGCATTAACACTAGTTTTCAGCCCTTGAGTTTCCATTGCAGATAGTCAAAATGTGATTTTTCAAACTGTCTGCTTGAATGATGGCTTGGCTACCCAGTGCTTCTTTTTTTGTAAATGCCATGTCATAATACCATTGACCATGGGGCCTACAAATGTTCTCGTAGTGAGCCAGTACTGCTAGCCTTGTGCGGTCCTCCATATCCTCTATGCCGAAATGCAACCTTTTGGGGCCTGTACTTTAGATACATGTTGTGGCAAACCTCCAAATCCCCAAATGTGACAAAATTCAGCGAGGCCCTTCAAATCTTTGGTCAGCACTTTGTTGCACACTATTTTCACTAAGGCTGTGTGAGGAAGCGACTCGGTCTCGAGTCATGTTTTGCCTCCGCTCCTGCATATTGCCACACCAGATCATGTGCGTTTGTCTTCAGTGAGGGTTTATTAATTCATCTTTTATAAGGTGTTTAATCCCATAGACCAGTCTCTAAGTGCAGGACCGGGATCAAAGCTGCG